>NC_052163.1:5984116-6284116 GCF_902713615.1 Scyliorhinus canicula
GCTCAGCCTGTCCCAGCTCAGCTCAGCCTGTCCCAGCTCAGCCTCTCCCAGCTCAGCCTGTCCCAGCCCAGCCTGTCCCAGCTCAGCCCAGCCTGTCCCAGCCCAGCTCAGCCTGTCCCAGCCCAGCCTGTCCCAGCCCAGCCCAGCCTGTCCCAGCTCAGCTCAGCCTGTCCCAGCTCAGCTCAGCCTGTCCCAGCTCAGCCTGTCTCAGCTCAGCTCAGCCTGTCCCAGCTCAGCCTGTCCCAGCTCAGCCTGTCCCTCCCAGCTCAGCTCAGCCTGTCCCAGCCCAGCCTCTCCCAGCTCAGCCTCTCCCAGCTCAGCCTGCCCCAGCTCGGTCCCTCCCAGCTCAGCTCAGCCTGTCCCAGCTCAGCCCAGCCTCTCCCAGCTCAGCCTGTCCCAGCTCAGCCTGTCCCAGCTCAGCCTGCCCCAGCCCAGCTCAGCCTGTCCCAGCTCAGCCCAGCCTGTCCCAGCTCAGCCTGTCTCAGCTCAGCTCAGCCTGTCCCAGCTCAGCTCAGCCTGTCCCAGCTCAGCCCAGCCTCTCCCAGCTCAGCCTGTCCCAGCCCAGCCTGTCCCAGCTCAGCCCAGCCTGTCCCAGCTCAGCCTGTCCCAGCCCAGCCTGTCCCAGCTCAGCCCAGCCTGTCCCAGCTCGGCCTGTCCCAGCTCAGCTCAGCCTGTCCCAGCTCAGCCTGTCCCAGCCCAGCCTGTCCCAGCTCAGCCCAGCCTGTCCCAGCCCAGCTCAGCCTGTCCCAGCCCAGCCTGTCCCAGCCCAGCCCAGTCTGTCCCAGCCCAGCCCAGCCTGTCCCAGCCCAGCTCAGCCTGTCCCAGCCCAGCCTGTCCCAGCTCAGCCCAGCCTGTCCCAGCCCAGCTCAGCCTGTCCCAGCCCAGCCTGTCCCAGCCCAGCCCAGCCTGTCCCAGCCCAGCTCAGCCTGTCCCAGCCCAGCCTGTCCCAGCCCAGCCCAGTCTGTCCCAGCCCAGCCCAGCCTGTCCCAGCCCAGCCCAGCCTGTCCCAGCTCAGCCCCCCCTCAGTGAGCCCCACTTCCCCAGTGAGCCCCCCCCCAGTGAGCCCACCCCCCAGTGAGCCCACCCCCCAGTGAGCCCCCCCTCAGTGAGCCCCACTTCCCCAGTGAGCCCCCCCCAGTGAGCCCCCCCCCGTGAGCCCCCCCCCCAGTGAGCCCCCCCCAATGCCTCCCCCCCCAGTGAGCCCCCCCCCAGTGAGCCCCCCTCAGTGAGCCCCACTTCCCCAGTGAGACCCCCCAGTGAGCCCCCGCAGTGAGCCCCCCCAAATGACCCCCCCAGTGAGCGCCCCCCCAGTGAGCCATCCCCCGCCCAGTGAGCGACCCCCCCCCCAGTGAGCCCCCGCCCAGTGAGCCTCCCCCAAACACCCCCCCCCCCCAGTGAGCGCCCCCAGTGAGCCCCCCAGTGACCCACCCCCAAGCCCACAGGTTCCGCCCGCCCGGGGGGCAGAGCCGGGATCCCGACCGGGTTCAGAGCGGGAATCCCGCCCGGGGGGCAGAGCGGGAATCCCGCCGGGGGGGGCAGAGCGGGAATCCCCCCGGTGGGCAGAGCGGGAATCCTGCCTGGGGGGCTACAGCGGGAATCCTGCCCGGGCGGCAGAGCGGGAATCCCGCCGGGGGGGCAGAGCAGGAATCCCCCCGGTGGGCAGAGCGGGAATCCTGCCGGGGGGGCAGAGCGGGAATCCCGCCCGGGCGGCAGAGCGGGAATCCCGCCGGGGGGGGGGGGGGGGGTGCAGAGCGAGAATCGCCCTGGTGTGCAGAGCGGGAATCCCGTGGGGGGGCAGAGCGGGAATCCCGCCTGGGGGCAGAGCGGGAATCCCGTGGGGGGGCAGAGCGGGAATCCCGCCCGGGGGCAGAGCGGGAATCCCGCCCGGGGGCAGAGTGGGAATCCCGTGGGGGGGCAGAGCGGGAATCCCGCCCGGGGGCAGAGCGGGAATCCCGTGGGGGGGCAGAGCGGGAATCCCGCCCGGTGGCAGAGCGGGAATCCCGCCCGGGGGCAGAGCGGGAATCCCGTGGGGGGGCAGAGCGGGAATCCCGCCTGGGGGCAGAGCGGGAATCCCGTGGGGGGGCAGAGCGGGAATCCCGCCCGGGGGCAGAGCGGGAATCCCGCCCGGGGGCAGAGCGGGAATCCCGTTGGGGGGCAGAGCGGGAATCCTGCCTGGGGGCAGAGCGGGAATCCCGTGGGGGGGCAGAGCGGGAATCCCGTCGGGGGAGCAGAGCGGGAATGCCGTCGGGGCCAGATCGGGAATCCCACCCGGTGGGCAGAGCGGGAATCCCGCCGGGGGGGTGGGTTAGAGTGGTAATCCTGCCGGGGGGCAGAGCAGGAATCCCGCCCGGTGGCAGAGCGGGAATCCCGCCCGGTGGCAGAGCGGGAATCCCGTGGGGGGGCAGAGCGGGAATCCCACCTGGGGGCAGAGCGGGAATCCCGTGGGGGGGCAGAGCGGGAATCCCGCCCGGGGGCAGAGCGGGAATCCCGCCCAGGGGCAGAGCGGGAATCCCGTGGGGGGGCAGAGCGGGAATCCCGCCTGGGGGCAGAGCGGGAATCCCGTGGGGGGGCAGAGCGGGAATCCCGCCGGGGGGGCAGAGCGGGAATGCCGTCGGGGCCAGATCGGGAATCCCACCCGGTGGGCAGAGCGGGAATCCCGGCGGGGGGGTGGGTTAGAGTGGTAATCCTGCCGGGGGGGCAGAGCAGGAATCCCGCTGGGGGGGCAGAGCGGGAATCCCGCTGGGGGGGCAGAGCGGGAATCCTGCCGGGGGCAGAACAGGAATCGCCCCGGTGGGCAGAGCGGGAATTCCCCCGGTGGGGCAGAGCGGGAATCGCGCCCGGGGGGCAGAATGGGAATCCCGCCCGGGGGGCAGAGCTGGAATCCCGCTGGGGGGCAGAGCGGGAATCCCGCTGGGGGGGCAGAGCGGGAATCCAGCCTGTCCCAGCCCAGCCCAGCCTGTCCCAGCCCAGCTCAGCCTGTCCCAGCCCAGCTCAGCCTGTCCCAGCCCAGCCCAGCCTGTCCCAGCCCAGCCTGTCCCAGCTCAGCCTGTCCCAGCTCAGCCTGTCCCAGCTCAGCCTGTCCCAGCCCAGCCCAGCCTGTCCCAGCCCAGCCTGTCCCAGCCCAGCTCAGCCTGTCCCAGCCCAGCTCAGCCTGTCCCAGCCCAGCCTGTCCCAGCTCAGCCTGTCGCAGCTCAGCCTGTCCCAGCCCAGCCTATCCCAGCCCAGCCTGTCCCAGCTCAGCCTGTCCCAGCTCAGCCTGTCCCAGCTCAGCCTGTCCCAGCCCAGCCTGTCCCAGCCCAGCCTGTCCCAGCCCAGCCTGTCCCAGCCTAGCCTGTCCCAGCCCAGCTCAGCCTGTCCCACCCCAGCCTGTCCCAGCCCAGCTCAGCCTGTCCCACCCCAGCCTGTCCCAGCTCAGCCTGTCCCAGCTCAGCCTGTCCCAGCTCAGCCTGTCCCAGCTCAGCCTGTCGCAGCCCAGCCTGTCCCAGCCCAGCCTGTCCCAGCCTAGCCTGTCCCAGCCCAGCCTGTCCCAGCTCAGCCTGTCCCAGCTCAGCCTGTCCCAGCCCGGCCTGTCCCAGCCCGGCCTGTCCCAGCTCGGCCTGTCCCAGCTCGGCCTGTCCCAGCCCAGCTCAGCCTGTCCCAGCCCAGCCTGTCCCAGCCCAGCTCAGCCTGTCCCAGGCCAGCCTGTCCCAGCCCAGCCCAGCCTGTCCCAGCCCAGCCCAGCCTGTCCCAGCCCAGCCTGTCCCAGCTCGGTCTGTCCCAGCTCAGCCTGTCCCAGCCCAGCCTGTCCCAGCCCAGCTCAGCCTGTCCCAGCTCAGCCTGTCCCAGCCCAGCCTGTGCCACCCCAGGTCGGTCTGTCCCAGCTCAGCCTGTCTCAGCCCAGCCTGTCCCAGCCCAGCTCAGCCTGTCCCAGCTCAGCCTGTCCCAGCCCAGCCTGTGCCACCCCAGGTCGGTCTGTCCCAGCTCAGCTTGTCCCAGCCCAGCCTGTCCCAGCCCAGACTGTCCCAGCTCAGCCTGTCCCAGCTCAGCCTGCCCCAGCCCAGCCTGTCCCAGCCCAGCCCAGCCTGTCCCAGCTCAGCCTGTCCCAGCCCAGCCCAGCCTGTCCCAGCTCAGCCTGTCCCAGCCCAGCCCAGCCTGTCCCAGCTCAGCCTGTCCCAGCCCAGCCTGTCCCAGCCCAGCCTGTCCCAGCTCAGCCTGTCCCAGCCCAGCCTGCCCCAGCTCAGCCTGTCCCAGCCCTGCCCAGCCTGTCCCAGCCCTGCCCAGCCTGTCCCAGCCCAGCCTGTCCCAGCCCAGACTGTCCCAGCTCAGCTTGTCCCAGCCCGGCCTGTCCCAGCTCAGCCTGTCCCAGCCCAGCCTGTCCCAGCTCAGCCTGTCCCAGCCCAGCCTGTCCCAGCCCAGCCTGCCCCAGCCCAGCCCAGCCTGTCCCAGCTCAGCCTGTCCCAGCTCAGCCCAGCCTGTCCCAGCTCAGTCTGTCCCAGCCCAGCCTGGTCTGTCCCAGCTCAGCCTGTCCCAGCCCAGCCTGTCCCAGCTCAGCCTGTCCCAGCTCAGCCTGTCCCAGCCCAGCTCAGCCTGTCCCAGCTCAGCCTGTCCCAGCCCAGCCCAGCCTGTCCCAGCTCAGCCTGTCCCAGCTCAGCCCAGCCTGTCCCAGCCCAGCCTGGTCTGTCCCAGCTCAGCCTGTCCCAGCCCAGCCTGTCCCAGCCCAGCCTGTCCCAGCCCAGCTCGGCCTGTCCCAGCTCAGCTCAGCCTGTCCCAGCCCAGCCTGTCCCAGCCCAGCCTGTCCCAGCCCAGCCTGTCCCAGCCCAGCTCAGCCTGTCCCAGCTCAGCTCAGCCTGTCCCAGCTCAGCCTGTCCCAGCCCAGCCTGTCCCAGCCCAGCCTGTCCCAGCCCGGCCTGTCCCAGCTCAGCCTGTCCCTGCTCGGCCTGTCCCAGCCCAGCCCAGCCTGTCCCAGCTCAGCTCAGCCTGTCCCAGCTCAGCTCAGCCTGTCCCAGCTCAGCCTCTCCCAGCTCAGCCTGTCCCAGCCCAGCCTGTCCCAGCTCAGCCCAGCCTGTCCCAGCCCAGCTCAGCCTGTCCCAGCCCAGCCTGTCCAGCCCAGCCCAGCCTGTCCCAGCCCAGCCTGTCCCAGCTCAGCTCAGCCTGTCCCAGCTCAGCTCAGCCTGTCCCAGCTCAGCCTGTCTCAGCTCAGCTCAGCCTGTCCCAGCTCAGCCTGTCCCAGCTCAGCCTGTCCCTCCCAGCTCAGCTCAGCCTGTCCCAGCCCAGCCTCTCCCAGCTCAGCCTCTCCCAGCTCAGCCTGCCCCAGCTCGGTCCCTCCCAGCTCAGCTCAGCCTGTCCCAGCTCAGCCTGTCCCAGCTCAGCCTGCCCCAGCCCAGCTCAGCCTGTCCCAGCTCAGCCCAGCCTGTCCCAGCTCAGCCTGTCTCAGCTCAGCTCAGCCTGTCCCAGCTCAGCTCAGCCTGTCCCAGCTCAGCCCAGCCTCTCCCAGCTCAGCCTGTCCCAGCCCAGCCTGTCCCAGCTCAGCCCAGCCTGTCCCAGCTCAGCCTGTCCCAGCCCAGCCTGTCCCAGCTCAGCCCAGCCTGTCCCAGCTCGGCCTGTCCCAGCTCAGCTCAGCCTGTCCCAGCTCAGCCTGTCCCAGCCCAGCCTGTCCCAGCTCAGCCCAGCCTGTCCCAGCCCAGCCCAGTCTGTCCCAGCCCAGCCCAGCCTGTCCCAGCCCAGCTCAGCCTGTCCCAGCCCAGCCTGTCCCAGCTCAGCCCAGCCTGTCCCAGCCCAGCTCAGCCTGTCCCAGCCCAGCCTGTCCCAGCCCAGCCCAGCCTGTCCCAGCCCAGCTCAGCCTGTCCCAGCCCAGCCTGTCCCAGCCCAGCCCAGTCTGTCCCAGCCCAGCCCAGCCTGTCCCAGCCCAGCCCAGCCTGTCCCAGCTCAGCCTGTCCCAGCCCAGCCTGTCCCAGCCCAGCCTGTCCCAGCCCAGCTCAGCCTGTCCCAGCCCAGCCTGTCCCAGCCCAGCCCAGTCTGTCCCAGCCCAGCCCAGCCTGTCCCAGCCCAGCCCAGCCTGTCCCAGCTCAGCCTGTCCCAGCCCAGCCTGTCCCAGCTCAGCCTGTCCCAGTTCAGCTCAGCCTGTCCCAGCTCAGCTCAGCCTGTCCCTCCCAGCTCAGCTCAGCCTGTCCCAGCTCAGCCCAGCCTCTCCCAGCTCAGCCTGCCCCAGCTCGGTCCCTCCCAGCTCAGCTCAGCCTGTCCCAGCTCGGTCCCTCCCAGCTCAGCTCTGCCTGTGACTCCTCCACGTCCTCTATTCCCAGATTCAGCTTCTCAGCTCAATCGCGCCACGTGCGGTCAGGGAAGAGGGAAATGGACAAACTCTTGCTGGGGTTGTTGGAGCATTATCAGCTGTGAAAAGCTGTGATTTACAGCAGCAAATCGCTCTCCTCCTCCCTGCCCTCCCACAAAGGTCAAATCACTGACAACGTTGAGATTGTACAATCACCAACTCACAGATTGAAGCCCATTGAATTAACAAAGGCTGTGTCCACATTAACACAGATAAACTCTCCAACTGAGAGTGAGGTCACCCTGTACACAGGGGAAACAATCTGCTTATCTGTCTGTAATCTGCAAGAGAACGGTACGATGCATTCTATTCTGTTTAACTTTCCTTATTTATAATCAGAGCTGTGCACAGTAAAGATGATAAAACTGAAGAAAAAAATCCTCCGGAAACCTGGAATAAAAGCAGCGAATGCTGGAAACAGCAACTGAGAGAAACATCGTTAAACTTTGAGGTCGATGAACTCTCATGAAAGCAGCTCTGAATGGAAACAGGAAATATACAACAGGTTATCAGCAACAGAGAAATGAACTTGTTTATTTGTTTATAGCTGGGATGTTGAGGGAGGGACTGTCTCTCCACATCACGCTCCATTTCTGGAAGCAGATGATAGGCTGACTTCAGGCTGTGACAGCTTTGAGTTTGGTCACTGTCCATTTCACGCGTCCTCTCAATGAAAATGACAGCCTGTGTTCATCATCGAGCTGGATTCTGGCTGACCTGAAATTTCGTGTGTGGGGGTAGAATGTGCAACAGGCAATGGGATCACGGCTTCTCTGTGATATAACTCCACACTCACCTTTTTGCCCCATAGCCCTTAATATCTTTAACTCACAGAAATCCATCAACCTTTTTTCCCCTATTAAGGGGCAATTTAGGGTGGCCAATGCACCCAACCTGCACATCTTTGTGTTGTGGGGGTGAGACCCACGCAGACACGGGGAGAATGTGCAAACTCCACACGGACCGTGACCCCGATCGAACCCGTGACCTCGTCACCGTGAGGCAGCAGTGCTAACCACTGTGCCACCGTGCTGTCCAAAAATCCATCCACCTCGATTTGATTTTTAACAATCGATCTAGTGTAGTTTGCAGTTTGCAGAAGGGAATCTCCAACTTCTACCACGTTTTTCTGTGGAGAAATGTTTCCTAATTTTATTCATGAAAGATTTGGCTGTTGGGTTTTAAAATTATATTTTGTATACATTTTACATTTTAACAAAAAACACAACAAAACCACAGAAATTATATAGCTTCACGCGAAAAAGTAAAGGCTGTACATACATGAATACAGATGAGAACAGGAGATCTGAGTCCAATGTACATCATACAATATACATCATACAATATACATCATACAACATACATCATACAACATACACCATACAACATACACCATACAACATACATCATACAATATAAAATATACATCATACAATATACATCATACAATGTACATCCTACAATATACATCATACAACATACATTATACAACATACATCATACAATATAAAATATACATCATACAATATACATCACCCTCAACTCCAGCGTAAGAGGCACCACTGACTCACCCCCACCTCCTTCCCTCAGATATCAGGTCTGCACCTCACAGGATCCAATCACAGATTCATTATCTCCACCCATATAAAGAAAAATACTATATAGTTATTTGCTGCATTGAACCTTAGAAGTAAAGGGGAGGGGGTGTTATATGTGATGTGGAAAGTCCCATCCCCTGTGCATGTTGGGTAATTTGGACATTCTGAATTATCCCTCTGTGTACCTGAACAGGCACCAGAATGTGGCGACTAGGGGCTTCACTGCAGTGTTAATGTAAGCCTACTTGTGACAATAATAAAGATTATTATTATAAAACAAAACTAAGACAATTTGGGAGCACCCCTGTTCTAACAGGATGTTACACCACATAACCCCAGTCTTAGGCCCAGTACAGAACCATCATTGCACACAATTATACCGAGGACCGGCAGCTGGATATTCGGATTATGATCAGTGCTATCAATGCCTCCCAACAATAATGGCAGATCGGATCACAGGATAACAAAGGGTCAGGACCCGACCGTGGGGCTATATCCCCCCTCCCCCAGCCCTGCGCACGGCTGCGCACGGCCACTATCGTTGATGTAAAAGGGAAAAAAACTGCTCAATCAAATAAGAAGCATTCTGACCACAAGGGGGCAACAGGATACCGACCAAAGTACAGAACCCGGCCCAACCCCAGGCCCCTGCGCATAGAATAGATTCATAGAATTTACAGTGCAGTTGGAAGAGCACCCAACTCAAGCCCACACCTCCACCCTATCCCCGTAACCCAGTAACCCCACCTAACCCTTTTGGACACTGAGGGGAATTTATCCTGGCCAATCCACCCAACCTGCACATCTTTGGACTTTGGGAGGAAACCGGAGTACCCGGAGGAAACCCACGCAGACACGGGGAGAACATGCAGACTCCGCAAGGAAAAGCCCTCTCAGGATGTCCCTAATAAGTGCCTTCGGGAAGGGCAGCACGGTGGCCTAGTGGTTAGCACAACCGCCTCACGGCGCTGAGGTCCCAGGTTCGATCCCGGCTCTGGGTCACTGTCTGTGAGGAGTTTGCACATTCTCCCCGTGTCTGTGTGGGTTTCACCCCCACAACCCAAAAATGTGCAGAGTAGGTGGATTGGCCATGCTAAATTGCCCCTTAATTGGAAAAAATAATTGGCTAATCTAAATTTATAAAAAAATAAATAAATGCCTTCGAGGAGGGACATCCCAAGCTCCAGGGCAACAGGAGAACAGCCACAGAACCGGACCTGGCCCAGCCCAGCACACTCTGACACACAAAATAATAATAATCTTTATTAGTGTCACAAGTAAGTTTACATTAACACTGCAATGAAATTACTGTGAAAATAAATCAGCACCCCAAATGTATACCTGAGCCGATCCTGCACCCCCTCAACCACATCCAGGGCAGTGCACCTCCCCTACTGTTACTAAAATAAAAGATTATGCCAGCCCCAATCAGGGAGACTGCATCAGCAAAGAGAAGGTGAATTGCCAAGACACCCAATAATTAGGTGCCCTGGTGAGGGAGGGCCGACTCCCTTCTCCCAGTAAGGGGAGTCCCCGTAGACCACAAAACACTGCTTACCCAGATGAAGAGAAGAAAAAATGGGGCAGCATAGTGGTGAGCACGAGGGGATTTTCACAGTAACTTAATAATAATAATCTTTATTAGTATCACACGTAGGCTTACATTAACACTACGATGAAGTTACTGTGAAAAGCCCCTAGTTGCCACACTCCAGCACCTGCTCAGGTACACAGAGGGAGAATTCAGAATGTCCAAATTACTTAACAGCACGTCTTTCGGAACTTGTGGGAGGAAACCGGAGCACCCGGAGGAAACCCACGCAGACACGGGGAGAACGTGCAGACTCCACACAGACAGTGGCCCAAGCCGGGAATCGAACCTGGGACCCTGGCGCTGTGAAGCAGCAATGCTAACCACTGTGTTCATTGCAGTGTTAATGTAAGCCTACTTGTGACACTAATAAAGATTATTAAAAGAACACTCCCCTCCCAGAACCACAAGGTTTATAACAAATAGCAACAAAACGGGGTAAAACTGCACACATTCCACATAATTGTCTCAATATGATTTTGCTAGAACAGGATAACAGACGGCTCTCACCCTCGTCCTCACACCTCGCATGCCCTTGCAGGAGAAAAGAAAACAATAAATAATCAGCAACATAAACACAAGGGAATGACGTCCATGATTAGAGAAGAATTGCAGGATAATGACACCATCCATCTTCCTCGAGAAAGCCGACTCCAAGGTGGGATCAACAAACACTCTTCAAGATCTCTCAAGAATTCCAACGAACAACTCACCTTCACTTCCACCACGCTGCCGCTCCGGTACCCTAGCAACCCACCGGCTAGGTCTAGGCCAGGGTGAATGACTCCACCTGCTTGACTCGTCTTTTATCTTTGCTCCCTTGTGCTAGACTCCCTCTCCAACTAGTGGAGACAACATTTCTTCATTTACTTTATCTGTTTTTCTTCCTATCTTGTGAACGTCAATGAAATCAATGATTAACCTTCTAAATTCCAGGATAGGGGCAGCACGGTGGCCTAGTGGTTAGCACAACCGCCTCACGGCGCTGAGGTCCCAGGTTCGATCCCGGCTCTGGGTCACTGTCCGTGTGGAGTTTGTACATTCTCCCCGTGTCTGCGTGGGTTTCGCCCCCACAACCCAAAATGTGTAGAGTAGGTGGATTGGCCACACTAAATTGTCCCTTAATTGGAAAAAATAATTGGGTAATCTAAATTTATAAAAAAAAAAATAAATAAATTCCAGGATATTAAACCTTCTAAATAGCTGTGATTAAGGAGGGCACGATAGAGGATTCGAGCACTGAGGCAATTTGGGTAGAGTTAAGAAATAGGAAGGGTGCAGTAACATTGTTGTGACTTTACTACAGGCCTCCCAAAAGTGAGCATGAAGTAGAGGTACAAATATGCAGACAGATTATAGACAAATGTAGGAGCAATAGGGTGGTTGTGATGGGAGATTTTAACTTCCCCAACATTGAATGGGATTCGTGTAGTGTTGGAGGCGTAGATGGAGCAGAGTTTGTAAGGAGCATCCAGGAGAGTTTTTAAGAGCAGTATGTAAATAGTCCAACTCGGGAAGGGGCCATACTGGACCTGGTATTGGGGAATGATCCCGGCCAGGTGGTTGATGTTTCAGTCGGTGATTACTTTGGGAATAGCGATCACAATTCCGTAAGTTTTAGAATACTCATGGACAAGGACAAGAGTGGTCCGAAAGGAAGAGTGCTAAATTGGGGAAAGGCAGAGTATAACAAAATTCGGAAGGAGCTAGGGAATGTGGATTGGGAGCAGCTGTTTAAGGGTAAATCCACATTTGAAATGTGGGAGTCTTTTAAGGAAAGGTTGATGAGAGTGCAGGACAGACATGTTCCTGTGAAAATGAGGGATAGAAATGGCAAGATTAGGGAACAATGGATGACGGATGGAATTGTGAGACTAGCTAAGATGAAAAAGGAAGCATATGTAAGATCGAGGCGACTCAAAACTGATGAAGCTCTGGAGGAATATCGGGAAAGTAGGACGAATCTCAAACGCGCAATAAAGAGGGCTAAAAGGGGTCATGAAATATCTTTGGCTAACAGGGTTAAGGAAAATCCCAAAGCCTTTTATTCGTATGTAAGGAGCAAGAGGTTAACTAGGGAAAGGATTGGCCCACTCAAAGACAAGAGAGGGAATTTATGCGTGGACTCAGAGGAAATGGGTGAGATTCTTAATGAGTACTTTGCATCGGTATTCACAAAGGAGAGGGACAAGGCGGATGTTGAGGCTAGGGATGGATGTTTAAATACTCTAGGTCAAGTTGTCATACGGAAAGGGGAAGTTTTGGGTATTCTAAAAGACATTAAGGTGGACAAGTCCCCAGGACCGGATGGGATCTATCCCAGGTTACTGAGGGAAGCGAGGGTCGAAATAGCTGGGGCCTTAACAGATATCTTTGCAGCATCCTTGAGCACGGGTGAGGTCCCGGAGGACTGGAGAATTGCTAATGTTGTCCCTTTGTTTAAGAAGGGTAGCAGGGAAAATCCAGGGAATTACAGACCTGTGAGCTTGACGTCAGTGGTAGGCAAACTGTTGGAGAAGATACTGAGGGATAGGATCTATTCACATCTAGAATAAAATAGACTTATCAGTGATAGGCAGCATGGTTTTGTGCAGGGAAGGTCATGTCTTACAAACCTAATAGAATTCTTTGAGGAAGTGACAAAGTTAATTGATGAGGGAAGGGCTGTAGATGTCATATACATGGACTTTAGTAAGGCGTTTGATAAGGTTTCCCATGGCAGGTTGATGGCAAAAGTGAAGTCGTATGGGGTTCAGGGTGTACTAGCTAGATGGATAAAGAACTGGCTGGGCAACAGGAGACAGAGAGTAGTGGTGGAAGGGAGTGTCTCAAAATGGAGAAGGGTGATTAGTGGTGTTCCACAGGGATCCGTGCTCGGACCACTGTTGTTTGTGATCTACATAAATGACCTGGAGGAAGGTATAGGTGGTCTGATTAGCAGGTTTGCAGATGATACTAAGATTGGTGGAGTTGCAGATAGCGAGGAGGACTGTCAGAGAATACAACAAAATATAGATAGATTGGCGAGTTGGCAGAGAAATGGCAGATGGAGTTCAATCCAGGCAAATGCGAGGTGATGCATTTTGGAAGATCAAATTCAAGAGCGGACTATATGGTCAATGGAAGGGTCCTGGGGAAAATTGATGTACAGAGAGATCTGGGAGTTCAGGTCCATTGTACACTGAAGGTGGCAATGCAGGTTGATAGAGTGGTCAAGAAGGCATACAGCATGCTTGCCTTCATCGGACGGGGTATTGAGTACAAGAGTAGGCAGGTCATGGTACAGTTGTATAGGACTTTGGTTAGGCCACATTTGGAATACTGCGTGCAATTCTGGTCGCCACATTACCAGAAGGATGTGGATGCTTTGGAGAGGGTGCAGAGGAGGTTCACCAGGATGTTGCCTGGTATGGAGGGTGCTAGCTATGAAGAAAGGTTGAGTAGATTAGGATTGTTTTCATTGGAAAGACGGAGGTTGAGGGGAACCTGATTGAGGTCTCCCTCAATCAGGCTCAATCGAAACCATCTCCGATCCCAATCCACTTTTGAATACAGTTAGCACTCCGGAATTCTTGCTGTATGGAGATGACTTAAATACTCGCTTTGAGAAAGAGATATCTTTTGAGACTGCTTTAAAAAAAGAGACCTGACTCGCTGTCAGAATAATGCAAAATCTCTGGCAGTATTTCTTCAGAAACCTTCTCAGCCCACCTTCCAGCCACAAACTAAAACTCTCTGAAAACCTTTAACATCAAATCCCTGCTGCTCCCATTAAATACCTTATCTTAATGAACTGAACATACTGTCTCTAATTAACTACTCGGCAGGGTAGTTATATCAATAAATATCTATTAGCCCTTATATCAATAAATATAGAACATAGAACATAGAACAGTACAGCACAGAACAGGCCCTTCGGCCCTCAATGTTGTGCCGAGCCATGATCACCCTACTCAAACCCACGTATCCACCCTACACCCGTAACCCAACAACCTCCCCCTTAACCCTACTTTTATTAGGACACTACGGGCAATTTAGCATGGCCAATCCACCTAACCCGCACATCTTTGGACTGTGGGAGGAAACCGGAGCACCCGGAGGAAACCCACGCACACAGGGGGAGGACGTGCAGACTCCACACAGACAGTGACCCAGCCGGGAATCGAACCTGGGATCCTGGAGCTGTGAAGCATTTATGCTAACCACCATGCTACCCTGCTGCCCCTAGCATGTCCAATCCACTTAACCTGCATATCTTTGGACTGTGGGAGGAAACCGGAGCATCCAGAGGAAACCCACGCACACACGGAGAGAATATTCAAACTCCACACAGACAATGACTCAAGGCTGGAAATGAACCCAGGTCCCTGGCGATGTGAGGCAGGACAGATTATTCTATGACACCCTGGACGAGAGCACGATTAATTTCAGCCCTACCTGACCCAGAGTCACAACACAATAAGTTGTTTGAGTGGGAATAAAGATAGCAGTTAAGGGTTATTCTGTCACTGATTAGTAATGTTTAAGCTGTAATTGTAAATTATTTTCTTGTGTGATTTAAAAAATAAAATTCCAATTAAGGGGCAATTTAGCGTGGCCAATCCACCTACCCTGCACATCTTTGGGTTCTGTGTGTGAGATGCACGCGGACACTGGAAAAATGTACAAACTTCACATTGATTCTTGTGTGATGTTAAAGGTATTTTAAAACTGTGTTAGTAATAAAGTGTGTTTTAATATATTATATCCCTATTTTGGGTGAAATCACTCCTGGAGTGAGCATCCTTTCCTCACAGTCTTACAAAATTAAAATAAAATATTGGGTTTCTGTCCAGTATCCTAGCCATTGTTGGGGTCTGGTCCAGGATTGTAACATCAATTTATTGGAGTGAGTTGAAGAAGTAACATATGCTGTGGATAAAGGGGAACCAGTGGATGTTCTGTATTTAGATTTCCAGAAGGTATTTGATCAGGTGCCACATCAAAAGCTAGTGCGAAAAATAAAAGCTCATTGTGTACGGGGTAGCAAACATATTAACATGCATTGAAGGTTGGTTAGTTAACAGGAAACAGATGGCATAAATGGGTCATTTTTCTGGTTGGCAGGATGTGATGAGTGGTGTGCCACAGGGATCAATGCTGGGGCCTCAATATTTTACAATTTATATAAATGACTTGGATGTAGGGGCTGAAGGTCTGGCTGCTAAATTTTCTGATGACAGAAAGCTAGGTAGGATAGTAAGATGTGAAGAGAACCAGAGGAGGCATCATGGGGATTATAGATAGGATAAGTGAGTGGACAAAGATCTGGCACATTGAGTTTAATGGATGGAAGTGTGAAACTGTACATTTTGGCAGGAAAAGTAAAAAGAAAATATCTAAATGGTGAGATTGCAGAGCTCTTAGATGCAGAGGGATCTAGAGTTCTTGTGCATGATTTGCAAAAGGCTAGTATGCTGGTCCAGCATGTTATTCGGAAAGCTAATAGAATGTTATAATTTATTGAGAGGGAAATTTAATACAAAAGTAGGGAGGTTATGCATCAGACGCACCATTGAGGTCGGATGCTTCAACATAAAGCTGAAATTCCTGCTTGAATGTCGGCCAGTTGGCACTGAGATTGCCGGAGGTCCTGAGCTGGTGAGGAGCCTGAATCTTTTCCATTGTGCCGGAATACGTTCACTGGTCATCACGGATCTTGCTGAGTTGAACTAACTAGATTGAACAGACTCCTAGTATCATCGGATAAAAGAAAATTACTGCGGATGCTGGAATCTGAAACGAAAGGGAAAATGCTGGAAAATCTCAGCAGGTCTGGCAGCATCTGTAGGGAGAGAAAAGAGCTAACGTTTCGAGTCCGATGACTCTTTGTTAAAGCTAACAGACAGAGAGAGTGGGAAATATTAATACTGTGGAGTGAGAATGAAAGATGAGTCATAGCCACAGAAACCCAGGGAAACTTGGTGCTAATGGCTACAGAAACCAAGGGGAAAGAGTGTTAATGGCAGTCCCCAGAGAGGACAAAAGATGTGAAAGGTCAAACAGCAGAGAAACTAACATCAGAGGATGAACTGTAGGTGTGGGGGGAGGCAAAGAGGAGAAAGGTGCAGGAAAGAAAGAAATGGTAAAAGACAGTTAAAATGAAATGAAAACAAATGGGTCGAGGTGGGGCTGATCATCTGAAGTTGTTGAATTTGATGTTCACACCGGAAGGCTGTAGCGTGCCTAACCGGAAGATGAGATGTTGTTCCTCCAGTTTGCGTTGAGCTTCACTGGAACATTGCAGCAGGCCAAGAACAGACATGTGGGCATGGGAGCAAGGTCTTTTGTTAAAATGGCAAGCAACAGGAAGGTCAGGATCCTGCATATGCGCACAGACCGAAGATGCTCAGCAAAGCGATCACCCAGTCTGCGTTTGGCCTCTCCGATATAGAGGAGACCACATTGGGAGCAGCGAATGCAATAGACCAGATTGAAAGAGGTGCAAGTGAAACGCTGCTTAACCTGGAATGTGTGTTTTTGGCCTGGAATGTTAAGCATGGAAGAGGTAAAGAGGCAGGTGTTACACCTTCTGCGATTGCATGGGAAGGTGCCACGGGTGATGGGAGAGGTACTGGGTATACCATTTCATTCTCACTCCACAGTATAAATATTTCCCACTCTCTCTGTATGTTAGCTTTGACAAAGAGTCATCGGACTCGAAACGTTAGCTCCTTTCTCTCCCTACAGATGCTGCCAGGCCTGCTGAGATTTTCCAGCATTGTCCCTTTCGCTTAACACAAGCTGCCACTTGGTGCAGTTTTGAGTAAAAGGTGCTCCAGACTTTGAATTTTGTTCAATGTATTTTATTGAACTATTAGCACAGTTCTCAATGAGTTCGACTCTCTGCTAATCTAAATGTAGCAACTCAGACTAACTGAACCAGCCTTGCTCTAAGCCACGTGCTGGGGTGTGAGGCTGAGGATACACCCTGTCTCATTCTGTCGATGTTGGTCTGTGGAAAGAGGCGGGATATGAGTGCCAAATCCCTTTTATAGTGAGATACCACCCCTGAGTGTCCTGACTGCTCATTGGTCGTGTACTATTCTATGTGTTCATTAGCTGCATGTTTGCATATCATGACATTGGTCACTTGATTTAAGGAAAGATGTAAATGCGTTAAAGCTGCTCAGAGAAGGATTACCAGACTAATATCTGGAATATGAGGAACGGTCAGATAGGCCAGAAATGTATCCACTGGAGTTTAGAAGAGGCGACTTGATTGAAACAAACAAGATCCTGAGGGGTCTTGACAGGGTCGACGTGGAAAGGATATTTCCTCTTGTGGAAGAATCTAGTACCACTGTTTAAAAATAAGAGGGCACCCATTTAGGACACGGATGAGGAGAATTCTTTCTCTTAGAGGGTTGAGTGTCTTTGGAACAATCTTCATCAAAGACTGTGGAAGCAAAGTATTTCAATAATTTTAAGACATTGGAATATAGATTCCTTATTGGCAAGGAGGTGAAACGTTATCAGGGGTAGGTGGGACTGCAGAGTTGAGGTTACAATCAAATCCGCCGGACTCATTAAATGGCAGAGCAGGTTCGATGGGCTGAGTGGGTTTTTGTTTTGCAAAAATATATTTTATTTGTAAAATAGCTGGAGGAACATTCCAAACATTTCAAAATGGCCATCACACAAAGTGCGTTGAAATTCAAGTTTTCTACACACATTCGGTGGGATTCTCCAATCCCCTGCTGGGTCGGAGAATCCTCGGCAGGCAGCGCGAAGCCCACCCCGCCGCCCAGACGCCGGCTGCCGTATTCTCCGGCGCTGTTTTCCGGGGGGGGGGGGGGGGGGGGGGGGCGGGTCTCACTCCACGCTGGTCGGGGGCTGTTGGCAGCAGTCCTCCCAGTGATTCTCCGGGCACCGATGGGCCGAGCGGCCATCCATTTTGGCCAGTCCCGTCGATGTGATTTACACGTGGTCCGACATGGCAGGACCTGGCACGTAAGTCGGCGTGGGCGGTCCTCGGGGGGGGGGGGGGGGGGGGGGGGCACTTCTGCCGGCCATGGCAGAGCCCTACAAGGGGCAGCACCGAGAAGAGAACCCCCTTTACATGCGCCAAAAATACGACGGCCGGGCTGCGCATGCATGGAACCACGACGGTGGTTCCGCGCATGCGCGAGATCACAATAGCCGTTCCGCGTATGTGCGAACTCGCGCAGTCCCCTCGGTGTCGGCTGGAGCGGCGCCTACAACTGTGGCGTCCTCTTAGCCCCGAGACAGGTGAGAATTCCTCACCTTGGGGGCCCGTTGACGCCAGAGTTGCTGCCCCAAGCTTAGTGTGTCCCTCAGCACGTTGTCCTGGCCTTTGGCATGTGCCCATCTACAACACTCGGCCGTGGACAATTCTGTGAACTTAAAGACCAACAGGTTTCATGCAGATCAAAGAGCATCTTTCACTAAGTTGATGATCCTCCAGCAACAGTTGATGTTAGTCTTGGTGTCTGTCCCTGAGAACAACCACTGGAGCAGAGCCTCCTCACAGAGCTGCTTGGGATGTACCTAGACAAAAACCACTTGAACTCTCTCCAGACCATCTTTGCAAAGGCACATTCCACAAAGAGGTGGACACGTCTCTTCCCCGCCATGGTCACATTGAGGGCAACGTGCAGATGGGGTGAGACTCTGCGTGTCAGGCCAAGTGGCCTAGTCCTGATCCTATTTGTATGTTCATATCATTCTGCCAAAACTACACTATACCCTCCAAGGTCAATACTATCCTTCCTAAGATGTGGTGCCCAGGGCTTTGCATAATGGAAACTTGTCTTCTACCCCTTTGTATTCCAGTCCTTTAGCAAGAAAGGCAGCATTTGATTAACACTTTTGATTATTTCCTGTGCAGACATTTTAAAGGATTATGGATCTGGACCCCAAGCGCGGGATTGTCTGCCTCCCCAGGGTGTGTTTCCCCACCGCGTACGCGGCTCACCCTTGGCTGGTGCCAGAACCTTCCGGTCCCTTTGATGCCCATGGCCTTTTGCATTGTTTGCCAGCTGTGCCGCTGGGGAACCCTCCATGGGCAGGATCAGAAGATAAAGCAGGTTGGAAGGGCTGAAAGTTTCAGCCCAGAATCCCTTTGGACTATCACTGTTTTCAGTTTTCATCCACTTGAAAATACTCTTTTCTATCCTCAAAGTGCCTGCCCTCAAATCTGCCTAAATTAAATCAATTTGTCACAGTTTTTCTAATTGACTTAGCCTACCAATATATTTTTTGAATTTTGCATTTTTACCTCCACTACTTACAATACATTGACACGTTTAAATAAGTGAATTTCTCTCCCCTCATCCAGATCATTAATGGATACAGTAAATAACTGGGATCCCCACATGGAGGCTTGTTGGATACCACTATTCACATTCTGTCAGTTAGAATAGCTGGCCATTTCCTAACCAGGTCAACAATTTGCTTTTAATTCATTAATGTCAACTTTAAGTAAGTCTTTTATGAGGGACTTTATTGAAAACCCCCCAGAACATGTGCTTCCTCATGTCGCCTCTGCCACTTACCTTGAATCTATTACCCCTGGTTCTAGAATTCTCCAAGGGAGGATAATTTTATTCTTTCCACTGTGTCTCTTTCCCTCATTTTACCAGTCCAATTAAGTCACCCTCAGCCTTCTTTGGCCCAAGCAACGTAACCCCAACCTATCCAATCTCTCCTTGTGGCTACAATATTCTAACCCTGGCAACATTCTTGTAAACTTCTTCTGCACTCTCTGGGGCTGGGTTAGCATAGGGCTAAAGAGCTGGCTTTTAAAGCAGACCAAGCAGGCCAGCAGCACGGTTCAATTCCCGTACCAGCCTCCCTGAACAGGCGCCGGAATGTGCCGACTAGGGGCTTTTCACAGTAATTTCATTTGAAGCCTACTTGTGACAATAACCAATTTTCATTTCATTTCTCCAGAGCAACTAAGGTTTTTCTTATAATGGTGACCAGAACTGCCCACAATACTCCAGTTATGGCCTCACCAGTGTTTTATAAAATTATAACATTATATCCTTACTTTTATATTCTATACCTCTGCCAATGAAGGAGAACATTCCATATGCGTTCTTTACAACCTTGTCTACTTGAACTGCTGACTTTAAGGACCTGTGTACTCGCACACCAAGATGTCTCACTTCATTTATCCCTTTTAGTATATTCCCATTTACTGTTTACTCCCTATAACTATTTAACCTATCTAAATGCATGACCTCATACTTGTCCGTGTTAAATTCCATCTGCCACTTTATCTCCCATTCCAACAACCCATCTATATAATTTTGGAGATTATAGCTAGCCTCTACACTGCCCACCACTCTGCCAATCTTTGTGTTGTCTGTAAATTTCCCAGTTGTACCCCCATGCTTATATCCAAATCGTTAATATATATCACAAACAATAAGGGTCCCAACACCGAGCCCTATGGAGCATCACTTGAAACAACTTTCCATTTGCAAGGGCAGCCATTGACCATTACCTTTTGTCTCCTGTTACCATGCCAACTTTTTATCCAGTTTGCCACATTTCCCTGTATTACATGGGTTTTTATTTTTTTGACCAATCTGTTATGTGGGATCTTGTCAAATGGCTTGCTAAAATCCATGTACACAACATCCACTGCACTACCTTCATCAACCCTTCTTGTCACTTCCTCAAAGAATTCAATCAAATTTGCGAAGCAAGACCTTCTTTTAACAAATCTATGCTGTTCTCGGAAAATCCATGCTTTTCTATGCGACAGTTAATCCTATCTCTCAGGATTGACTTTATCAATTTGCCCACCACTGGCGTAAGACTAACTGGCCTAAACTTGTTCGGCATTTCCTTCGATCTCTTTTTAAATAATGGAACCACGTTTACATTTCTCCAGTCCTCTGATACCTCGCCTTATAATGATAATAATAGCTTATTGTCACAAGTAGGCTTCAATGAAGTTATTGTGAAAAGCCCCTAGTCAGCACAATCTGGTGCTTATTTGGGGAAGCCGGTACGGAATTCTAGTGAGGATTGGAAAATCATGCTCAGAGCATCTGCTATCTCCTCCTTGACCACCCTCATTTAAAAAATAAATAAATTTAGAGTAGCCAATTCATTTTTTCAATTAAGGGGCAATTTAGCATGGCCAATCCATCTAACCTGCACATCTTTGGGTTGAGGGGGCGAAACCCACGCAAACACGGGGAGAATGTGCAAACTCCACACCGACAGTGACCCAGAGCCGGGATCGAACCTGGGACCTTGGCGCTGTGAGGCAGCAGTGCTAACCACTGTGCCACCGTGCTGCCCCCTTGACCACCGTCATAAGCCTTGGAAACAATGCATCTGGCCCTGGCGACTTATCAACTTTAAAGATTCCAACCCATTGAGTATTTCCCCTCTTTATAATTATCCCAACAATATCTGTGTTCCTCCTGGGCTACTATATCTGCATGATCAATTTCCTTTGTAAACACAAGAGACAAAATATTATTTAAAACCCTTCCCACAGCCTTTGCATCTGCACATAAGTTCCCTTCTTTACCTCTGATAGGTCCTACTTTTTCCTTAACTGACCGTTTATCATTAATATATTGGTAAAACATCTTTGGGTTCTTTAACTTTACTTGCTTATATTTTTTATGGCCTCTCTTTGATTTACCTATTTATTGCATCCCTGCACTTCCAATACTAATCGAGGCCATCGGCTTAGTTCTTTGTGCCTATCGTACGCTTTTACTGTTTGATCTTCTCCTGCAATCTCCAGACAACCGGGGAGGTGGGGGGTAGATTTGGCTGTACCACTTATTTTTGGAGGGGATACGTCTACTTTGTACTGTTAGGATCTCGCCTTTTAGTGCTGCCCACTGGTTTCCCACAGATCGATCCTCTAGCAGTGTTGGCCAGTCCACCTCAGGCACGTCCCTTCGCATTTCTGCAAAATTTGCCTTCCCCAGTTCAAAATTGTTGCTCCTACTTTACTCTGTCCTTTTCCATGATAACACCGAATCTAACTGAATTGTGATCACTATCCCCGTTATGGTCGCAACTGTCACTTCACCCAATTGCCCTTCCTCGTTCCCAAGACTATATCGAGAATTGTATCTCCTGTCATTGGGTTTGTCAATAATTGGTTGAAAAATATTTCCTGGACGCATTGCATTAATTTTCCTTCCTCAATTCCCCTTGCATTGTTTGATTCTCATTTGATATTAAGTCTCCTACTATTCTTTCTTAAAAATAAATTTACAGTAACCAATTCTTTTCCAATTAAAGGACAATTTAGCATGGCCAATCCACCCACCCTGGGTTGTGGGGGTGAGACCCACGCAGACACGGGGAGAATGTGGAAACTCCACATGGACAATGATCCGGGCCCGAATCGAACATGGGTCCTTGGTGCTATGAGACAGCAGTGTTAACCACTGCGCCACGGTGCTGCCCACAAGTCTATCATTCTTGTCCTCTTGTTCTTACAGGCAGAAATTTGACATTTTAGATTTTCTATCTCCCTTTCACTATTTGAGGGTCTGCAGTATACTCCCAGTAGTGTGACTGCCCCTTTTTTATTTATAAGCTCAACCCATGAAGCCTTGTTTATTGACCCGTTTAGTATATCATCCTTTCTCACAACTGGAATCATTAGTGCTACTCCTCCCTCCTTTTTTATCTCCCACTCTATCATGCCTGAAGGCTTTATAACCAGGAATATTGAGCTGCCAATTTTGCCCCCCCACCTTTAGCCAGGTTTGCGTTACAGCAATGACATCCTGCTGCCATGTGTCTACCTGTGCCCTTAACTCAGGGGTGGGCAAACTACGGCCGCGGCCCACCAAGATCAAGTCATTAAAAAAAAAATTAAAATTAAAAAAAAAAAATTTTTTTTTTAACAAGATTAATGTGGGGGGGCTGTTGGGTTACTGGTATAGGGTGGATACGTTGACTTGAGTAGGGTGATCATTGCTCGGCACAACATCGAGGGCCGAAGGGCCTGTTCTGTGCTGTACTGTTCTATGTTCTATATGAGGCGCCCAGAATCATAACCGGGTGAAGCGCCATTTTTGAAAAGTAGAGAAAAAGAGGGCTAAAGGCAGGATGCCACCGGGGGAAGCGCTGAGGTATATGCCGCACGCTAATTGGTTACAACCGGGACTATTAATACTATGCGGCCCTTTAAAATTGTGAATTTCTGAATGTGGCCCTTGCACAGAAAAGTTTGCCCACCCTGCCTTAACTCATCTACCTTGTTTGTGATACTCCTTGCATTGAAGTATAAACAGTTTAGCACCATCATTTTCTCTTGCTGGACACTTTATAAACTTTGCTTCTCCTGTAATTCCAAGTCTGTCACTATATCTTCTACATCTCTAGCTAATATTCTCAATTTCCCTGATCCGAATTTCACCTATCTGACCCTACTCCTGGGTTCCCATCTTATTTTACCTGTTTGTTTTTGCTCTTGGTCTTCTCGTTTCTTTTTTAATCTTTCGTGTTGCATTGAGCTGGCTTCTATGTAGTTATTCCCGCCTCATCTGGACGTGTTTTGTTTCATTACTATATCCACTACCACTCTCTTCGGTCTTTGCACCATGAAATCTTTTAGAATTTAATCTCTCCTGCCTTCCATCCCAATACCGATCTTTCCTTTTGTTCTTGCCCCCTCCCTCCTTTCACTGGCTGAAAGCCTATTAACCTTTCTATCTTCACTCCTTATTTAAAACAAACAAACATTTTATTAAGGTTATGATTTTATAACAAATACAAATGTAAACATAACTCAGTAAATAATACCCGGCCAAAATAGCCTATGCACACAATTCCCCAATCCCTCCTCCTCTTGGTGATCCCGTCTATACTAATCTATCCCCCCCCCACCCCCCTCGTTCCCATAACCCTCCCCCCCCCCCCCCCCCCCCCCCCCCATTGTATCTGCTAACAGTATAGTTTTCCCCGAAGAAGTCGATAAACGTCTGCCACCTCCGGACGACCCTAACGTTGATCCTCTTGGGCGAACTTGACTTTCTCACGCCTGAGAAACCCAGCCATGTCGCTAACCCAAACCCCCTGATTTTGGGTGCTCAGAGTCCCTCCACGCTAATCAGATCCGTCTCCGGGCTACCAAGGAGGCAAAGACCAAAACATCAGCCTCTCTCGCCCCCTGGACTCCCGGTCTTCCGAAACTCCAAAAACCGCCACCTCTGGACTCGGTGCCACCCTTGTCTTTAATACCGTGGACATGACATCAGCAAATCCTTGCCAGAATCCCCCAAGCTTCGGGCATGCACAAAACATGTGGTCATGGTTTGCGAGCCCTCCCACACACCTGTCTTCCACCCCTTCAGAAAACCCGCTTATCCGGGCCACCATCATGTGCACCCAGTGGACCTTAAATTGCATCAGGCTGACCCCGGCACATGATGAGGACATGTTAACTATACTCAAGAGCATCCTCCCACAACCCCGCCTCTAGTTCCTTACCCAATTTATCTTCCCACTTCCGGTTTACCTCCCCTAACTGGGTTTCTATCTTCACTGCTGGTGACTCTCTTTCTCTTCACAGATGCTGCCTGGCCCGATCAGTATTCCTAGCATTTGTGTTATTCCAGGTTTCCAACATCAACAGTATTTTGCTTTCCAATGTTTTGGGCAATTGCCTTTCTTGTGCATTGCCTTTCTTGTGCATTTTCCTTGTTTCGAGGGCTGTTTCCATTTTACAATGGCACAGATAGTAGAATTCCTTTCACTATTACATGCTGTGGTGATTGGTTTGAATTTGGAAGTCTATAGTTAGGGGTGTTGGATATATTGTAAACAATTCCATGAATGTCAACACTTCACATATGTTGGGAGATTTACTGCTTCGTCATAGGTTTTCATTAAAAGGTCAGGAGGGGTCATTGAAGTACTGGCTTCTGGACAGAACTGAACAATGGTAAATTACCTGTACTGGTTACAATGCTAGATGTGATTTGTAACCAGTTGGTATGGGACTGCGTCGCGAAGAAACATGGGTTGAGTGTGTGAGCGAGAGGGGGAGCGACCAAGAAATAAGGCAGAGAGCAGGGGCAGAAGGCAGAGAACAAGTTTAGAGAGAGATATACGGTGAGAAAGAGAAAGACGGAGTGAGACAGATAGAAAAAAGAGAAACAGAGACAGAGATAGACAAAGAGAAGAGGCACAGATAGAGGTGAACATTCAATGCATTATAAATGGTAGATTATATCCTGAACAGTTCAGTTATTAAACTGCTGGTGTTGCAAGAAATCCATCTGCAGTTTGCAGCATTGAAGTAGATAGTTCTGAAATATGTTTATTATGAATATACTGCACAATACATAACCAATTAAACAAAATCTGTTAAGACAAATTTCACAGGACAGTAAGATTCATATACAAAGCATGAATAACGTTACAGTACAATCAAGGGTAGATCTCATTTCAGACACCTAGATAGCTTATTTTATTTGTGCAGTTTGTACTGGGAATGAAACATATGGCCATTTTAGGTGCCCATATGTATCAATATCCCCCAGGTCTGGAATTTTTGTGGTCAGATGCAGAGTAAATCTCACTCTACTTTGCTCCAAGCTGTTCAACTCTTAACCTCAGAGCAACTGCTTCCACTGCACAGACAACATTTGCCACACTCTGGTGACTTGGGCAATTGCGTCTGACCTGCGATTGAGAAAGATCTTTTACATTGGACCCCCTACTGTTAGAAGGTAAAACAATATTTGGATTCTACCTGTCTGGGCTGAACTTGAACTTGGATTGAGGGAGTGAAAGGTCAGTCATTCAACATGGGAGTTAGGAGTCAGACAGAACTGTTTTCAGGCTGGGACCAGCGACTTTCGGAGAGTACGTGAGAATGGTGAGAATTCCGTGCATTAGTGAAATCCTTTGTATGCTGCAGATTACAAAGGGCAGTGACTTGCACACCAGCCTGGCTTCAATCTGAAGTTCTTTTAAAGAGGAATCAGTGTATACATAGATGCAACAGATTGTTTGAATTTTATGGTACTTTGTGTAAGACAGACACAGTTCTCCTTTACACCTGGTTGAAATAGCACCCTGTTGCATGAGAACACAAAACAATGAGTTCCACATCATAAACCAGAAGGTTCACAGTCACATTAATGTACATTCTCCATTATATTTTAGTATTTTGCCATGCTCACTTCAAGTTTCACAATCAATTGTGTGCCAAAATGATGGCAGTCTCAAATTGTGTTAAATATTCTTTATTTAAATGTTCCCGATTTACAGCGTTTCCATGTCTGCTGGCGTGACATAGCACTCAAGTGGTGACATTTTCTGCCATTTCAGTATTGTAACAAAGATGATAAAAAAAACACACGACTGTGTGTAACCAAGCAGGAATGCAATCAAATGATATGGAAGGTACTTTCGTGTAATTGCTTTAGTGCTTTGCCGAGAGCTCCTTTCAAGCCAGTGTTCTGTAGCTGGTGTTAGGATGGAATAGATGCATTCCTGACAGGGAAAAACACAAGCACAGTAGGCTGGTTATAACAATCATTACTTAAAGTTACAGTGCCACAGGGAGCTTTCTCTGTAGCTGAGACACAGTTAGGAAGTTCCCAAGTTCAGTCGACCTCTGCTAGTTCTAGTGCTGTGGACATAGTGAAATATCGCAATGCCCATTACAGGAAAGTTAGGGCCCAGGTAATTGAAGGCACGGCCACCAATGGTGGTATGATTAACATAGGGGATGCTTAAAAGGTCTGAATTAGTGTAGTGCAGATATCTCAGAGGGTTGTGAGGCTGGGGGAGATGACAGTGAGAGGGAGGGATTTGAAAACAAAGATAAGAGTTTTAAAATGGAGGCATTGCTGGATTGGGAGTTAATGCAGGTCAGTGAGCACAGGGGTCATGCCGGTGATAAGAAACACTGGTATGAGAGACGTTATTGGGACCAATACCATTATAGCTGGGAGAAAATTTAAAATAGACTGTATAAATGTTTGAACAAAGGACAGATTGAGAGGGCAGAGAATAACAGATGGATGTTTCCTGCTCATATAGTATTACTTTTATTAGCAGAGTAACAGCCTGTCAATCGGTACTGACCAATGCAGGTAACTTTCTAGTTAATTGCTAACCTGCACTGGGTAATGAATAGGAGTTTCTAAACTTGTGTACTCACTGTGTGTCAGTGGAATCCAGCCAGTGGTATGCAGAAACTCTGCAGTCTGAAATTATTTCACCCAATAATCCTGCGTTGGAGCTGGAGGTGAACAGTTCAGCAGGGCAAGACTGAATGTCTGAAATAAAGAGATGGTGTTTACCCAACCACTCTGACTGAGAGGCAAATGGAATAGGAAAGATGCTCCTCCATGAGATTCAGTTGGGAACTGCACTGAGGAATCTAGCCCAGGAAATATCATGTTGGTATAAAAACAGAAAATGCTGGAAATACGGAGGCGGTCTTACAGCGTGTGGGGAGAGAGAAACAGTTAATGCTTTGAGTTTTAAAAATTTTTTTAGAGTACCCAATTATTTTCTTCCAATTAAGGGGCAATTTAGCATGTTCAATCCACCTAGCTTGCACATCTTTGGGTTGTGGGGGCGAAACCCACGCAGACATGGGGAGAATGTGCAAACTCCACACGGACAGTGACCCAGAGCCGGGATCGAACCTATGACCTCAGCGCCGTGAGACTGTAGTGCTAACCTACTGAGCCACCGTGCTGCCCATTAATGCTTTGAGTTGAATATGACTCATATTCAAGTCATAATCAACATGAAATGTTAACTATGTTTTTCTTTCCACAGACCTGATGTGTATCCTCAACACTTTGTTTGTATTTTAGAAGCTGTAGCATTTTGCTTTCACTGTAGCATGTTGGGTGTCAAGTTAACCTGAGATCCACCAGGTGGCAACAGTGACATTGCAATCAGCCACAGCCTCCCGAGCAAGACTGAGCAAAATCAACTGCTCATCAATACTCTGTTTCCTGTCACTCTACATACTTCATGTCTATGCTGCTGTTCCCCTTTTATTGTTTGGGTTTCAACTTTGCTGGAGATTTTGTAGCATTTTATCAAATGCATTTTGCAAGTCCTTGGACACCAATCTGCTCTTATCAACCCTCTCCGTTACCTCATCAAAATTTTCCCTTGTTTTCTCCTGCTCCATGTACGTGCACCCCCAAACCCAGAGCCTCAAGGCAGAGAGTGGGCAGTCTCCTCCTGGGTCAACACTGATGATGATATTGATCTGACTGCTGGTGGCACGTGAGCGTGATCTGTGTAAATTAATTCTGAATCAATCTTTCCCTTCCACCAACACAGCTGAGATAGGGAATTCAACAGGACACAATGTGTTTGGCTCTAGAATGCAGTTCATCCATCGTTCACTCAGTGCATCTCTGCAGAGCTGTACGTGGATGTTGAGGCCCCGGTAATATTCTGGTTAATCTGTGCTGCAACCTCCCCATGGCCAATAAATCCTTCTTGAGGTCTGGTTATCCAAAACTGGCGCATTTACTCCTGGTGGGGTTCGACCAACTGAAGCAATATTCCCCATCGCCTCCTCAATATTGAAATCCAGCCTTTAAAAAAAATTTAAAGTCCCCAATTCTTTTTTCCCCCCTGATTAATGGCCAATCCACCTATCTTTCCAATCTTTGGGTTGTGGGGGTGAGACCCACCCAGACACTGGATCACACAATGTTCAAACTCCAGACGGAAAGTGACCCGGGGCCGGGATCAAATCTGGGTCCTTGGCGCTGTGAGGCAGCGGTGCTAATCACTGAGTCACCCTGCTGACCCCATGATACAGCCCTTTTGAGATAAAGGTCAACATTTCATCAGTTGGCAGCACCATGCCGGATCCGCTGCGCCAGACCCATCCTGCCAGGCGACTAGCATTACCTTGATGTCGCAGTGCCAAGAGGTCAATGTAAAACAAGTGCACATGGATGGGATCTGCCTCAGCTGTGAAGACTTCCATGTTGGAACAGCTTACCCACATTCACTGTCGAGGTTCACAGACAAAGAATATGCTGGGACTGTAACAAAATGAGAAATCACTGCCTTTAAGATATAACTAAGGAGGTGGGAAAAACACAACTACTTACTTGAATCGATCTTTAACTTCTCAATGGATTTGGGAACATCATAGAGCCCACTCTGACAGTTTACTAACAAGAAAAAACAATAATTGATATTCATCAGAGACTGAAAATCTTAACTGCAGATCCCATCGTTTCTCTCGTTCTTCCTCTCCCCACCACCAAACTTTTCCCAGCCACACTGAAATGAAAATTGCTTATTGTCACAAGTAGACTTCACATGAAGTTACTGTGAAAAGCCCCTAGTCGCCACATTCCGGCACCTGTTCTGGGAGGCTGGTACGGGAATTGAACCATGCTGCTGGCCTGCCTTGGTCTGCTTTCAAAGCCAGCGATTTAGCCCTGTGCTAAACCAGCCCCTTCCCTATTCCCTGCCAAAGGCAATATCACTCTGCAAAGTTCTGCTGAGGAAGGCATTTGAGTTGCCCATGGATATCAGAATCTTCTTTCTCTCTCTTGCCCAGGCATATCAGAACCCTTTCTCTCTCTCTGAGGCAGCACTGCTTATTACACACAGCCTGTCCAAACATGAACCAGCAACAAAAGCAGTGACTGACATTGCTGTGGAAACCCAATTATTTCATCGTCGATTCTGCCAAGTTGCTGATCTCAACCATCTTGCTGTGGGAAAGACACGATGAAGGAGAGAATGGATGAACAGCTGAGAAGGTCTGACTTTGTACATGTCCTTTGGTAGCTGAGACTAAATAGCAATGTTCGAGACTTGGGAAACAGTAGAGCTTCATGAACAGAACTGTGCATCAGAATTTAAATACAACACAGAGTACTATATGCCCCCTCACACCGCTGCGAACCCGGTTTCGGCCCCGGGTCACTGTCCATGTGGAGTTTGCACATTCTCCCGTGTCTCTCAATCCAAAAAGATGTGCACGCTAAATTGCCCCTTAATTGGGAAAAAAAAAGAATTGACTACTCAATTTATTTAAGAGAGAGATCTATATGCACATTTAGATCAGATACACAAAGCTCCATATGCAAATTTAGATGGAATATCAGAGACTTTTGATTCTGGAGTTTCTTGATGGACAAGGGAGTGAAAGGGTATTGGGGGGGGACGGGGGGGGGGGGGGGGGACAGACAGGAAGTGGGATTGAGGCCACAATCAGGTTAGCCATCATCCTATCAAATGGCAGAGCAGGCTCAAGAAGCCAAATGGTAATCCTGCTCCTAATTCGTATGTATGTTCATGTGACATTCAGAGGAGTTGCCCAGATACCATTGCATATATTTCGAATAGATATCCAGAGATCTGAGTGTACACTTGAATAAGATATACAGAGACTCATGGCCCCTTGTTCTGCACTGTAACCAATCACGGTTTGTCGATGTACCAATTGCCAATGTACTCTGTCAATTATTCTTTTTTTAAATTTAGAGTACCCAATTCATTTTTTCTAATTAAGAGGCAATTTAGCGTGTTCAATCCACCTACACTGCATATCTTTGGGTTGTGGGGGCGAAACCCACGCAAACACGGAGAATGTGCAAACTCCACACGGACAGTGACCCAGAGACAGGATCGAACCTGTGAGAGAGCAGTGCTAACCACTGCGCCACTGTGCTGCTCCCGATTATTCTTTTTTTGTCTACTATGTACGTACTGTGTATGTTCCTTTGGCTGCAGAAAAATACTTTTCACTGTACTTTGGTACATGTGACAAAAAATCAAATCAAATGTGTACATTTAGGCAAGATGCACAGAAATTCACATGTACTTTTACAAAGATCTGTACTGCGTTTAATTATGATGCACAGGGCCTTTGAATGTTCAAGACAATACACTGAATGATGATACATCATATTTGAGACTGGTACAGGCTCTACAACGGGTATAGGTCTTCATTGCCTACTCAGATTGCTGGAACTGCATTTGTAGGGTTCAATCCTACACCTGTAATAAGGCTGCAACAAACATTTAACCCTTTACAGAGATATGTTAATACCTGTACCTCTGCCAGCAACCTCAGGCCATGGACTCTGAGCAACATCTGTCTTTGCCCCTTGTTTATTTGGGAGCTGGTTACATGCAATATCTGGAAGTGAGAAAGATCAAAGCAAATCAACAATAAATGAAGTAGCCACATAGCGGGATAAGCACGAGCTTCTCCTTGCTGCCACATGCGGCTCTATCTCCTTCATCTGTTGGGTTCAAGGTGTAAGGTTTTGAAGGCCGGGTTTGTGGCATCTCAAGAATACTCGAGAGTAGGATGACCGCAAGCAAAATTAAATTAAAGAAATTGAAACTAAAATGATAAATTAATTGAATTAAATAAACAAATACTGTTTAGACTATAGTCCAGAAATTCACAATGTTACCTTTAAAAAGGGTTTCATTATCCGCATCCTCCTCCCCTGTGCTGGATGATGTTACGCTACTGGAGCTCACATAGTAAGGTTCAACTGCAATTAGACATCAGACCATAGTCAATGTAGCACTGAGCAAATCAGACCGCCAATAAAAGTACTCAATTCCGCCATTAGAACTTTGCTACTGACCTAAACTGTTGAAAGACTTGAACAAAGTCTCCCGAGATGCAACAGGAGATTTGTGGAGATGTGCTGCATCTGAGGTGAAGTCCTGACTCTGTGTATCGGAGGATCTGAACAATAGGGAGGAACGTTCCTGCTTGGCCATATCCTGACGCAGTGATGCTGCTCGTTCAATCAGGCAGGGAATGTCGTGCCTGGGGAAGGAATTCTGAGTTACAAAGTGAAGGCATTTTCAGAGTAATCGATTCACCAGGACATCTTTCCACTATCGGGAAAATAAAGGACAGCCCAGTACAGTACAACTCATCGGGTATCTCACTCCTCATATACACAACCTGTCTCACGTGCTTGCTCCCTCAGCATTTGGAGGCACACAGATAGCAGGTAGTTTGAAACACTCTTTTAAACATTCTTACACTCCAACTCTGCCGAGAATTTTCTTGTTCTCAAACATAACCTGCGTTTTTATAACACTCGAGCTGCTTTCAATCAACGTCTCACTTTCATACAAATATTCTATCGCACACACGTTTCTTTCACATGGGTACAAACTCTGTACCAATCTCCAAGGCTCACAAATATTCCCTGATCCTCGGAGGATAAATGCACGATGAAAAGTGCACATAATACAAGTTACAGGTAAGCTGGTTCCTGTACCTACCCTTTTGCAAACACTTTATTGCTGCCCCGTCAATTCCGATATCATTAGACTTTCATTCTGGGAGCATACAACAGATCCTATGCAATGTTTCTACTCCCATGTGCATTTTCAATTCAAACAAATAATTTATTTTTAATGAAATATCTTTGATGTATTCTGTCAACATTCCATTTCCGTGTGTGCTGGTGGTACGTTATAAAGTATCAGTGGTTCCTCTGGTGCCCAAGCGTCCCATCACAGCAAGCAACAATATTTTAAACTTTGCCTCTATTGCTCGGTATGTAGGATTATTCCAAGAATTCAACATTTCAAATAAATGATTTTTTAAAATCAATTTTGAATTCACTCTGGACTCGGTGAGTGGGGATTATTTCTTCTGGCCACTGGATCAGTAACCAGGGGCCACAGATTTTATATAATGGGCATATAAACTAGAGGGGAAGTTTCTCTGCACTGAGGTAATTGGTTAAAAAAAAAGCAGAGCGGGGTTGAGGAAAATAAATGTTTTACACAGGCAGTTATGATGATCTGGAGCACACTACCAGGAAGTGTGGTGGCAATAGGACATGTACCTGAATAGGGTTACAGGGAAAAAGCTACATTGTGGGACTGAATTGGACAGTTCTTTTAAAGAGCCAGCAGAGGCAAGGCTTCTTTCTGTGCTGTAAGATTCTATAACTCTTGAAAAGTCTGATCCTTTCTGGCTAATGGGCGGCACGGTAGCACAGTGGTTAGCACTGTTCCTTCACAGTGCCCAGAGTCCCCGGTTTGCTCCCCGGCTTGGGTCACTGTGCTGAGTCTGCACGTGCTCCCAGCGTCTGCGTGGGTTTCCTCCGGGTGCTCCTGTTTCCTCCCACAAGTCCCGAAAGACGTGCTTGTTAGGTGAATTGGACAAACTGAATTCTCCCTCTGTGTACCTGAACAGGCGCCAGTGTGGTGACTAGGGACTTTTCACAGTAACTTCATTGCAGTGTCAATGTAAGCCTACTTGTGACAATAAGGATTATTATTATTCTGAAGTAATATTCTGGATATCAGGAAATGTGTGCCTGATACTGGAAAGGCTCACCATGTACAGGCAGAATTTTTCTTCCCAGGTCCAGGAAGCTGCATGGCTTTCCACAGAAACTCCATCCACACGGCACGCAGGTCCGACCTTTCTGCAGCCTGACACACAAAACAAGGAGACTGGAGTGAAGAAGGAGCAGAAGAACGTCAGCGTTCTTAATCCATGTAATGAAGCAGAGTAATTGAAAGTGGGGATTGAGCAGTGCAAGTCTGGATCAGAGCTCTATTTACAGCACAGAAACAATCCACCTTTCTCACCTGTGAAGAAAATGCTATTTTCATATTTTGGGGTTTGTGTTGTTCTGGGGTAGTTAATCATCCATACTCCTCTGGGGATGTATACAAGTGGCTGGGGGAGCAGGGAGCTGAGCATGTGGCGAAGATCAAGGGGAAATGGGAAACGGAGTTGGGAGGGGAGATCTATTCGGGAGTATGGAGTGACACACTGCATAGAGTAAACGGGATCTCCTTTTGTGCAAGGATGAGCCTGATACAGTTTAAGGTGGTGCACAGGGTGCATATGACTCGGGCGAGAATGTGTGGGTTCTTTCAGGGGGTAGCAGATGAGTGCGAGAGGTGTGGGCGGGGGCCAGCGAATCAAACGCACATCTTTTGGGGTTGGTAAAAATTGGGAAGATTCTGGGCATGAGTATTCGCAGTCTTAGCCAGGATAGTGGAGGAGGAGGTGGCCCCGGAAACCTTTAGTGGTGGTATTTGGGGTTTCAGAGAAGCTGCAGCTCATAGCGAGGAGGAAGGCCAATGTCTTGGCCTTCGTCTCTCTGATCGCACAGTGGCAAATTTTGCTGGAGTGGCGGTCGGCATCGCCACCGGGGGTAGCGGCTTGGTGGGTGACCTGTACGACTTCCTGCGATTAGAGAAGATAAAGTATGAGTTAATGGGCTCTTCAGGGCGGTTTAAGGAAAGGTGGGGGATGTTTGTGACCTTGTTTGAGGGGCTGTTTGTCGAGGGGGGGCGGTGAAAAAGGGGAAAATCTGCACGGACTGCATAGTTGATTGTAGGGAAACATGCTTCCCGGGGTGTTTATTCGCTGTAACCGATTTTGATACATGTTTGTAATAAATTGCAGTAAAAAAAAAATCCCTGCTCCTCAAGACCCGTGCAGGTTATGACAGTGGTTTTCCTACATGTCGTTGTAGACTAGGAGGAAGTAGAGGTACACTATGCAATTGGACTACTTGGTTCATCAGCCTTTGGAAGAGAGACAGCAGGTCCAAAGAGCGTAACTTGACACTGGTATAACCAGTTTGGAGTTACGAAGGTTGAGATTTCCTTTGCGAGGGCTGTCAGGAGAACCGGCCAGTATTCCTCAAGTAAACCCAACTTTCTGATACAGGCTGCTTTACCTACCCCGCCTATGTAGTCTTTCAGCTGGGGCATTGGGTAGGAGTCAGCTCGGGCCATTGCATTACCTTCTGGTAGTCAATGAAGAACGTTGTGGAGCCATTTAGCTTGGGCATGAGCACAACCAGAGAGCTCCAGTTACTGTTGCTAGGCTCAGTTAGTTGGTGCTCCAGCATGCAATTAATCTCCCAGACTTGAGCCAGCTTTAATGGGCCTATACAAGGGGGATGTTGCTTTATGGTAGGAGCTGTTCCCATGTCCACATCATGTAGGGCTACGATGGTGCAGCCTGGCTCATCTCTGCAGTAGCCTTTAAATGTAGTGAGCAGCCTAGATCCAGCAGAGGGCAGCAGAGCAGAGCTACTGATCAGCTGTTCTGGGGAAATTTGCATACGTGCAGTGCGGTCAGCCTAAGTTGAAGGTGAATCTGCGAAGGGGACCCGAGGAGTTTGAGTGAAGGCAATCATCCAGCAGAGGGCAGCAGAGCAGAGCTACTGATCAGCTGTTCTGGGGAAATTTGCATACGTGCAGAGCGGTCAGCCTAAGTTGAAGGTGGTTTGTGGAGAGGCTGTTGGCAAGTGACAGTTAAACCCGAAACACTTTGTGAGTGTTTCCCACCCTACCTCCTCCTCTAACCAACCCCCCCACCCCACGGTGGTTGGGAAGCGGGAGCAGGGGCCTGTCGTGAAGGTGAGTGAGTGCCTTTAAATTTGCTTACCTTTGAGCGGGAGCAGGGTTTGAGGTAATATCAGGTAAGCTCTTCCTTTCTTTTTCTTTTTCTTGTTATTTTTTAAATCTAGAGGTGATGTCAGGGAAGGCAGTACAATGCTCCTCCTGCAGAATGTTTGAGGTGAGGGACGCCGTCAGTGTCCCTGCTGATTTCATCTGTGGGAAGTGCACCCAACTCCAGCTCCTCAAAAACCGTGTTAGGGACCTGGAGCTTGAGCTGGATGAACTTCGGATCATTCGGGAGGCAGAGGGGGTCATAGATAGGAGCTTCAGGGAAATAGTTACACCAAAGACTGGAGATAGATGGGTAACTGTAAGAGGGACTGGGAAGAAGCAGTCAGTGCAGGGACCCCCTGCGGTCGTTCCCCTGAGTAACAAGTATACCGTTTTGGATACTTGTGGGGGGGACGACTTACCAGGGGTAAGCCATGGGGTACGGGCCTCTGGCACGGAGTCTGTCCCTGTTGCTCAGAAGGGAAGGGGGGAAAGGAGTAGAACATTAGTAATTGGGGACTCAATAGTCAGGGGCACAGATAGGAGATTTTGTGGGAGCGAGAGAGACTCACGTTTGGTATGTTGCCTCCCAGGTGCAAGGGTACGTGATGTCTCGGATCGTGTTTTCCGGGTCCTTAAGGGGGAGGGGGAGCAGCCCCAAGTCGTAGTCCACATTGGCACTAACGACATAGGTAGGAAAGGGGACAAGGATGTCAGGCAGGCCTTTAGGGAGCTAGGATGGAAGCTCAGAGCGAGAACAAACAGAGTTGTTATCTCTGGGTTGTTGCCCGTGCCACGTGATAGTGAGATGAGGAATAGGGAGAGAGAGCAATTAAACACGTGGCTACAGGGATGGTGCAGGCGGGAGGGATTCAGATTTCTGGATAACTGGGGCTCTTTCTGGGGAAGGTGGGACCTCTATAGACAGGATGGTCTACATCTGAACCTGAGGGGCACCAATATCCTGGGGGGGAGATTTGTTAGTGCTCTTTGGGGGGGGTTTAAACTAATTCAGCAGGGGCATGGGAACCTGGATTGTATTTTTAGGGTACGGGAGATTGAGAGTATAGAGGTCAGGAGCACAGATTTGACTTCGCAGGAGGGTGCCAGTGTTCAGGTAGGTGGTTTGAAGTGTGTCTACTTCAATGCCAGGAGTATACGAAATAAGGTAGGGGAACTGGCAGCATGGGTTGGTACCTGGGACTTCGATGTTGTGGCCATTTCAGAGACATGGATAGAGCAGGGACAGGAATGGTTGTTGCAGGTTCCGGGGTTTAGGTGTTTTAGTAAGTTCAGAGAAGGGGGCAAAAGAGGGGGAGGTGTGGCGCTGCTAGTCAAGGACAGTATTACGGTGGCGGAAAGGATGCTAGATGGGGACTCTTCTTCTGAGGTAGTATGGGCTGAGGTTAGAAACAGGAAAGGAGAGGTCACCCTGTTGGGAGTTTTCTATAGGCCACCTAATAGTTCTAGGGATGTAGAGGAAAGGATGGCGAAGATGATTCTGGAAAAGAGCGAAAGTAACAGGGTAGTTGTTATGGGAGACTTTAACTTTCCAAATATTGACTGGAAAAGATATAGTTCGAGTACATTAGATGGGTCATTCTTTGTACAATGTGTGCAGGAGGGTTTCCTGACACAATATGTTGACAGGCCAACAAGAGGCGAGGCCACATTGGATTTGGTTTTGGGTAATGAACCAGGCCAGGTGTTAGATCTGGAGGTAGGTGAGCACTTTGGAAACAGTGACCACAATTCGGTGACCTTTACGTTAGTGATGGAAAGGGATAAGTATACCCCGCAGGGCAAGAGTTATAGCTGGGGGAAGGGCAATTATGATGCCATTAGACATGACTTAGGATGTGTTAGTTGGAGAAGTAGGCTGCAAGGGTTGGGCACACTGGATATGTGGAGCTTGTTCAAGGAACAGCTATTGCATGTTCTTGATAAGTACGTACCAGTCAGGCAGGGAGGAAGGGGTCGAGCGAGGGAACCGTGGTTTACCAAAGAAGTGGAATCTCTTGTTAAGAGGAAGAAGGAGGCCTATGTGAAGATGAGGCGTGAAGTTTCAGTTGGGGCGCTTGATATTTACAAGGAAGCGAGGAAGGATCTAAAGAGAGAGCTGAGACGAGCAAGGAGGGGACATGAGAAGTCTTTGGCAGGTAGGATCAAGGAAAACCCAAAAGCTTTCTATAGGTATGTCAGGAATAAAAGAATGACTAGGGTAAGAGTAGGGCCAGTCAAGGACAGTGGTGGGAAGTTGTGTGTGGAGGCTGAGGAGATAAGCGAGATACTAAATGAATACTTTTCGTCAGTATTCACTCAAGAAAAAGATAATATTGTGGAGGAGAATGCTGAGACCCAGGCTATTAGAATAGATGGCATTGAGGTGCGTAGGGAAGAAGTGTTGGCAATTCTGGACAAGGTGAAAATAGATAAGTCCCCGGGGCCGGATGGGATTTATCCTAGGATTCTCTGGGAAGCCAGGGAAGAGATTGCTGAGCCTTTGGCTTTGATTTTTAGGTCATCATTGGCTACAGGAATAGTGCCAGAGGACTGGAGGATAGCAAATGTGGTCCCTTTGTTCAAGAAGGGGAGTAGAGATAACCCCGGTAACTATAGGCCGGTGAGCCTAACGTCTGTGGTGGGTAAAGTCTTGGAGAGGATTATAAAAGATACGATTTATAATCATCTAGATAGGAATAATATGATTAGGGACAGTCAGCATGGTTTTGTGAAGGGTAGGTCATGCCTCACAAACCTTATCGAGTTCTTTGAGAAGGTGACTGAACAGGTAGACGAGGGTAGAGCAGTTGATGTGGTGTATATGGATTTCAGTAAAGCGTTTGATAAGGTTCCCCACGGTCGTCTATTGCAGAAAATACGGAGGCTGGGGATTGAGGGTGATTTAGAGATGTGGATCAGAAATTGGCTAGTTGAAAGAAGACAGAGAGTGGTAGTTGATGGGAAATGTTCAGAATGGAGTTCAGTTACGAGTGGCGTACCACAAGGATCTGTTCTGGGGCCGTTGCTGTTTGTCATTTTTATAAATGACCTAGAGGAGGGCGCAGAAGGATGGGTGAGTAAATTTGCAGACGACACTAAAGTCGGTGGAGTTGTGGACAGTGCGGAAGGATGTTGCAGGTTACAGAGGGACATAGATAAGCTGCAGAGCTGGGCTGAGAGGTGGCAAATGGAGTTTAATGTGGAGAAGTGTGAGGTGATTCACTTTGGAAAGAATAACAGAAATGCGGAATATTTGGCTAATGGTAAAATTCTTGGTAGTGTGGATGAGCAGAGGGATCTCGGTGTCCATGTACATAGATCCCTGAAAGTTGCCACCCAGGTTGATAGGGTTGTGAAGAAGGCCTATGGTGTGTTGGCCTTTATTGGTAGAGGGATTGAGTTCCGGAGCCATGAGGTCATGTTGCAGTTGTACAAAACTCTAGTACGGCCGCATTTGGAGTATTGCGTACAGTTCTGGTCGCCTCATTATAGGAAGGACGTGGAAGCTTTGGAACGGGTGCAGAGGAGATTTACCAGGATGTTGCCTGGTATGGAGGGAAAATCTTATGAGGAAAGGCTGATGGACTTGAGGTTGTTTTCGTTAGAGAGAAGAAGGTTAAGAGGTGACTTAATAGAGGCATACAAAATGATCAGAGGGTTAGATAGGGTGGACAGCGAGAGCCTTCTCCCGCGGATGGAGGTGGCTAGCACGAGGGGACATAGCCTTAAATTGAGGGGTAATAGATATAGGACAGAGGTCAGAGGTGGGTTTTTTACGCAAAGAGTGGTGAGGCCGTGGAATGCCCTACCTGCAACAGTAGTGAACTCGCCAACATTGAGGGCATTTAAAAATTTATTGGATAAGCATATGGATGATAAGGGCATAGTGTAGGTTAGATGGCCTTTAGATTTTTTTCCATGTCGGTGCAACATCGAGGGCCGAAGGGCCTGTACTGCGCTGTATCGTTCTATGTTCTAGTCAGATATGCCTGCTGTTCTGCACCTCGGTGGGAGAACAGGTCATTTAAATTGTCCAGCATTTCTGTATTGGTTAGCCGGGTGGTTCAATGTAGACCGTACTCACATCTATTCAAATCGGTCTTATCTAAAGTTTAATATTTCCACACGTAATTCAGTGTTTTTGTTTTTATTTTTTTTAATAAACAATTTTATTGAGGTAGTTTTTGGCTTTGTAAACAGTTACAGACATCAACAGAAAGAAAGCAAAAAAGGCAAAAATGTGCAAACATCCACGTACATTCAATACTTCAATCGTAACATACTGCACAAGCCCGCTCCTCTCCCACCGGTACTACCCGCCATTTTGTCCCTCCTACTCTACTCTACCCTCCCCCCACCCCCACTGACGCTCACTCTCCCGCAAAGAAGTCAATAAATGGTTGCCACCGTCGGGCGAACCCCTGTACAGATCCCCTCAAGGCAAACTTAATTTTTTCCATACCCAGGAAACTCGACATGTCCGCAAGCCACAACTCAGTCTTCGGGGGCTTTGAGTCCCTCCACGCCAATAGTATTCGTCGCCGGGCTATCAGGGAAGCAAAGGCCAAAACATTGGCCTCTTTCTCCCCCTGGACTCCCGGGTCTTCCGAAACCGCAAAAATTGCCACCCCTGGACCCATCGCCACCCTTGTTTTTAGCACCCGGGACATGACGCCCGCAAATCCCTCCCAGTACCCCCTAAGCTTAGGGCATGCACAAAACATGTGAACGTGGTTCGCTGGTCCTCCCGCGCCACTAGTGCATTTGTCCTCTATCCCAAAGAATTTGCTAATCTGAGCCACCGTCATGTGGGCCCGGTGAACGACCTTAAATTGAATCAGCCCGAGCCTGGCACATGTTGCGGTCGAATTTACCCTACTCAGGGCCTCTGCCCACAGCTCGTCCTCCGTTTCCCCGCCTAGCTCCTCCTCCCATTTAAGTTCCAGTTACTCCGTCTGGGACCCTTCCTCCCTCATGAGCACCTTATAAATATCAGAGACTCTACCCTCCCCTTCTTCCCCTTTAGAGAATATTCTGTCTTGGATCCCCATTGGCGGGAGGTGTGGGAAAGATGGGACCTGTCTACAGACAAAGTCCCGCAACAGTCGGTACCTAAAATCATTTCCCCTTACCAGCCCAAATTTCTTCTCCAAGCTCCGGAAACTCGCAAAGCTCCCTTCCAGGAACATATCGCCCACCCTTCCCACCCCCGCCCACCGCCATGCTCGAAACCCCCCATCCATACTCCCGGGGGCAAACCGATGGTTGTCGCAGATTGGCGCCCAAACCGACGCCCCCGTCTCCCCTACATGCCTCCTCCACTGGCCCCATATCCGCAGGGTCGCCACCACTACCGGGCTGGTGGTGTACTTGGCCGGCGGCAGCGGTCGAGGAGCCGTGACCAGGGCTGCCAGGCTGGAGCCCCTGCACGAAGCCGCCTCCACCCGCTCCCAGATAGACCCCGTACCCACCATCCACTTCCTTATCATAGCGATGTTGGCCGCCCAGTAATAATTAATCAGACTCAGCAAAGCCAGCCCTCCCTCGCTGTGGTTGCTCTCCAGCATCGCCTTCTTCACCCGCGGAGACTTTCCCGCCCAGACAAAGCTCATGATCAGCCCGTTAACTCTTTTGAAGAAGGACTGTGGGACAAAGATCGGGAGGCACTGAAAAACAAACAGAAATCTAGGGAGGATTGTTATCTTTACAGTCGGCACCCTCCCTGCCAGCGACAGCGGGAGTGCATCCGATCTCCGAAACTCTCCCTTCATTTGCTCCACCACCCTGGCCAAATTTAACTTGTGCAGCCTGCCCCAGTCTCGCGCCACCTGGATTCCCAAATACCGGAAATTTTCCTCAACCAGCCTAAACGGTAGCCCTCTCAATCTGTTCTCCTGGCCCCTTGCCTGTACCACAAACATTTCACTCTTGGCCGTATTTAATTTGTATCCTGAAAACTGGCCGAACTTCCTCAACATTCCCAGTATACTTCCCGTCCCGGCCACTGGGTCCGACACGTACAGGAGCAGGTCGTCTGCATAAAGAGAGACCCTATGTTCTACCCCGCCCCTCACCATCCCCTTCCATCCCTCTGCGGCTCTCAGCGCAATCGCCAGCGGCTCTATGGCCAGTGCAAACAGCAGCGGGGAGAGCGGGCAGCCCTGTCTGGTCCCTCGGTACAGCCTAAAGTACTCCGACACCTCTGTTAGTCCTGACGCTGGCCTTTAGGGCCTGATATAATAATTTGATACAATTCACCAGTCCCTCCCCGAACCCAAACTGTCCGAGCACCTCCCATAGATAGACCCACTCCACCCGGTCAAAGGCCTTCTCGGCGTCCATCGCCACAACTACCTCCACCTCCCGGCCCGCCGGGGGCATCATTATCACATTAAGTAATCTTCTCAGGTTGGCCGCCAGCTGCCTACCTTTCACGAACCCAGTTTGGTCCTCCCCAATCACCTCAAGTACGCAGACCTCCATTCTAACCGCCAGTACCTTTGCCAGGAGCTTGGCGTCAACATTAATCAGGGAGATTGGCCTGTACGACCCGCACGCCTCCGGGTCTTTACCCCGCTTCAATATCAGTGATATAGTGGCTTGCGACATTGTCGGCGGCAGGGTCCCTTTGTCTCTTGCCTTATTGAAAACCCTCGCCAAGACCGGGCCCACCAGCTCAGAGAACTTCCTATAGAACTCTACTGGGTATCCATCCGGCCCTGGGGCTTTCCACGACTGCATGGCCTTTAGGCCCCCCAATACCTCCTCCACTCTAATCGTGGCCCCCAGGTCATCCACTCGCCCCCCACCTACTGTTGGGAATGTTAACCCGTCCAGAAACCTTTTCATCACCTCCGGTTCTTCCGGCGGCTCCGAAGTATACAGCTTGCGATAGAAGTCCCGGAATACCTTATTCAATCCTGCCGGGTCCTCCACTTTGCGCCCCTCCCCATCCATCACTCTACTTATTTCCCTGGCCGTCTCCCTCTTCCTGAGTTGCTGCGCTAACAGTCTGCTCGCCTTTTCCCCATGCTCGTACACCACGCCCCTCGCCTTCCTAAGCTGTTCCACGGCCCTACTCGTGGATAGTGCCCCCAGTTCCGCCTGTAGTCTCTGCCTCTCCCTGAGTAAAACCTCCCCCGGGGACTCCGCGTGCTCTTCATCTATCCAACCCATTTCCCTGACCAATCTATCCATCTCTGCCCTGTCTGCCTTGGCTCTGTGGGCCCCAATTGAAATCAGCTCCCCCCGCACTACTGCCTTTAGCGCCTCCCACACGGTCGCCGCTGAGACCTCCCCCGTGTCATTCACCTGCAAGTAATTTTGCATACACCTCCGAAGCCTCTCACAGATCCCCTCCTCCGACAGCAGCCCCACGTCTAGCCTCCATTGCGGGCGTTGGTAGTTCGCCCCCCCCGATCTGCAGGTCTACCCAGGGGCATGGTCTGAGATAGTAATTGCCGAATATTCCGTGTACTTTACCTCCCCTGTACAATCCCTGCTTAGTACAAAGAAATCTATCCTAGAATATACTTTATGGACGTGCAAGTAAAACGAGTAGCCCCTCCCTGTTGGCTGTCTGGCTCTCCAGGGGTCCACTGCCCCCATTTGCTCCATAAACCCTTTCAGCTCCCTTGCCATTGCTGGGAGTCTACCCGTTCTGGGACACGACCGATCCAAAGCTGGGTCAAGGACCATGTCAAAGTTTCCCCCATTATTAGCCTGCGAGAGTCCAGGTCCGGGATCTTCCCCAGCACTCTTTTAATGAAGTCCACGCCATCCCAGTTCGGGGCATATATATTCACCAGCACCACTCTTCTCCCCTCCAGTCTGCCCTGTACCATCAGGTATCTGCCCCCCCCTGTCTGCGTCTATGCCCTCCGCTTCAAATTGCATCCGCTTGTTGATCATGATTGCCACCCCCCTGGTCTTTGAGTCCAAGTCCGAGTGGAAGACCTGGCTAATCCAGCCCTTCCTTAGCCTGGCCTGACACTTTCAGATGTGTCTCCTGCAACATAATTACGTCCGCCCTCAGAGCCCGCAAGTGCGCGAACACCTGCGCCCTCTTAACCGGCCCATTCAGTCCACTGATGTTCCAGGTGATCAGCCTGGTCGGGGGGCATAACCCACCACCCCCCACCATGCTGGTCAGCCATAGCCTTTCTCGGGCCGGACCCCGGCCCGTGCGTCGCGCCATTCCTGGCCCGCCTGTTGGCTGCCTCCACCCTCGACCTCCTTTCCAGTGCCTATTTCAAGTCCCTCCCACGTCAGCAGAACAACCCCCCCCCCCCCCCCCCCCCCCCCCCCCCCGGACAACATCCCCCGATACCCCCACCCCTGCCATCCACTGGCTGTGATCTCCCTCCCCCCCCCACCTGACTCCCTTGACTAGCCAATCTGCTAGCCCGGTGACTCATCACTCCGGCGCCGTCCTGTCTCATTCCTATTGTTTCCCCGTCCTCCTCCCCACTCCCCGGCACCCCATCCCCCTCTCCAACCCACTGGAGCAAACTCACTGGCACAGGAAGGCATGGACATCAACAAAGCAAAAAACCCCCAACCCACGTCCTTGGCCCCCCTTGCTGATGGCCCCCCCTTCGTTACCGTGCCGGCTCCAGTGTCCTCCGCGAGCCGCACAAAAATAAAAATCCGTCCGAAAAGGAAAAAACAGAAAAAAGAGGAAAAAACAAAAACATAAGAGAAAAAAACCCCCACAAAAACAAACCAATGTCCATGAACAAAGCAAAGAGTCCCAAATGTTCCGCTTGGCACCTTTGACCCAGCAAACCGTTGAACAGCAGTCCAGGCCCATTCGGCGTACCTTCCCACGGTAGTCCTCGGGCCCTAATTCGCACCCATGGGGCCTCTTTTCGGGACCAGCCTCTGATCCCTCGCAAAGTCCATTGCTTCTTCAGGCTCGGAGAAGTAGTGGTGTTGACCCTGGTGCGTGACCCATAGCCGGGCTGGGAACAGCAGACCAAACTTCACGTGCTTCTTGAACAGCACCTCCTTGACATTCTTAAAGGCTGCTCGCCGCCGAGCCACCTCCTGGCTTAGGTCCTGATAAATGCCGAGGACACTGTTCCACGTGCTGCTCCTGGCGCTCTTTGTCCACTGCAGCACCCGCTCCTTGTCCACGAACCTGTGGAACCTAATCACCATCGGGCGGGGGGGGGGTCCGCCCGGCCGCCCCTGCCTCGCCTGCACCCTGTATGTCCCCTCCAGCTCCGGCGGTCGCGGAAAGGCTTCGGCTCCCATCAGCTGCTTCAGCAGGTCTGCTACAAACGCTGCGGCATCAGCTCCCTCAGCCCCCTCCGGGAGGCCGACCATCCTCAGGTTGTTCCTGCGGGCTCTATTCTCCAGCTCCTCCACTCTGTCTAGCAGTCTTCTCTGCTGCTCCTTCAGCCCGTCAGCTTCTAGCATCGCAACTGTCTGCGCATTCGCCTACTCCTCCACCACCTCTCCCAGCTCCTTAACTTTAACATCTTGTGCATCCAGCCTCTGGTTCAGCTGATCCACTGCCTTCTGGATTGGGTCCAAGCTGTCCCGCTTAGGTGCTTCAAAACTGGATTTCATTACCTGGAGCATGTTATCCAGGGCCTGCTGGATTGCTGAGTCCAGGGTCCGTGTGTCCACCATCTTAGATTCCAGGTAAGTTTCTTCAGCTCCTTGTCTCTGTCTCTTTTTCTCTCTCTTCTTTTGCCTCCTGGACTCCCGCTGTTCCATGTGCCGCAGCCCGCTCCTCCGCACTTTCACCGCCGCCTTCCTTCAGCTCCGTGGTCGTGCTATCGCGGGGAATCAGCCCCTAAACGCCCGCCGGAGTGAGAGCCCGCCGAATGTGCGGCTCACTCAGACATCGCTGCCACTGGAAGTCTTGTTTTTGTTATTATGAGACCAAGTAGGAATGTTCTGTGTGACAAATTTTAACAGTGTAATTGTAATCTTGTGCCAAGTTTTCTTTTGTTAATGAATGTTTAAATTTAATATTTTAAATCTCCAGAAGTGTTACTGGAATTTGTGGTATCCGACTTGAGTAGATCTTCTCATCGTAAAACACAAATAGGAAATAGTGATGCCTTGCCAAGTTTTGTTTTGGAATTTAGTTTGCATGGCACTTACCACCCGCTGGATCAAAGCACCAACCTTCTTCATCACCCCATCAACATATTCTTCCATTCCTTTCTCCCTTGTGTGTTTATCTAGCCTCCTTTAAATCTATCTATTCTATTTACCACACATACTCCCTATGGTAGTGACACCTTGGAGTTATGCAAAACAAAGGAATAGATAAAGCCACTTCAATGCTTTGAAAGTTTGCTTACAAATAAAAATTAATCGTAACGTGCAAGGAACTGAGCTCTTGCATTCACTGAAACAATAATAACTTCTATAGCACCTTGAGCATAGGTAAATCGACAACAAGCCACACACTGAAATATAAGACAGATGATCACAGGGAAGTAGGCTTTAAAGAGTGTCTTAAAAGGAGGAGGAAGGTGGTGGGTAGAGAAGTTTCGGCAGAAAATGTCAGAGGTTAGGACCTTGGAGCTGAAAGTCCTGCCAAAGATAGCAGTGATTAAAGCCAGGGATGCTCAAGAGGCCGGCGTCACAGGAGTGCAAAGAGTGCAGAGGGTTGTCGGCTGGAGGAGTTGAGGCCATGGAGGGATTTGAAACCAAAAGCAAAACAGTTGAAGCAAAGCTTCGGATCTTTCAAAAATCACCATTTTCCTAAACATTTTAAAAATGTTCGAATCCCGGCCCTGGGTCACTGTCCGTGTGGAGTTTGCACATTCTCCCCTTGTCTGCGTGGGTTTCACCCCCACAACCCAAAGATGTGCAGGGTAGGTGGATTGGCCACGCTAAATTGCCTCTTAGTTGGAAAAAAAAGAATTGGGTACTCTAAATTTATATTTTAAAAAATTATACTGGAATAATGGCCAGCTAATTTATCACCCCACCCTTCTACCGTCCCACACTGTACCAAACACACACAAGGGGGAGGGGCAAAATAATAGGAATCAAAATTAAATGAAAGATGAATGTGCTTGCTTCTGATGTCAAGGTTGTTGCAGCAAGCTGTCTTCCCAGGATGCTTAGGGATTAAAGCTACGGGTTTGTGGCTAAAGACCATCTTCTGGCAGGAGCATTCAGCCAGGACTCTCAGATAATAGGGTTTCCTCTGGAGAGGCACTTTCACTTTTATTAACCTGGGCCTTCAAGAGCCCCAGGCCTGTTTAATTCTTTCTTGTTTTCAACTCCATCAAAATGACCAACAGCTTTACTGAGATAAGAACAGAGTCCATTAAGATGTGCCAGCACTTATTTCCCTTGAATCTGATCTGAAATATAAACAGCTCTTTGCAACATGCCTTGCCAGAGGTCAGAAGTCAATCCTCAGTTTACCAGCCACTCGAATTAACGGTGAAGTCCATCTTAAAGGCATAGGCACATTAATTGTCCATGTATAAAAATTGAAATAGCAGAAGAGAAAGTAAAAAACAAGGGACAAACAGGGATTGACAGGAGGATCCTTACACTCATGAATGAAATTCCTCAACTGATTGCTTTAATAGCCAATTGCTTCAACAGGAGAAGATATTTTATGAGTGTTTTTATTTTAGTGAACTAAAATGTAAAGGTCACAGAGGCAAACTCGACAGTTGAGAACATGGAAACCTTTGTTTAAGCCATTGGCTGTGAAATATAATCAGCAAGGAGTGCATAAGTGCAATAACCAAATCTAATCTCCACAGACATTGGCTGAACTTGCTGTCTTACTTACCAGCAATTTCCTTTTCCCGCTTTTCATGACTATTTCAAATGGATACTCGTGGTTCGTGGCTTTGATTTCTCTCACTGATTGAACCTGTCATTGGATAAATTCTGAGATTAGTGCATTTTAGTGCAATTATATTTATTTGCAGTTTTTCCTTCTTCTCCTGAAGGCCTCAACTCTTGCTGCAATACAACCCCAAAAGAATTGGTCACAGGGCAGCACGGTAGCCTAGTGGTTAGCACAGCTGCCTCACGGCGCTCAGGTCCCAGGTTTGATCCCGGCTCTGGGTCACTGTCTGTGTGGAGTTTGCACATTCTCCCCGTGTCTGCATGGGTTTCGCCCCCACAACCCAAAAAAATGTGCAGAGTAGGTGGATTGGCCACACTAAATTGCCCCCTTAATTGGAAAAACTAATTGGGTAATCTAAATTTATAAAAAAAAAGAATTGGTCACCACCTTACTAAAGCAGCCATTTTTTATGTCAAGTCTAGCCAACAGGCTTAAGCAACTGGTGTACATTTGAATACAAACCAAAAGGAGCAGTTGAATTTGATTCCAATTTCCAACTCGCCCTAAAGTAGAAACCATGAAAATGCACTCTCTACTCCGCATGCCATTCCAGAGTTGAGCACATAATCCAGGCTAACGCAGCAGTGAGAGCTGAGACAGCATTGCTCCATCATCTTTCAGATGTGGTGGGCAGCACGGTGGCACAGTGGTTAGCATTGCTGCCTACGGCGCTGAGGACCTGGGTTCGAATCCCGGCCCTGGGTCACTGTCCGTGCGGAGTTTGCACGTTCTCCCCTTGTCTGCGTGGGTTTCACCCCCACAACCCAAAGATGTGCAGGATAGCCGGACTGGCCACGCTAAATTGCCCCTTAATTAGAAAAAATAATTGGGTACTCTAAATTTATAAAAAAAAATCTTTCAGATGTGGTTTTATACGGGGGCATCAGCTTCTCACTCAAGTTGATGTAAAAGATACTATTGATCTTTGCAGAGGCGTTGGCTAGATCTCCCAGATATCCTGGCCAAATTTATCACTCAACCATAAGTCATTAAAACAGATGATCCTGCCATTCATCCCATTTGTGGGACCTTGCTGTGCACAAGTTGGCTGCCATGCACCTACATTATCTGAGTGACTACATTTTAAAACCGTCACAGACTTTGGGAAGTTCAGAGGTCACGAAAGTCTCTTTAGAAATGTTAAATTCTTCTTTTTGTCTTTCTAGTTTCGGATTCCAGCTTATATTCCAATTTTGGGAAACTAACATTCAATATATTAATCGTTTGATGGGCGGCACAGTGGCGCAGTGGACCCGGGTTACTGTCCGTTCTCTCCGTGCCTGCATGGGTCTCACCCCCACAACCCAAAAAGATGCGCAGGGTAGGTGAATTGGCCAAGCTAAAATTGCCCCTTAATTGGAAAAAAAATAATTGGATACTCTAAATTTATAAAGAAATAAAATATTAACCGTTTGAGTCCTTCAATGAGATTAGTTTGTAGCTCACTTCAGGTATCCATTGTGAATGCAAACGATCCAAACTTAAATGACAGCACCTAACTCATTGCTGTATTACACACATTCTACACACTAGTTAATCTTTATAGATTGTAACAGTCCCAGGTATCTGTTATTCTTTTTTAGACCACCTAACTCTCTCAATTCGATTCTAGCCCACAAGTCACTCCTGGTATCAGTTATTCTATATTTAAAAAAATCTTTGAACCTCTCAATCAGTTCCAGCTAATAACTCATTCATTGAACATACACTGCAGAAGGAGGCCATTCGGCCCATTGAGTCTACACCGACCCACTTAAGCCCTCACTTCCACCCTATCCCCGTAACCCAATAAACCCTCCTAACCTTTTGGACACTAAGGGCAATTTAGCATGGCCAATGCGCCTAACCTGGACATCTTTGGACAGTGGGAGGAAACCGGAGCACCCGGAGGAAACCCACGCAGACACGGGGAGAACGTGCAGACTCCGCACAGACAGTGACCCGGCAGGGAATCGAACCTGGGACCTTGGTGCTGTGAAGCCACAGTGCTAGCCACTTGTGCTACCCGCTATCCAATAGATTCCATGGTATCTATTAGCTACGAGCCATATAAAGTGCTCAGATAGATTCCAGCCTGTAACTCACTTCTGAACTATAACATATGCAGCTTAGAAGGAACCCTTCCAGCCATTGTGTCAATTAGTCCCCTGTTCATTCTCCATAGCCTTGAAAATTTTTCATTCTCAAATATTGAAAATAGTTATTGAATTTGACTTCACCGCCCTTTCAGACAGTTTATTCCTGATCATGCAAGCAGTTTCTCTCTATTTGTTCCAACAAAGCTATATTGCCTCTCACAAATACTTTGGACAACCTGACTGAAGCGTGGTTCCCAGATTTGGACACAATAGCTGAGCTCTAACCAGTCATACATAAAGGGTCAGCGTTACTTCCTTGCTTTTGTACTCTATGCCTCTTTTTATAAAGCTTGCGTGCATTTTTAAACAGGTTTATCAGCTCGTCCTGCCAACTTCAAAGGTGTGTATGTGTCACCCCCCAGATCTCTCTGACCTGCACACCCTTGAAAACTTTACTGCCTCTCATTGTTCCTGCACCTTCATAACCCTTTGAATCCCACGATTAGATTCCGGATTTTAGCCCCACTGCAATCTAGTGACATTCTCTGTAATCTGCAATCCTTCTTTGTGAAAGGGAAAATACCCTTTAGTGAATCATCGACTAAAATATTCACATTTATACAGTTCAGTAAATCACTTGATCCTAGTAGGGATATACTTACATTACCGTCAGGTGATTCTTGCATGAACTTTCTGAAGAACTTATCCAGTAGCTTCTATTTTTAGTTCCGAGTGCTGAGTTTATTTTACAGTCTCTCTGATACAGGTAACAATTTGTTTAGAGGTTAGATTTTAAAAGTAGGGCTGGATTAGCTCAGTTGGCTAGATAGCTGACGTTGACATTGCTGCCTTGAGTGAGACATGGGTGGTAGGAGACGGCCAGCTTATAGAACATGTTGGCAGGTGTACCTTGTTCTGGAAAGGCAACCCAGAAGCAGAACGCTGTCTCTACGGGGTCGGCTTCGCTGTAAAAGAGTCCGTCGGACGTCTCAACGAACTCCCGTGCCGGGGGGAGGGGGAGACACGACGACATACTCCCCGTGTTTGCGTGGGATTCGCCCCCACAATCCAAAGATGTGCAGGTTAGGTGGATTGGCCACGCTAAATTGCCCCTTAATTGGAAAAAATTAATCGGGTACTTGAAATTTATATTTAAAAAAAGGCATTGTACTCCAGCCTCGACCAATCGCTGTCCCACATCCCAAAGGGAGACAAGCGGATTCTTCTCAGCGACTTCAATGCCAGTGTCAGGAAGGACGCATACCTTTGGAAAGACGTGTTAGACAGGGAAGGCGAGGGGAAAACAAATGCCAACGGAGTCTTCCTCCTGATAAAATGTTTAGAACATGACCATGTCATCATACAAAGCCTGTTCTGCCAGAGGGACAAGCAAAGGGCCTCATGGTAACACCCTCGCTCCAAGCACCGGCACCGACTGGACTACATCATCATCCGGGCAAGGGACCGCAAAGATGTCAGCATCACGACCACGACCGACCGGAACGGACGACTGTTGGACTGACCACCAACTAATCCGCTCTATCATCTCCATCACCCTGGTCCCAAACCAAAAGAGACAGACGAAACTCTGTCGCAGAAGATTCAATATCACTGGACTCAAAGACCCCGAGAAGAAAGAGCTGCTCAGTCAGCACCTCACAGCTGACCTGGCGACGAGAACGTGCTAGAGCTGCAGGACACTCACAGCGCCTGGTCCACCTTAAAAGCCACCATAGTCAGCACCCGCGGGGAGATGCTCTGGCTCTCAACCAGAAAACACCAAGACTAGTTTGACGTGAACGATGTGGAGATCCAGGATCTTCTTGAGCACAAGTGCAAGCCAATCCTGAACTGGCAACTACACCAAAGCTCGAGTGAGAGGAAAAAAGACTGCAGGCAACTGAAGTCTGGGGTGCAGCAAAGAACCACGACCTAAGTAACAGATGGTGGGTAGAAAGAGCGCAGGAGACTCAGCAACTTGCCGACAACCACGATGTGCGGGACTCCTTCAGTGCTAATCAAAGGCAGAGAGGCAGTCAACACCCACTGGAGAGAAAACTCTGAGGACCTCCTCAACTCAGACACGGCCTTCGCGCAAGCGCCCTTGACACCATCCCGCAACCTGCTACCCGCCATCGTCTCAGTGCAAGCCCAGCTCACCACGAGGTGGAAAAGGCCATCCGACAGCTGAAGAACAACAAGGCCTCTGGTGCAGATGGAATCCCCGCAATAGTACTAAAATGCAGCCGAGATGCACTCTTGACAAGAATCCACAACTGCATCAACCTTGTCTGGAAGGGAGCGAGCATGCTGGATGATCTCAGAGATGTCTTAATTGTGACCACCTTCAAGAAAGGAGACAGGTCCAACTGCGGAAATTACAGAGGGACTGACCTGCTCTCCGCCACGTGAAAGGTCATCATAAGAATCTTCTTCAACTGCCTATTCCCAGTCGTTGAAGAGGTCCTCCCATCAAGAGGCTCAATGGACAAGATCTTCAGCAGGTGACAAATCCAGGAAAAGTGCAGGGAGCAGTAGCAACCTCTGTCGATGGCCTTCTTCAATCTCTCAAAGGCCCTCGAACCGTGAGGGATTGTGGAACATCCTCCTCACATTCGGCTGCCCTCAGAAATTCGGCATAATTCTCCACAATAACATGCAAGCCGTGATTCTCACCAATGGAATCACTACAGACCCAATAGGTGTGCAAACTGGAGTCAAGCAGGGCTGCGTCATCGTACCAACGATCTTCTCCATATTCCTTGCAGCAACACTACATCCCATCACCCTGAAGCTTCCCGCTGGAATGGGGCTAACCTACCAGACAAGCGGGAAACTGTTCAACCTCATGCCTCCAGGCCAGAGCTAACACCACCACAACCTCTGTCATCAAGCTGCAGTACACAGATGCCGCCAGGGTGTGCGCACATTCTGAGACCGAGCTACAAAATATCATTGACGCATTCACCAAGGCATATGAGTGATTGGGCCTCAGAGTAAACACCTGGAAAACAAAGATTCTCTACCAGCCTGCTCCTGCCACACAAAACTGTCCTCCAACAATCAGGATCCATGGTGAGCCCCTGACAATGTGGATCATTTCCCATACCTCGGAAGCCTCCTCACGGTATGATCAGACATCGATGATATCCGTTTATTAGCGTTTATTAACAGGGGGCTTGAGTTTAAGAGCCGCGTAGACCACATTTGGAGTATTGTGTGCAGTTCTGGTCACCTCATTATAGGAAGGATGTGGAAGCATTGGAAAGGGTGCAAAGGAGATTTACCAGGATGCTGCCTTGTTTGCAGGATAGGTCTTATTTTTTTTTTTTTTTTTTTATAAATTCAGTGTACCCAATCATTTTTCCAATTAAGGGGCAATTTAGAGTGGCCAATCCACCTAGCTTGCACCTTTTTGGGTTGTGAGGGCGAAACCCACGCAAACACGGGGAGAATGTGCAAACTCCACACGGACAGTGACCCAGAGCCGGGATCGAACCTGGGACCTCGGCGCCGTGAGGCAGCAGTGCTACTCACTGCGCCACCGTGCTGCCCTCAGGATAGGTCTTATGAGGAAAGGGTGAGGGAGCTAGGGCTTTTCTCTTTGGAGCGGAGGAGGAGAGCCGACTTAATAGAGGTTTATAAGATGATGAGGGGAATAGAGTGGACGTTCAGAGACTATTTTCTCGGGTGGATGTAGCTGTTACAAGGGGGCATAACTATAAGATTCAGGGTGGGAGATATAGGAGGGATATCCGAGGTAGGATCTTTACTCAGAGAGTGGTTAGGGTGTGGAATGGACTGCCTGCTGTGATAGTGGAGTCAAACACATTAGGAACTTTCAAGCGGTTACTGGATAGGCACATGGAGCACACCAGAATGACAGGGAGTGGGATAGCTTGATCGGTTTCAGACAATGCTCGGCACAACATCGAGGGCCGAAGGGCCTGTTCTGTGGTGTACTGTTCTATGTTCTATATCCAGCAGACACTCCAATGCACCAGTGTCACCTTTGGACAACTGAGGAAGAGTGTTCGAAGACCAAGACCTCAAATCCAGCACCAGGCTCATGGTGTACAGAGCAGCCGTAGTCTCCGCCCTCCTGTCTGCATCAGAAACATCGACAATGCACAACAGACACCTCAAATCTTTGGCGAGATATCACCATTGCTGCCTCCACAAAACCCTGCAGCTCCACTGGAAATGAAATGAAAATCGCTTATTGTCACAAGTAGGCTTCTAATGAAGTTACTGTGAAAAGCCCCGAGTCGTCACATTCCGGCGCCTGTTTGGGGAAGCTGGTACGGGAGGCAGGCTAGGCGTACCAATGTGAGCATCCTTGCCCAGGCCAATATCCCCATATCGAGGCACTGGTCACACTTGACTAGCTCGATGGGTGGGCAACATTGCCCGCATGCCCAACACAAGACTTATGGAACAAGTGCTCTACTCCGAGCTCCGCAATGACAAGTGATCGTTGGGGGGGGCAGAGGATACACTACAAAGACACTCTGAAAGCCTCCCTAAATAAATGTAACACCCCATCGACACGTGGGAATTGCTTGCCTTAGAACCCACAAGCTGGAGAAAAAGTATCTGCGAAGGCGCCAATCACCGAGTTTCACAGGGTGGAGCACGGGGAGGCCAAGCATAAATAGCAGAAAGAGAGCGCAGAATCCAGAGTGTCCCACCCACCCACCTCATCAAAACACCACCTGTCAAACCGGTGACAGAGTCTGTGGAATCAGGATCGGACTGTTCAGCAACCACAGAACCCACCCCCCGGAGTGGAAGCAAGTCACCCGCGACCCTGATGGACTGTCCAAAAAAAAGGAGGGATGCAGAACAAGGCCAGCAGCGCGGGTTCAATTCCTGCTCCGGCTGAAGTTATTCATGAAGGCCCTGCCTTCCCAACCTTGCCCCTTGTCTGAGGTGTGCTGAGCCTCAGGTTAAATCACCACCAGTCAGCTCTCCCCCTCAAAGGGGAAAGCAGCCTGTGGTCATTTGAGACGATGGCCACTTTACTTACTTGCTGCAAACAGGACATGGTCAAAATGGATGAGAAAGTCACATGGTCCTGTCACCTTAAAAAGTAGATAAATGGATTGGATAGAAATATCGTTCTTCTGCTGGTGAGGAAGTTTCGGGCAAGGGGACATAATTTTAAAAACCAGAGCCAAGTCATTTGGAAGAGAATTTAGGAAACACAAGCGTGGAAATTCACTCCCACAAAGAATAATAGATGCTGTCTCGATCAATAATTCCAGATCTGAAATCAATAGATCAAACGGGACTATAAAAGGAGAGAGAAACAAAGTTAATGTTTTGAGTCCGTACGACTCAAGAGGAGTCATACAGACTCTAAATGTTAACTCAGTTTCTCTCTCCACAGATGTTGCCAGATCTGGTGTGATTTTCCAGCATTTTCTGTTCTTATTTCAGAGTTAAGACACCATAAGGATATGGAACCTGTGTGAGTATGTGGAGCTACAATACAGATTAGTCATTATCTTGTTGAACTGCAGGAGAGGCTCAAGAGGCCAGATGACCCATGTTCCTAACTGTTACAGAACAAGTTGTTCAAGGACTAAGAGCAGCTTGAGTAACATCTTCACCCAAAATACACAAAGAGCAAAGGAAAATGATACTTCAGTATTTTCTGATATCCTTTTTCCATGTATTGCTGATCTATCTAGATTGCACCTGTGCTATGAGTCATTCAGTGACTGGCAGATGCGCTGGAGACCTGTTCTTTGGGTGTCAATGTTTCTGCTTGAATCATGTGTGAAATTGCCTCAGGGTAGTTTACTCTCTAAATTTCCCACACTTGGTGCCAGTGACAAATCTCTTTTCTAAAGTACTTTCCCACAATGGCTATGACATCAAAAACAGCTCCTCCCATTCTCTCTACAAAGCACAAAATATCTATAACTCCTTTCATGACCTCGGGATGTCCTGAAACACTTCACAGCCAATTAAGTATTTTTGCAACGTAGTCAATGATGTAATGTAGGAAATGCAGCAGTTAATTTGTGCGCAGCAAATACTTGCAAGGGACTATGGGCAGCACAAGTGTAATTCGACAAACATATCTTTGGCAACTTCAGGACATCCTGTTACAGCAAAGCGCAAAGTTTCACCTGTGGGTTTCTAGCCCCTCCAGTTGTGTGGTGTCCAAACAACTCTACTTGGGTAAATAATCCTACGGTTTAGAAAACAGAGGAAGACTTTTAAAGCTTTAGTGCACTCTGCAATGCTGGAGCGCGGAGAAGACTGGATTGAAGATTTCCCCTCATGAAAACAATCCCGCCATGCTTCACATGCTGAAATTAAATGCCACACTCGTCTCAGAGGAGCCCTGATGGCGCCCATTAGCATTCATGTCAAGAGGGCTAGAATACAAGACCAGGGATGTACTTCTGAGGCCGTATACAGCTCTGGTCAGACCCCATTTGGAGTATTGTGAGCAGTTTTGGACCCTGTATCTAAGGAAGGATGTGCTGGCCTTGGAAAGGGTCCAGAGGAGGTTCACAAGAATGATCCCCGGAATGAAGAACTTGTCGTATGAGGAACGGTTGAGGATTCTGGGTCTGTACTCGTTGGAGTTTAGAAGGACGAGGGGGGGGGGGGGGGGGGGGGGGGGGGTGTCTTATTGAAACTTACAGGATACTGCAAGGCCTGGATAGAGTGTACGTGGAGAGGATGTTCCAACTTGTAGGAAAAACTAGAACCAGAGGACACCATCTCAGACTAAAGGGACGATCTTTTAAAACAGAGATGAGGAGGAACTTCTTCAGCCAGAGGGTGGTAAATCTGTGGAACTCTTTGCCGCAGAAGGCTGCAGAGGCCAAATCACTGAGTGTGTTTAAGACAGAGATAGATAGGTTCTTGATTAATAAGGGGATCAGGGGTTATGGAGAGAAGGCAGGAGAATGGGGATGAGAAAATATCACCACGATTGAATGGCGGAGCAGACTCGATGGGCCGAGTGGCCTAATTCTGCTCCTATGTCTTATGGTCTTATTATTTAAAAAGCCAAAGGTAGATGTAGCTCTCCTAAGGCAGAGAAACAGACCGAGTTTCTTTTGACAATGGCTAAAATTGGGAAATCAGTGCATGGGGAACTTCAAGACTAAGCTGCTCCTACCATTCTGTGGCAGAATTTGTTGAGAAACCAGCTAATCATGACACACAGCAACACCAAGACACTTTGGGGGTAGAAATGTATCTTGTGAGGTGACGTAAGACATGTGAAATTGGATCACTGCTCATTGTACGCAGTGCATGCAGTTCCTTTGCAGTTCATACTGCCTATGAAGGGCGATAATCTAACATCACCCGCTCTGCATTACCCAAACACAACTTTCTACCCCTGGTCATAATACACTCCTTATTTTCATTAGAGACATTCTAAACATGACTCACCGTGTAGATGTAGTATTGACCCCGGAGGTGACACTATGAAAAAATAAAAATGAGTGTTATTTTGGGCGTACAGTGAGCTAGGAAATTATGCCACAGCAGTAGATGGGCTTTTTTTAAAGGAATACTTACTGCCGCACAATCCTTTTCGGTGTAGAAAAACAAGGTGGTATTTTGGAGCCTAAACCAGTATTTTGACCAAGCAAACTTCTGCAATGGAAAAGAAAGAGAAATTACAGTCATTCACTTTAGAATACTGCATTCGTCCAGTTTTCTTCCACCTTACTTATAAATGGACTTACAAAAACAGGAAAAGTAATTGAAAAGAAAACGGCTTACCATTTTATCTTTTCGCTTTTTCAAATATCCTTCAAAAACCAGGTCTTTGACATTCTCCTCAGAAGCCATCATAACGAGTGTTTAGCTTGTTGTTGAATCGCTGGCTAACAAATATTTACCGCTGGTGAGACTGCAATCTGGAGTTGAAGTTCCTCTCTTCTCGACACTTCTGCTTTTCTTACAAAGGATCAGCTTTTTTGTGACCTAGTACAGGTGTATGGTGTGATAGCACCACCCCCAATAGAACTAGACAATCAAGGTTAGCTTGCCAAAACACTTCCTTGTACTTTGCTACAGGCATCATTTCAAAAACATTTAACCCTTTACATGTAAAATGCTACAGCTGCGCACTTTCAAACATACAATATTCTGTTCCAATCTTTTCGGATTAGGTGCCATATTGCACTGTTATTGGTCTCTGACATAATTCACCTTGGACAAAATGTTGCAGCCTTTCACCTCGTGGAAGGAAAAATAAATACAACTGTTATTCTCTTGCTAGCTGCAGAATAACATTCTGACTAGATTAATGTTTTGCGCCCAAGAACCATGCTCTACAAGACCTCTTGAGTATTTTGGGTGAAAACTTACATTGGTCAATCCACAGGGATATTGTGAACTCAGGCTAAGGTCAAAGTCACAAACACTGGTGCATAACACATTGAATAAAGTTAACTTTGGAACCATTAAGGACGTACTGGGAGGGCTAAGCAGGAAGACCGAATACTGAATGAAAACTGGAAATATTCCAGGGCTGTTTTAAGTTGCACAGATCATATCACAATGAAGCTGGTTCATGTTTTGATACTTAATAAACAACCAGATTATTATCAATACCCAAGTTCCGCTACACATCTGTGGGGAGAAACAGACTAGACTTTGTTTCTTCCTTGCATTCAGGGGATGGGAGAAACCAATCATTCCAAGACCTCCCAGCAGGTGCTGTCCAGAGGGGTCAGTAGAAGCTCTTAAGTGCCTGCCTATCCTCTTGGCCAGTGAAAGATGAATAGCAGATATGATTGGGATGGGAAGAAGTGAATTACAAAGAAATGGAAAAAGGTAGCTTTAAAGGAAGTGCAAAGGAATTATACCTCCATAGGAAAAGGGAACATAATTACAACTATGGGTTACAGAAGTTAAAAATAAACATGAAATTTAGGAGTTATTTTATAAGCCAAAAGGTAATGAGGTCCAATAATCAAAGGTTTGAGAATAACAAAGCAATAGAAAGCCAAGAGGGTGGGGCATGGTTTTACCTGGGGAGCAGTTACAATTGAAGATTACATCAACCACTTATAACGTTCAGAAATGACATTTGGAGAGTCCATGACTGTGTTAATGGTTTCTTGAAAGATAATAAGGTCACAAACAGGAGAGTGGTACTAGGTTTGGGGGTTGATCCAACAGGTTGCTTTCATAGAATTTACAGTGGAGAAATAGGCCATTCAGCCCATCGAGTCTGCACCGGCCATTGGAAAGAGCACCCTACCCAAGCTCACACATCCACCCTGTCCCCGTAACTCAGCAACCCCACCCAACCTTTTTGGACACGGAGGAAAATTTTGTATGGCCAATCCACCTAACCTGCATATCTTTGGACTGTGGGAGAAAACCGGAGAACCCAGAAGAATCCCACACGGAGAGAACGTGCAAACTCTACACAGTGACCCAAGCTGGAATCGAACCTGGGACCCTGGAGCTGTGAAGCAACTGTGCTGCTCATCAGTTTTTTCATTGAAACCTAACCTGTTGATTGGAAGAAGTCAAATGTTCCTGCTCAGCAGAAGAATTAAAAATTATTTAAAATTTTTTTAGAGTACCCAATTCATTTTTTCCAATTAAGGGGTAATTTAGCGTGTTCAATCCACCTACCTTGCACATCTTTTGATTGTGGGGGCGAAACCCATGCAAACAAGGGGAGAATGTGCAAAGTCCACACGGACAGTGACCCAGAGCCGGGATCGAACCTGGGACCTCGGCGCCGTGAGACTGTAGTGCTACTACTGCGCCACCGTGCTGCCCAGCAGAAGAAATCTTGTCCGACATAGACGCAAGCCACTACAGGCCCATAAAGTAACATCAATTGCAAGAAAGAACTGATTCCAATGAGTAGATGTATTCTGTGGCAGCAATTTCTGTTCAAAACAATAATTGCTCACATATCAAATTCTCACTCAAGGGTGAAGTTACTCTCATTTCTGTCTGTCTAACTTAAACACGCAGAAAATTAAATCCAACTTTGAGCTAGTTTTGGCAAACACACCTAGTATAGTTTGAAGGTGTAGGGAAACTGGCACCTGTCCAGGGTAATTGTTACTTTCTCACCCCTATTTACTCTATTTTTTTTATAGCACAGATCAACACAACAACATACATTTATAAAACACCTTTAATGTGGTAAAATGTCCTCAGGTGCTTCACAGCAACATGAAACAAAATTCAATAGAGCAATATGCAAGGAAATAGCAGGGCAGATGATCAAAGAGAAGAGAGGTTGCGGGGGGATTGGGGGGGGGGGGGGGGGGATTCTTTGGTTTACGATCCAGGAAACCGAAGGCAGGTATCAATGGTGGAACGTTGAAAATCCCATTCTCCAATTAAATCCTTTTACTGCAAACAGCCTAGTGCTGTTATTTCAGACGAGAAGGATAAGGGGAACAATAAAGAGAGAAGTTAGTTGTACAGATTTGTAGATGGGGAATCTTAATATGGGTAAAACCCCACAGGGAAAAGCTATTTCCTGTAAACTGGCAATTTAGTTTCAATGGGGAAGTATATGGAATAAAAATGGCTTCCATTGTACAGAATTTAAAAACTAAAATAATTAAGCAACCGCGTTTCAACTGAGGCAAGATTAAGCCAGAATTGCTTCCATTGTACTGGCAAAAGGTACTTCTCAATTGCTATTTAATTTGTTTAGTACTAATCATCCCAAGAACAAACATTTAAAGTATAACTATAGGTAAACACTATAATTGACGATCAGTTACGAAGTAATTTCTGGTGTCACTTTTATTTTAAAAATGCTCCTTTACAGAGTTGTCAACAGTCCAGTAAACACCTGCTTAGTAGAGGCAGAAGGAAGTGATGTGCTGCAGTGGCATCAAACTTTAAAATCCCTTTCTATGTAAAACACAAGAATTGACTTCATCAGGTACCTGCTTGTGTGCCTAAGGTCAGAGTGGGGGGTCACAGACTCTTTGGTACTTTTGGGATCACAAAGTAACAGGAATTAGAGGCATTGGTTCACTTGCCCAGTCTGAAAGAACACTTTTGAGAGCACGTATTAGTTTCTGTGCTTTTAGGCAGCAAATACCTGATCTACATTTTGACCACATCTTAGGAAAAAAGGGACAGGATGGGTGGGGGAAGGAATGCTGTGAAGTATTGACTACAGTCCTGCTCAAAAGACATCAGGTGACTTTGTTTTATTGGAGCGACCAGCAGGGCTTGGGTCAGCAGTCTCCCAAGTATGTTCCTGGATGGAAAGAGTACGGTGTTTAATTCTGAGCACAGATGAAGGATGTTGAGGTCTGGACAGGGTGTAGAAATGTGATAATCTGAGTACTAAAGAATTGATTCCATCAGGTTTTAGATGCTTCCCCTGCCATCAAAGCGATGCGATTTGGAATGTTGTAACGGTCCAAAGCCTTGGGCTGTATTAACAATGTATTAGGTACTTCACGAGTGCCAGAATTTGCACAATGTTTTTTAAACAAAGAAAACAGAGGATCTTGAACAAGGACTCCTCAGTCCCTTTGTGCTTCTGATTTCCTAAGCATTTCCCCATTTAGAAAATAGTCTGTGCCTCCATTCTTGCTTTCAAAGTGCATAAGCTCACACATTTATTCCTTCTGCCACTTCTTTGCCTACTACTCTCCTAGCCTGTCCACCTGCTTCCTCAATACCTGTCCCTCTGCACATCTTTGTATCATCTGCAAACTCAGCAACAGTGCCTTCTGTTCCTTCTTCCAGATTGTTAATGTATATTGTGAAAAGTTGTGGTCCCAGCACCGAACCCTGAAGCACACCACTAGTCACCGGCTGCCATCCTGAAAAATACCCCTTTATCCCTATTCTCAGCCTTCTGCCAGTCAGCCAATCCTCTATCCATGCCAGTATCTTACCCTTAACACCATTGGCTCTTAACTTATTTAACAACCCCTTACGATAGGAACCGATGTCTAGAGCTGTTGGGGAGGGTTTAAACTAATGTGGCAGGGGGATGGGAACCGATGCAGGAAGTTGGAAGGTAGTAAAACAGGGACAGAAGCAAAAGGAAGTAAGGGGAAAAGTGCAAGGCAAGTGCAAGGCAGAGAAGACATAGTCAAAAATCTAAAAGGGCGACAGTACAAGGTACAGTGACTGAGGGGAGCTCAGTGAATAGGCCCAGTAATAACAAAAGGAATAAAACTGGAGATGTTCAGATTCAAAACAGAGGTAAAAAAACCAACATAAGTGTACTGTACTTTACCTGAATGCTCGTAGTATTCGGAATAAAGTAAATGAGTTGATGGCACAAATCATCGTAAATGACTATGATTTAGTGGCCATTACTGAAACATGGTTAAAGGATGGTCACGACTGGGAGTTAAATATCCGAGGGTATCAAACTATTCGGAAGGACAGAGTGGATGGCAAGGGAGGTGGTGTTGCTCTGTTATTTAAGGATGACATCCGGGCAATAGTAAGGGATGACATCGGTGCTATGGAGGATAAGGTTGAATCCATTTGGGTGGAAATCAGGAATAGTAAGGTGAAAAAGTCACTGATAGGAGTAGTCTATCGGCCACCAAATAGTAACGTTATGGTGGGGCAGGCAATAAACAAAGAAATAACTGATGCATGTAGAAATGGTACAGCAGTTATCATGGGGGATTTTAATCTACATGTCGATTGGTTTAACCAGGTCGGTCAAGGCAACCTTGAGGAGGAGTTTATAGAATGTATCCGCGATAGTTTCCTAGAACAGTATGTAATGGAACCTACGAGGGAACAAGCGGTCCTAGATCTTGTCCTGTGTAACGAGACAGGATTGATTCATGATCTCATAGTTAGGGATCCTCTCGGAAGGAGCGATCACAATATGGTGGAATTTAAAATACAGATGGAGGGTGAGAAAGTAAAATCAAATACTAGTGTTTTGAGTTTAAACAAAGGAGATTACAAGGGGATGAGAGAAGAACTAGCTAAGGTAGACTGGAAGCTAAGACTTTATGGTGGAACAGTTGAGGAGCAGTGGAGAACCTTCCAAGCGATTTTTCACAGTGCTCAGCAAAGGTTTATACCAACAAAAAGGAAGGACGGTAGAAAGAGGTTTTTAAGGTAAAGATAGATAGTTTTTTGAAGAATAAAGGGATTAAGGGTTATGGTGTTCGGGCCGGAAAGTGGAGCTGAGTCCACAAAAGATCAGCCATGATCTCATTGAATGGCGGAGCAGGCTCGAGGGGCCAGATGGCCTACTCCTAGTTCTTATGCGGCACCTTGTCAAAGGCCTTCGGGAAATCTAAATAGATTTTTCTTTACTCAGAGAGTGGTTAGAGTGTGGAATGGACTGCCTGCTGTGATAGTGGAGTTGGACACTTTAGGAACTTTCAAGTGGTTATTGGATAGGGCAGCACGGTGGTGCAGTGGGTAGCACTGCTGCCTCACGGCGCCGAGGTCCCAAGTTCGAACCCGGCTCTGGGTCACTGTCCGTGTGGAGTTTGCACATTCTCCCCGTGTTTGTGTGGGTTTCGCCCCCACAATCCAAAGATATGCAGGGTAGGTGGATTGGCCACACTAAATTGCCCCTTAATTGGAAAAAATGAATTGGGTGCTCTAAATTTAAAAAAAAAAAAGTGGTTATTGGATAGGCACATGGAGCACACCAGAATGACAGGGAGTGGGATAGCTTGATCTTGGCTTTGGACAAAGCTCGGCACAACATCGAGGGCCGAAGGGCCTGTTCTGTGCTGTACTGTTCTAAAACAGTTCTCCTGAACTTGGTATAGAGTTATAGTTATTTGCAAGGAAGCTTGAGAAAATAGTACATTGACCCTGCTACTCTTTTTCTGATTCCTTCTGGAAGATTTCCTCTACTTTGTCCATGAAAAGTCTCCTACTGTCTCTATAAACAAAAGATCTTGTGTGTTTGGCTCATTAACAAATTAATTCACTGTTGCATCATCTGGGAGGAGAAAGCTGAAACTGAGCTGGGAATAACATACGAATTAGGAGCAGGGGTCTGCCACTCGGACCTGCGTGGCTGATCTGATTGAAACGTCAACCCCATATTCCTGCCGACCTCCGATAACCCTTTCACCCTCTTGTTCTTCCAGTTCTGCCTTAAAAAGATTCCAAGACTCTGTTTCCACTTCCATAACTATGTTGGGTCTGGAATGGAAGCAAAAATACTGCAGGTGCTGGAAATTTGAAATATAAACAAAAAAAATGCTGGAAATACTCATAGTATCAAAAAATACCACAGCATCTGTGCAGACGGAAAAAGTTGTTTCAAGGCAAAATGGCAATAAGTCTTCAAGTTGAAATGCTAACAACTTCTCTCTCCACAGATGCTGTCCGATCTGTAAAATACAGTAATTCCAGCACTTTCTTTTTTTAGGTCTAGCCTGTCCTGGTGGTCAGAACTATCTGTCACTGCTAGCTGGAAGCCACGGCAATAGCAAATCAAGTAAATCATAGAATTTACATGCAGGAGGCCATTCAGCCCATCAAGTTTGCACCAGCCCTTGGAAAAAGCACCCTACTTAAGCCCACATCTCCACCCTATCCCCGTAACTCCACCTAACCTTTTTTGGACACTACAGGAAATTTTAGCATGGCCAATCCACCTAGCCTGCACATCTTTGCACTGTGGGAGGAAATCGGAGCACCCGGAGGAAACCCACGCAGACACGGGGAGAACGTGCAGATTCCGCACAGAGAGTGACCCAAGCCCGGAATCCTGGTGTTGTGATGCAGCAGTGCTAATCATTGTGCTACCGTGCTGCGTAATAAGATACTGGTGAAAGATTCCCCCCCCCCCCCCAACATAGTCATCTTGCCATTCCACAAAGAAAGTAAGAGCTTGTATTTATAAAGCACCTTTCACAATGCTAGGACATCTCAAAGTGCTTCAAAGCCAATGAAGCACTTTTAAAATGTAGTTGGCTATTATAACGTGAGGAAGGTTGTGGCAGCACGGTGGCGCAGTGGTTAGCACTGCTGCTTCACATCGCCGAGGTCCCAGGTTCCATCCCGGCTCTGGGTCACTGTCCGTGTGGAGTTTGCACATTCTCCCAGTGTTTGCGTAGTCTTTACCCCCCACAACCCAAAGATGTGCAGGGTAGGTGGATTGGCGATGCTGAATTGCCCCCTAATTGGAAAAAATGAATTGGGTACTCTAAATTAAAAAAAAAAAATAATGCAGGAAGGTGGAAGTCAATTTGCAAACAAGATCCCGAAAACGGCAATGAAATAATGACCGGATTATCTGTTAATAGTGAGGCTCGTTGAGGAACAGGTATTTAACAGCACATTAGGGAGAACTCCCTTACTCTTCATTGAATGCCATGGAATCTTTGCACCTGCCCGTTGACACACCAAGTTGAAATGTTAGGTCAGTTGGTTGAGTACTACAAAACCAGTGGCATAAGGGCAGCAAGGCCTATATTTTATGATTCTTTATTGAGGCTGCGGCTGTAGCTAGTTTAAATTTTCCATTTTATATACTAGTCTTATTACAGAATTTGAAAATGTAATTATAGATTGCAGGAGTTTGTACTGAATACCACAACCTTCAAAAACTGGTCTGAGACTATCTGAATTTATTCTTTATAGGATTTTACAGCCTGCGAGAACACTCCCTAATTTCATTCTTGGTTAATGGGATTAAACTCTAGTACCAGAAGTAAAAACACCGGATTCCCGTTCTCAAACCTTGAACTTTATAAACAAGCACAGGATGTTTGACAAAAAAAATTCTGGAAGTCTTTTTAAAAAAAACATTTTTTTTGGACACAAAGAAATTAACTACAAGGACGTACGATACAGCACGTAGATATTTATTGAAATTGTTTGAAAAAGTCAAGGATGAAATCAATGTGATGCAACAGTTATTGGTTCAATATACAGGAAGAATGCAAATTCATTGTAACAGAAAATTGCAAGGATGCTCGATGTGGTATTTTAGAGCTAACTGTAGAAGAGATACTGTGAACCATGCAATTACTACACTCTAACAAAGCGATAACTGTACTGTATTTGCATTGCAACACAGTACAGGTTATAGGAGTAAGAAGTCTCTTACATTATTTACTTGTGAGTGTTAAAATCATGGGAATCTATAGATTTGCATCCTTCAAAGACTGTAAAACAACCTTTGACTTCTTGCCTGGTTTGAAAAACTAAAATAAACTGGGGGCTGGAGGAGGGGAAGGAGACGACAAATAATGTATATTTCTTCTGATAGTTCACTGGTTATATAAGGAATTTTATACTGCGAGATAAAAATGATTGCTATTCTGTGTACACTGATACCCTGAGAACTAACTCTCTCGATGACTCCACTTTGTGCAGACGTGCTTCCTTGAAATTAAAATATAACCTAAACAATAAATAAAACACCCTCAAATGTTTTAAACACCAGGCAAGTCTGGCTGTGGGATAATGTTCGAAATATCCACATGAAACAATCACTCCAACATGTAACTTGCTGCACGATAAACTGAGAGCAGACTTCATAACTGTATCAGGCATCCTAGGGCAACAATGCCATTCTGCTGATTGTGCAGATATATACATTATTTACAAAATTATGTCCCTTTTGGGTCTTTGATGTTGGCAGCTTTGAATTATTCTTGCTTTACAGGATACCTAAAGATAGCAACACTACTGGTACCCATGGCAAAACAGAAACAGGTTCTGAAATTGCAATAGCGTTGTAACAGATTTGCATCGTCCTTTCATATGACATGGGAGCTGTTAGTCAGCTTGACCCTTAAATATTTTTCTGTTCTTCTGCACCGTTATCCGTTGAAGAAATAAGTTTGCATATTAAAATAAAAACACTCAATATTCATTGCAGCTTCTTGAAATTGTATATAAAACTTAAATTGTGTGAGCAAATGGTTCACTCCTGTTCTGATCATCGTTGTTTCAATAATGCTTTGTACACAGCAAATCCTAGGACAGCAAACACTGTGGCCCCAAGACTTGCTCGAAGCCAGAAGGTTGAGGTCTTCAGGTCTGCCTGCGCTGTGTGTCTAAAAGGAAGAAACGTTTATTGTGAGAGAGTTGAAATATTAAAGCAACACAGTTTGACATCAAAGTAAAGGGTCAGCACTTGTTTTGAACATGTGCACAAGTTCAAATACAAAGCTATATTTAAAAAAGGCATATTAGTGGGTATGGCCTTTTGGATGAATGGGTTGATTTTGAATATGCAAATACACAACAACAAATCAGGATAAAACAAAGCAGTGATATGACAAGTATGGCGAACATGCTCTTTGCACTTGAGGCCATACTGTGCACTTGTAATGACATAGGGTGTGGGCCACAATAAAGCCAAATGAGTCCACACTGTAAAATGAGACAATAGGTGGTTACTGAGCATGCTCAATTAAGCACTGAGCCAGACTCCTCACAGTACGACAGCTGAGCACATTAGTTAAAGTAGGTTTAATATTCCCAAGTTAGTTGCTTGTAGAAAATATAATTTAATAAACTTGGCTGTAAAAATTGTGATCTATCAAAATATATTTAAATATCTTTAAATACCAGTTTTTAAAAACTTTATCTTGTCTGTTCCACAGGACGCAAGTCAGGGTTAAACACAGAATAAGTTAGTGATACAAGATTACAATAAAGGCTAAATTAGAACATGCGGAAGTAATATTTGTGCAGTATAGTCGGAAAATACTGGAAATATACTGAATAAATAGTTATGCAGAGAAAGGATAGGTTAGTATTTAGAGTACAGACTGAAATACAACGTGCTTTTACATGTGCTGAGAGTGGTGTTGTGCATCGAGCATTTTTTATTTTTTACATCATCTTTGGTTTCTCTCTCTACTCATCATCCACTTCTATGTTAGCCACTCAGGGACACGTGCTACTATCTTGATGTAGCATTAACCTCAGCAATCCAAGTGTATTTGTTGCATTCATCGAACATTATGACACCATTTACATGGTAAAAGATCTGGCACTAAATCCTGCATTTGGTTCCTTTTGCTTCCACCTTTCTATCTTCTTTAGTTGAATGTCCACATTCTGGACAACAACTGCCTACATTACAACCATTCATTTCATTAAAACTACATGTGAAAAGTCCCCCAGCTCAATTTCACAGAGAAGGCATTTGAGTGATGCAGTAAATCAGCTACATTTGGTAAAAATATGTTGCCCTATTCCTTTCCACCTTCATTCTCTATAATTGAGCAAATTTTAGCAGTAAGGGGTGAGCTTTGACAAAGAGTCATCGGACTCGAAACATTAGCTCTTTTCTCTCCCTACAGATGCTGCCAGACCTACTGAGATTTTCCAGCATTTTCTCTTTCTTAGCAGTAAGGGGACCAGGTCCAATTTAAGTTCTGACTGTACATGAAAGCGCTTGCAATTAGCACAAAACCTCCAGGCTTAATTCAAATCAACTACAGCAGCTGTTTTAATTTGCAGACAATGTACTTAATGGAGGACAAGATGATTAAATAACCCAGAAAAAGTCAATCAGCGCACTAACACAGCTAAAAACTATTGTTGCATTTTCACAAGTTCAAGTAAGATTTTCTTTGATTGAATTAAAAGCAAATTATGTGCATCATACCTAAAGATAAATAGAAACTGTCCTAAAACAAAAGGTGTCAGACTACACCTTTAATAGAAAGCTTCCAGACTTTCCTCTTTGAAGACGGTCTAATTATTCTTACCGTAAAGAACATTCTAAAGTATTTTTTATACAAACACATGCTGTAGTTTGGTGCAAAAATCATAAGAGCTAATATTTCTATTAAAATGTACTTACTAAATTGGCTTTGCTACGTAGATTGTGGATTAGATAGTGCATGAACACTCCTAATCGGGCAACTCTTGGCTTGCTCTTAGTGGTTGTCCATTTCACACAATCAGAGGTATTCAGATTTTGCCATTTACTTTACAGACAAGCTCTTCCCAACACTTACACAGCCCAGGAAGCACACTCTATAGCCATCTTTAAACCTCACTAGTTTATAGGAGATGTAAAAACTTTCTGGATACATTACACTCAAGCAATATGGTCACAAACCTCTGACATTACATTAAAAACAAACATAATAGTATTTTTACAAAGCTCAGCTTCCCACATTAAATAAAAACTCATTCTTTTAGTCTCAACTTATGTTCCACAGACATTAAAACTCAAAAATGTACATGTCTCCTCTCCGTTACATGCCTTTAACAGGACATTTTCAGCTTCCATATTCTGGATATGATGTGTGTGGAGACAAAAATATAAAATGTAAGAAACAAAAACTTGAAAGAGTGAATTGTAATAAAATTTGATATAGTCAGAAGATTACGAACAGCCAATTCAAATAAAGTCACTGGAATGTGGAAAAAGTGTTCACCAATATTACCACTCCCATCAGGAAGTGTTTTCAAATGACAGCCAGAGTCTGGAGGAGGAGAATTTACTATGTGCACAGTTACCTGTCTTCATGCTGTAAACTGCGAGCACCAGAAGACTCCATGAAGATAGAATCTTCAACAAAGCTCACGGCGTGTACTTGATGAACGAGACTGCCTTCATCATTCGCCAACAGCATAGCACCCACCTCGTCTACTTGGTCTTTTAACCTTATATATACACATATGCATACAAGTATGCAGTTCATAATATGGCACAAAACAGGGTGAATGGCAACCGAACAGTATATTAGTAAAAATCTCAAATTGATTGGTTAATGGTTTGATTCAAGGAGCAGTCCTGTATAAAGCAAGGATTTATTAAGTAAACCAGAGTATTTGAATCCTTAATCATAATGTTTAAATCTTTGCCATAGAGACATCTGTTTAATTTCAAGAAGATGTTTTGGAAGACAGGATTGGGAGGGGGAGGGGGAGAAGTAATGGAAGAGTCGATTCAGAAGCAAGTGCCAGATTTATAGAAAGAATATTACCGCCAGATTTATAGAAAGAATATTACCGCCAGACAGCATACAGGACAAACTGACTAGGAATGGAGAAGCCGTAGTTACACAGAGCTTTACTTTTTGTGTAGCAGAGAACGAGGACATGACTTAATTGAGGTTTTTGAGACTTCAAAAGGAGTGGTAGCATGGGTAGCAGAAAACCAATTCCTCTGGTTGCAGAGTCAGTATTCTTTTCTAATCTCGGCTAGCTCAGAATATTCATCCCAATTAGAAGGTAAATGCTTTGTTGTTGTAACAGGGCGATGAGTTTACAAACAGCTGATAGTTGAAAGGGAATAAGCGAAAGAGGCCTTAAGGATGGTTAAAACTAGCAAAAGGAAGAAAACTGGCAAGTCGCAGGGTGGGTTCAAAAGGCCCAAAGGTAAGTGAAATTGCTGCTGTCAGACAAGAGAAACCAGCCGCAAGCTAGGTAGGGTCAGTGAGAACGCAGGGACTGAGTCATCACTGGATTATGCTGGGAAGATCATGCAAGATTATAAGCAGCGGAACTAATAAACTAAGAAAAATATTTAAATCCATAATTCCTATTTCATTCTGTTCTGGAGTCAAGCAAAAATTACCTAAATAACTGTTGCAGCTTAGAAGCAACTGGGCAGACCCAGCTTGCCAGTTTAAGTAAAGATTTGATATTAAAAGTACACAAATTTAATTTTCATGAAGATACTTTGAATAAAAAATTGACTAGCAATGTTTTAAAAAAAACAGCTAGTAGACTTTGCTCTGCTTTAAAGATTAAAGCATAAACGTATGATTAATATTACTAAATTTAAACAGATTTTGTTTAACAGGACTGCCCCTTTATCAAGATGCCAAAACTATTTAGACAGTAGTTCAATACCACATTTTTCAGTCACCTGCTATTTTGATCACAAGTAATCTTTTCTCTGTTGTATCAAATGACTAATGAAAATGGAGGCTTACATCAATACACTGGTCTCTCGGGGACTAAGTGGCTGTAGTCACTTGCTAACTGAGCATGCTCATGCCTAGTTAATTCAAGTTAGGAAATATCAGTACAAATTAGAGATATCATCTTGCGTTAACAAGTATCCTGGTTACGGCTTCGAGGTTATTGGCGCAGTGGGCCTCAAACACCAGCAGACAACGATGTGAATAGCAGCAACAAAGACATTCGGGAAAAAACTGGCCACCTGAGGGCAGAGCAGCAAGAGTAAGAAATTGCAAATGCGAATGCAGAGACTCTATGTCTATCTGGTAAACCACATTAGTGAAGAATTTTTTCACAGTAAGCAACAGCTCCAAGTTAAGGATAGTAAAAATTCAGACTCAACGGCAGCATATTTAAGGTAGTTACACCAATATTTCACTTTGAGGGCAGTTACATTGAACATGGACAATAGATGACCAACAGGTTGGAGGTCTCAACCAGGACACACAAGCCCGAATATCAATCTCAACAGCAATTTATATTCAGATTTTCACATGAGACAACAACTGTAATACTCCTGGCAGACGGTAAGGGGGAGGGATTGGGATGTAGGAACATAAAGAGAGATGAAATAGGAAAAACATCAATCTCTTTGTACACTGCTTTAACAGGTCTTCTAGTATGTAAATAAGGAACATGTTGATGAAAATGGCTTTTGAACATGGAGGAAGAATTGGTCACAAAAATATTTGTATGAGATTAAAATAATATATTGCAGCATTTGTATTCAATAAACACAAACAAGACTGAATGGGTCATTAGCAATTAAACAAGTGACCCTTCCAATAATAAATCCTCATACCATTAGATCGAAATTAGTTAAGACATATTCAGAACTGTCATGAGATCTGCTGTATTAATAACCTGAAAGTCATCAATATTGCTCAAGTACCACCAAAGTGAAATCCTGCTAATGAGAGCCAAGACAAATTAAACAGAAGCCATTAGCTGTACATAACACACACATCCAAAGTAGATGAACTATTGTTTTCCATCTCCAAGAATAAAGTCAAATCTTTCTAAAGTTAACACTGGAGGTGAGGAGAGAAGGAAGGATGGGTAAACATAGAAGATGCAATATAGTTAATAAGAGTGATATGACACAAGATGAATTGACAGTGCCTACATGCAAACACAAAATGAAAATGGACACCTAAAAGACAGAAAATTAGAAAAGAAAAAGTACATGTTATGATACACTAAATTATCCACAGTTTGTATTCACTTGTGCATGCAACAATGGGAAGGTAATAACAGTAGTTCAAACCATCAAGCTTTGCGATTAAAAAAACTGAAATGGAATGTTGGGCTGGGAGTAGCTAACTTTTTGACATGTACAGTACAAGGCAAATTATTCACATTCACCTGAAAATCTAAAATTACAATTAAAATTCTGATAATAAAGCCCTCAATAGAAAACGTTTTAAATCAAAACTGTAAACTTGTACCGAAGCTATAAGTTTATATTCTGCCTCCCATTGTAACAGCCAATTCAAATAATTGGAGTTAAGATCATTTGCTTTTTTTGCAAAGCTGTCGATTCAATTATGTTATCCAGTCAGCGTCTTTATGAAATAAGATAAGCTAACAACTCCAGCAATATGAAAAGGAAAAAGATTCAACATTATGAAATTTTAATTTTAGTTTTAATAAGGAATACAAACTGGCAATTTGAAAAACTGAAAAGATTTCACACTTTATAATCTCATAAGTTAATAATTAATTAATTAAAAAATATTTAAATTTAGAGTACCCAATTATTTATTTTCCAATTAAGGGGCAATTTAGGGGCAACATACCCTGCACATCTTTGGGTTGTGGGGGTGAGACCCACGCAGACACAGGGAGAATGTGCAAACTCCACACGGACAGTGACCCGGGCTGGGATCGAACCTGGCTGCACGTCGCCCTGAGGCAGCAGTGCTAATCACTGAGTCACCGTGCCGCCCTGATTTGGTAATTAATTTGATGTATTATTTGAGCAGTTGTTTATTCCACAGGGCAGGACATATTATCAAAAAGCAAAGTAAAAATGTCTAGATAGATTTATTGTCATGTGTACCGAGGTACAGTGAAAAGTATTATTCTGCATACAGTCTAGTTTAGCAATTTAGAAATACTGGACTGTCCATCAAAGAAGTATCAGGGTGGCACGGTGGCGGTTGTTAGCACTGCTGTCTCAGGGCGCCGAGGTCTCAGGTTCGATCCCAGCCCTGGGTCACTGTCAGTGTGGAATTTGCACATTCTCCCGTGTCTGCTTGGATCCCACTCTCACATCCCAAAAGACGTGCAGGGTAGATGGATTGGCCACTCTAAATTGCCCCTTAATTGGAAAAAAAAATTGGATACTCTTAAATTTATATTAAAAATTTTTTTTAAATTTCAAAATAATTTCCAATAGTGCTATTATTGATATCCAGAAAACTGCACTTCTAGAACTAACTGATCAGGAGTGTGAGATCTGGCTGATTTTTCTCTCTTTAGCCAGTCGACACTTCGGACAATTGTAGTGGCTCTGCATTACTCCAGTTGAATTCATTAAAAAATAATTTAGACTACCCAATTATTATTTTTTCAATTAAGAAGAAATTTAGCATTCAGATATCTGGGGGTGCAGGTGGCCAGGAGTTGGGGGACTGTCCATAAGCTTAATTTTACCAGGCTTGTGGAGCAGATGGAGGAGGAATTTAAAAGGTGGGACATGGTGCCGCTATCGTTGGCGGGTAGAGTGCAGTCCGTCAAAATGACAGTTCTCCCGAGGTTCTTGTTCCTTTTTCAGTGTTTGCCCATCTTTATCCCTAGGGCCTTTTTTAGAAGGGTGACTAGCAGCATCATGAGCTTTGTTTGGGCGCATGGGACCCCGAGGGTGAAGAGGGTCTTCTTGGAGCGGGGTAGAGATGGGGGGGGGAGGGGGGGGGGGCTGGCGTTACCCAATCTCTCGGGGTATTATTGGGCGGCCAATGTGTCGATGGTGCGCAAGTGGGTAATGGAGGGGGAGGGGCCAGCATGGAAACGGATGGAGAGGGCGTCCTGTGGAGATACAAGCCTGGGGGCCCTGGTAACGGCGCCGTGGCCGCTCCCTCCTACGAGGTATACCACGAGTCCGGTGGTGGCGGCTACCCTCAAGATTTGGGGGCAGTGGAGGCGACATAGGGGAGAAGTGGGGGGCTCGATGGAGGCTCCGTTAAGGGGGAACCATAGGTTCGTCCCGGGGAACATTGATGGGGGATTTCAGGGTTGGTACAGAGCAGGCATCAGACAGCTGAGGGACCTGTTAATTGATGGGAGGTTTGCGAGCCTGGGGGAGTTGGAGGAGAAATTTGGGCTCCCCCGGGGAACATGTTCAGGTATCTGCAGGTAAAGGCATTTACTAGGCGGCAGGTGGAGGGATTCCCTTCGCTTCCCGCAAGGGGGGTGAGCGACAGGGTGCTTTCGGGGGTCTGGGTCGGAGAGGGGAAGATATCTGATACCTACAAGGTTATGCAGAAGGCGGAGGAGGCGTCAGTAGAGGAGCTGAAAGCTAAGTGGGAGGGGGAACTGGGGGAACAGATCGAAGACGGGACATGGGCTGATGCCCTGGAGAGGGTTCATTCTTCCTCCTCGTGTGCGCGGCTTAGCCTCATCCAATTCAAGGTGCTGCACCGGGCCCACATGACTGGGACGAGGATGAGTAGGTTCTTTGGGGGTGAAGACAGGTGTGTCAGGTGCTCGGGGAGTCCAGCGAACCATGCCCATATGTTCTGGGCATGCCGGGCACTGGAGGAGTTCTGGAAGGGGGTGGCGAGGACGGTGTCGAGGGTGGTGGGATCCAGGGTCAAGCCAGGATGGGGACTCGCGATTTTTGGGGTTGGGGTGGAGCCGGGAGTGCAGGAGGCGAAAGTGTGCTGGCCTTTGCGTCCCTAGTAGCCCGGCGAAGGATCTTGCTACAATGGAAGGATGCGAGGCCCCCAAGCGTGGAGACCTGGATCAATGACATGGCGGGTTTCATTAAGCTAGAGAAGATCAAATTCGCCCTGAGAGGGTCGGTACAAGGGTTCTTTAGGCGGTGGCAACCTTTTCTCGACTTTCTGGCTCAACGATAGGGTACCGGGACAGTAGCAGCAGCAACCCGGGGGGGTGGGGGGGGGAAGGGGGAGGGAAAAGGTGTTGGGGGGGGGGGGGGGGGGCAGACGATGACTATGTTTGTTTATTTAATTTAAATTTATTTTTAAGTTCTTCTGTTGTTCATTGGGGTTGGGGGATGGGATACATGCGTCGATACGGTCTGGGGGTGTTACAGTTATTATGGGTTATTTTGTTGCATTTCATTGTTTGTCGTTACGTTTTATATTTTCTGTAAAAAATTCCAATAAAAATTATATTTAAAAAAAAGAAGCAATTTAGCTACCGTGCTACCCTCATGGCTGAATTCAGTTAACTCAGCATAGACTAGGAACTGAACCCAGCATCTGTTAGCATGAGCTTGTTACATACAGGCTCTGTATGTTACATACAGGCTCTGGACAGCACAATAGTACAAGTGGCTAGCACTTTGACTTCACAGCGCCAGGGTCCCAGGTTTGATTCCCCGCTGGGTCACTTTCTGTGCAGAGTCTGCACGTTCTCCCCGTGTCTGTGTGGGTTTCCTCCGGGTGCTCTGGTTTCCTCCCACATTCCAAAGATGTGCAGGTTAGGTGGATTGGCCATGCTAAATTGCCCGTAGTGCCCAAAAAAGGTTAGGAAGGGTTACTGGGATAGGATGGAAGTGAAGGCTTAAGTGGGTTGGTGCAGACTTGATGGGCCGAATGACCTCCTTCTGCACTGTATGCTCTATGTTCTGTCAATTGAGTCAGTAAATTAGCTATTTTCCCCAGTTTAATATATTTAGTGCAAATTTAAAATTTGCTTAACATGGTGCACATCAACACATATTATACACTGACTTTACAATTCTACAAAAAAGTTTTAAAAGAAAATCCTATGCTCCATTAACAAGTCTTTAGATAGGACAGACCTGAGGTGGAGGATAGAAAAGATTGGAAGAAATGAGAATGCCAAATTTTGAAGGCGACTAATTTGAATGCAAGCTTCAAATGAAAACAGATAGTTTGCCTGATTCCTTATGTTTCTACGACAAAGAGGATTCCTTTTATTACTGTTCGCATGAAGGTTTGAACTCCTAAAACATGTCCAGAGCTGAGAAAAGCTTACTACCCCTAGTTATTAATAGCAAAAGGCATCGCTGACAGAAATTAAGCAGTACAACCAACTGAACTAGAGGTAATTTTCAGAAATACCAAGGACAACTTCCATTGGACCAATGTAAATTAATACGTTTTTAACAAAATATTAAGCATCCCTACTTGCAATAAAATCAATACTATTTTTTCCGATACTGAAAATTGATTGGCATTGATTTATTATATTTTTTAACTGATGTGCAGCAGTAATTCCACTGCACTTCAGTAAGGTCAGCTAACTGAAAAATTACTCTGCACTTGCTGAACTACAGTATTTTCATAAGAATCCTTTTTTCCCCACAACACATCCCTGAGTCTGTTTCTAAGTTTGTAAATGCATAAATGTAATTTCGGATGGAAGATATTGATAAACTGAATACCTTAAAGATGCATAATCTTTGTAATGGGACTGATCAAGATTCAGCATTCCTGAACAAGTTGGTTGTACCCTGGAGTCCAGCATTTGATTCAAGATTCTTCAATAGCAGCCTTATTCACGGCATATCCACTGTTTTTATGGCTCCAATTTACACACTTACCTGAAGGAAGGATAAGTTATTCCACATATTTTAAATTAGCCTGCAAGCCCAAGTGGTTGTACATGATCTCGGAATATAGTTTAGAAAGGTACATACTGGATACTGCATCGAACTCCAAAATACAGACACTTTCATGGGTTTGAGATCCTAACTTTAGTTACATGATTTTGCAGAAAGACTGTGGGCTAAATGAGTCACTGCTCTCATTTTTCCCTGAACATGAGCCAGCTCTACAGTAGAGCAGCAGTCGATCATTGATCCTGTGGGCAAAGGCTGCTATTAAAAGTGTTGTGAATTGAGGATAAATATCTTCAGGGCACCCGCCATCAAAAGATAAATGCCCACGACTGACTCGCAACGTACCAAAGCTGTAAGCCAGCTTTTCAGACAGGTCACAAGTGAATTATCTCCTATTCACCATAGATTAACAGGTTGTATGTAATGAATTGATAGCTTCATTATTTAAAGCTAGATGTCTCTTAGACAAAATGGCAAAGTGGAGTATGAAATTGAGGGTGAATGTGGGCCAAGGGCTGGGACCAATGGTGAAAATCTGCAATGCACTAAGACAAACTTAGAAAGAAGAGCAACTGGAGTAACAAATTAAGAGTTGTTGCTGTTATTTCAAGTGAGTATAAAATGAAAGGAAAGGGCTCTTGTGGGAAGCTATGACTTTTAACAGAATAAAATAGTTGACACTATTCTAAGCTTTAAATAATGCAAGAAACATTACCATAGAAATTATATGGCTATTAATTTAATCTTATAGTGCAAGTATTGAAGCATATCTATTCGACGCGAGGATCTGGACCCAAGCTCGTGGGAATATAGTCAGTGTGTAAAAGCAGTCAAATCTTTTAATATTGAAGGTTTATAAACATGGTTGACATCTCTCAACTTTCTGAACAGGTCCACATATCCCATACCATATTTTATTCTTCCTCCTGGCTTCCTTCTCCCTCTGTTGATGTCAAGACTCATTGTAGCATCTTTAACTCATGGTCTTAGTTCCTTAAAACTCAACTCTTTAGCTTCTGCCCTTCCTCCTACAGTCTAGGTTTTCAGTGAAAGCTCAGGGTGCTGCAAACTGGCTGACAAATTTGCTACAAAACGAGAAACAAAATTCAAATGAACAGAAATAATCAGATTGGTCTCAGCTGATCACAGATGCGCAAAGATTTGATCAAACAATCCTACTGGCCACAATAATCAGTTTCAGTGTTAGTAGCATTCTCTTCAGAATCAATGTAATATTCAAGTTCCAGCCTTAAGCACGAGCTTGACTTGAGACTTCAAAGCAGAACTGAGGAAGAGCCATCAGAAATGTTAAGCATTTTACACTAGCTGGGGCTTGGATTTATTACACAACTTGTATTTATATAGCACCTTTAACGTCACAAAATGTCCCATGGCATTTCATCGAAGCGCCATTGAACAAAATGTGACACAAAGTAATTTAAATGAGGTAAAGAAATGGAGAGATTTAGGGCGGGAATTCCATAGCTTAGGGCCCAAGCAGCTGAAGGCACGGCCAATAGTGGAGCCATTAAAATCAGGGATGTTTAAGAGGCCTGAATTAGCGAAGTGCATGCATCACAGAGGGTGGTGAAGTGGGTGAAGCCATGGAAATATGCAAAAACCAGGGTTAATTTAAAATAAAGGTATTGCCAGACATGGGAGCCAACATAGGTCAGCAAGTATAACAGGATGATGCAAGTTAGGATATAGGCAGAGTATTGGATGGCCTCAAGTTCACAAAAGGTAGCAAATGAGAGACTGATCAGGAGAGTTGGAATAGTCAAGTATACAGATGAGCAGTCAAGAGCAGATGAGTTAGGCATGGAGCAGTCAGGAAATGTTATGAAGGTGGAAATGAGCAGTATTCTTGATGGTGTGGCTGTGTAGTCAGAAGCTCATTATGGGGTCAAACATGACACCATGGTCTCAGACAGCTGTCAGGCAAGGCACGGGTCAGTGGCTACAGAACGGTAGGGATCAAAGACAATGGCTTTGGTCTAATATTTAATTGGAGGACATTCAGTACTAGATTTCAGACAAACAGTCTGACAATTTAGAGACAGTGGAAAGGTCAAGAGAGGTGGTGACAAAGGTAAAGCTCACTGTCATCAGCATACATATGGAAAATAATGTGTTTTTAGATGATGTTGCTGAGGGGCATCTTATACATAGGAAATAGGATGGTCCCAAGGACAGATTCTTTGGTGAATATAGAGGTAACTATGTGGGAGTAGTAAGAAAAGCTACTCTTGGTCATATTCTGGCTATGATTAGGGAGATAGGATTAGAACCAGGCGAGTGTAGTCCCACCCAACGAAAACAGTAGGAAGTTTTGGAACAGATGGTGCTGTCTCCACCGTAAAGGGCAGCAGACGGTGGAGAAGGGCAAGGAGGGAAGTGGCAGAGGCAGCTGATTGGAGAAGGGCAAGGAGGGAAGTGGCAGAGGTAGCTGATTGGAGAAGGGCAAGGAGGGAAGTGGCAGAGGCAGTTGATTGGATGGCGAGGGTGGAGGAGTCGGGGAGAAGTGTTTATAAAGGTACAAGTTGAGTTTTCTCTCTCTGTAAATCTGAACACATCAAAAAACCGCATCTTTTAAAAAAATTACATCATTGCTTTAGTGCAGGAAGTCTAGTTGTTTGTCTGCGCTGTTTATCTTGCGATTATTCTGGTGAACACGTCAAAAAGAAATCACATGAACTGTATTTATTAAGCAGTGATACATCTTACTTCTCCAACCATTTTATTTACTTTCGACTATAACTGGCCTAGGTGTAGGCCAGTTATATGTAAGTTTATATGCAATATCTGCAAAATGATCTAAAATCCGAAATGCAATCGGCCCTGAGGGTTTCGGGTAAAGGTTACACGACCTGTAATAAAGACAGAAAATACTCAGCAGGTCAACAGGGTCTATGGAGAGAGAAACAGAATTAATATTTCACGTCTGGGGTCCTTCCTTAGTTCTGATGCAAGGTCCCAGGCCTGAACATTAACATTGTTTTTCTGTCACTGATGCAACCTGACCTGAGTATTTCAGCATTTTCAGTTTTGATTTCAAGATTTCCAACATTCACAGAACTTGATTTTTGTTGTATAAATTTACGAGGATGTCGTAGTGTAGAGAAAAGAAGTCTTCTGTATATTAGTTCTTGGTATAGTGTGAACCTGGCAAGGTCATAATTTATAACGGATATGCTTTTAATTTAATTGAGCACTAGAGAAAAGAGAGTAAATGCTCTAAATCAGATTTCGAGCTCAAGGTGTGTTCTTGCATGTTTGTAACTAAAAACAACTTGTCAGATTGGGATAGGATGGGGATTAGGCCTAGATAGGGGGCTCTTTCAGAGGGTCAGTGAAGACTCGATGGGCCAAATGGTCTCTTTCTAGCGATTGTCACAATCGTGTATCAACCCCCCCCCCCCCCACAGGTAAGCTTGCATATACTCGTAATTACACCCATCCAATGGCAATGTTATGGTATCTCAGCTCTTGGCAGATAAATCCCAATGCTCTAACTAAATTTAACACTCAAAATCCCAAAATGTCCCAAAGCTTTGCTAGTTAAATAAAAATCAAATCAAAGTATTGTATAAAAATGACAATGTAGGACTTGAACAAAATAACTAAATGATATCTGTGCATTTGGCCTAATTATTTCCCTGAGTTATAATCCCACTTCACCTGCAGACCATCCTTAGTTCCTGTAATTCCACAGGAGACGAACTGGTTGGTATCCATTAAATTCACAAATAGACAACTTTAGAATAATTTTATCCATTGTCCACCCATCCAGCCAACCCACCTCTTTATTGTGCATAATGGGTGAGACAGGATTAAATGGCACATTTGGGATTTTCCCCTCAAGACTTGATTAGTCTTTGGGATGGGGATAGGGGTGGATGCTGGGTTGTAGATTTAATGAGTAGGATTGTTAGACAGCCCTGGTCAGTTTATCAATTCACACAAACACACCCTATACGCACACCCCCCTACACATCCACACACATACTCTACACACACGCAAGTATCCTACGTACAGATCCCGCCCACACACAACCTGCCCGCACACTCATCTTAACTCCACACGCACACACCTGTTACACACCCTCCTCTATACACACACGCCTATAAACAACGCCCTCTATAAACACACCCACCCCTTACACACAGCCTATAAATATCCCCCATAAACACATACACCCTATAAACACACACACACACATACACCCCAAGAAACCTCTCCCCCCCCCCATATAAACACATACACGGAGCTCCCCACAGCCCACCCAATCGCCCTACACACATCCCTGCCGCCTACACACGCCCCCCCACACAAAAAAAACTGAAGGTACATGCATCGCGCCAGCACATCTTTTCAATTGTACTTTTTCTTCATACTGGAAATATGCCTTTTATATGGTTCCTGTACCAAATAAAATGCTAGACAAGTAAATGCCACCTCCTTTATCACTAGTACACTGCACCTTGTGTTTCAGTGGACCATCACTTTATCTAATTTGCATTTATGTACAAGAACTATATGGTACCAAATAAAAGTCTAGTGTCAAATTAAAGTGCGTATTCAGAATTTGGTTATATAAAAGATTACATTTGATCAGCCTCAATATATGCAGCAGTCACTGAAAAGCTGTTTTTCCGTATGACAGACAAGATACGGCACAGAAGGAGGTCATTCAGCCATCCTGTCTGCAACGCCTCTCCAAATGAATATGATGACTAGTGCATTATTGGAGACAAATAATATTCAATACACCAAATTTAATTCTGTTCTGATGTAACAAATAATCTCAAGAGTTACAAAAGAAGAAAAATGTATCTGATAGGTGGTTTTAAGCTATAAAACTAATGAGTAAATGGAACAAAGGAGAAATTTTACTCAAGTCTTTTACCCTCTACTCCAGTTTGAAGGTGTTGTGTTGGAAGTACCAAGTCAGAAGGGTTGGGTTCAAATTCCACTCCAATACATCAGCACATGCTATAGGCTCATATTCAAGTCTAGAACTTCAGAAGGGATTCAAGGCCGAGGGCCGGTCACTGTGGTTTTGGAAGACATTGAAGATCCCACCACAATATTTTAAGAGCAAAATTGGCCAACCTTTCACCCTCAATCAACACCACCAAACTGATCAACTAGTTATTTATCTTATTGTTGTCTATGAGATCTTGCAAAATGATTAAGTTTGTTATACAGCAATTAATGCACTTCAAAGTAATTTACTTTTTATGAAGCACTTTGACATAATGAGATGTGATAAAGACCACTAGACACATCACCAATACTTAATTTACAAATATTCTCATCTACAGAGTTCCCTATGGATCAAACACTTGGGAGATTTAAAAATGCCTGATAAGGGAATACCTTGGATACATTTCTTGAGGTACGACTCAGGAAAAGGATTATCGATCAAAACTTCCTTTAAATTGACAATTAGCACCTCAGATTTTGGAATGGCATTCTGCTTCGAAGTGGAATCTCTATAAAGCAAGTAATACATTTTGACCAAGATAATGATACAGATTCATCATTTACAATCTTTTAAATGATAACTAAAACTCAGCACTCCTGAACTGAGGAGAATAATGCACCACACAAAGTTAAGTAATGCCTACTCATGACACTTGGATCATGAGAGACTTGAAGGACGGCAGTGGAGCAGAGTTTTTTAATCTTTAAAAACTTAACTGCGCATTATTTTGGTCAATATACTGCCAGAGAAAGAGCATCTCAAGGTTGTCTACCTACCAACTTATGAGAAAGGAACATTATTTTGCACACATAAATGAGGTATGAAATATCTTATTTCATCGATGTCTATTGTGATGACAGAATCCATTCAACTAACTTCCAACTGACATGGTCGTTACCCAATATATTTAATATCCTTCCTTCAACCGATATGTTTTCAGACTTGCCAGCCAATTATTGGTAAAATAATCAGATAATGACTGGACCACACTTAGTCAAGTTTAAATGCATTGTTGAAATGCATCATTTCAACGGCCGACATTATTATTGCATGTGAAGTCAAGGGCTTCAAAGGTTTTTTTCCCCCCCAAAATGAATAATTAAAAAAAAAATCCCACAAAATTAAAACTGTGAAAATTTAAATAATTCAGTGGATATGCGGTGTGAAGCTGACTTTTGAAGATTACTCTCCACCCACCCTTGAAAAACAATTTTAAAAACCTTCTGAAACCCAGTAAATAAAATGAAGAACCTGTTAAGTACTGCAGTGAAGAATTTGGCCTTTACAGATTGCAGCAAGTCTGAGTTGAGGAGGTTCTGACAGATGCAAAATGTACACCTGTTGCAGGTGCATAAACAGCGTAACCGGGCATGGCTGCGAAAACACACAGAAGTAAGGCAGTTGAGTCTCTGCTTACAAAGTAATAAAAAATGCAGATTCACACCATTCTCGTAAATCAATTGCAAAGGTATCAAAGGTCCAATGTCACTTCTGAACACATCTCAGCAAGTCCCCATAGGAAGAACACACAACATGCGACAATCCTACATGAACGGAGGAAACAAATCTTACAAGTAAGGATGGATATAATGATGACAAAACAATACAAATAAAAGCACTCGCTCATACAACATTGTTTTTTGTTGTGTTTAAAAGATGATATGCAACTGCAGCAGTTCCAGATATCCTGGATACAAAACAAAATAATACCAAGCCTTTGTAATAATCTACTGCATTCCTCAGTTGAAGTCAAGAGTTATTTTACAAAGTTTTGCTGAGTTTAATAAATTGCCTTGTTTAATAAATGAAAAATTTGCATCACGGATGAATCCAAGTTAATCAATTCTGATTGAAACTGGATGCTAGCTGTCATACTGTCAACAGCCTGCAGTTATTACACATTTCAGAAGTCACCTTGCATGCTCTTAATTCTTAAAGGAAGTAATGTTTTAGATTATCCTAATAATACAGGCATTCTGCAAATCAACTGGATTGTGAGAAAATCTTCCAGGACAACGGAACGTCCATGCCAGCATATTCTGCTTCATATCGCTAAGATTCATGAATTTTGTTTATGTACAACGCAGTGTGTAGTCCATTAGGTTGGTGTGTTTTGACTGATACAGATCTGTACCTCAGGCTCATTTACAATTACCTTTGGTGCAATAATTTTTATTTTATTTTTAATAAACTTAAGAGCACCCAATTAATTTTTTTCCAATTAAGGGGGAATCCACCTAAGCCTACACATCTTTGGGTTGTGGGGGCGAAACCCACGCAAATACTGGGAGAATGTGCTAACTCCACACGGACAGTGACCCAGAGCCGGGATCGAACCTGGGACCTCAGCGCCGTGAGGCAGCAGGGCTAACCCACTGTGTCACCATGCCGCCCCTTTGTTGCAATAATAAAGGGTCTAAAATTTCCCTTTGAGTAAATACCAAAAGTAAGGACAACATTAGAGAAAGTTCAGTTCTGAGACAGACTTCAGGAAGTACCGACAGTGAAAAGATGATTTGTTCTTCACATACACCCGACTTGAAATGAAACATTTTTTTGTAATGTGTAAATAAGAACAATTTTGCAGCTACCATTCTAGTTCTCTAAAAATTAGTCCACATCCCCATAAATTGTAGAATGCATGAGCACTAAAAAGCTAACTCTCCTCCATGAAAGGAGGATTAGCTTTCCCCCGCTTAACTGAAACCACCAGAAATAATAATTGCAAATATAATAAGGCAGTTTCTCTTCATTCTAGGACCTTGCACTTTAAGGCAAAGCATGAACAGAAAAATACAGAATTGAGCTATGGACAACAGAGCTAAAAAGCGAGACTTCAAAAGACAGTCTGTCTGACTTCCTCTGCAAATGTTTAAGCAGCAAGTACCAAGAGGTACATGGGAAGAGGCACGAGCCTGACATTGTGATGAGCTGAACAGCCCAACTGAAAGAACAATATTCCAACTAACAATCACTCCACCATTAAAACAGTCACTGCAACAAGGAGATGAGTGCAACTTGGAGGTGTAAAATCAATACCATCCCTTTGGCCTTGTGCTAATGCTTGTCCATTCCAATTTCCCTTCAGGTGTTAAAAATAAGACAAAAAGTAATTAATATTCTTCTAGAATGTGATTCTTCTAAACTTGTTAAAAGATGGTGCACACACATCCCCACAACCCAAAGACGTGCAGAATAGATGGATTGGCCACGCTAAATTGCCCCTTAATTGGGAAAGAAAATTGGGCTCTCTAAAATTTCAAGAAAAAGTTGGTACACACTAAAATTCCACCTAGATAAAGTGGCACAAATCAATGCAGAAGAAAGTGACATGATGAAAAACATTTTTACGCAGAGAATGGTTAGGTTCTGACTACAAGGGTGGTGAGAAAGATTAAATTGAGGCCTTCAAAATAAAATTATCTTGGGCAGCACGGTGGCGCAGTGGGTTAGCCCTGTTGCCTCACGGCGCCGAGGTCCCAGGTTCGATCCCGGCTCTGGGTCACTGTCCGTGTGGAGTTTACCCATTCTGCCTGTGTTTGCGTGGGTTTCGCCCCCACAACCTAAAGATGTGCAGACTAGGTGGATTGGCCACACTAAATTGCCCCTTAATTGGAAAAAAATTAATTGGGTACTCTAAATTTATTTAAAAAAACTAAAATTATCTTTTTGGTTTGTGGGGGTGACCCACATTGACACGGGGAGAATATGCAAACTCTACACGGACAGTGACCCAGGGCTGGGATCGAACCTGGTCCTCGGTCTGTGTGGCAGCAATGCTAACCACTGCGCCACCGTGCTGCCCCAAAAGAACATTTTCTGAGATGATTATCGGAAATGAAAACATTTGCAGGCCAAGGGAAAATGCAGGGGAGTAGACCAATTGAGTTCCTCTTCCAGAGAGTCGTCACAGACAGACAGGCCGAATGACCTCCTTCTGTACTGCAAGCGTTCGATGATTACATATCTGCAATTTATTCATTTATGTTCATTTTTCTTTCAGATTTGCAGAATTTCTCCCTATTATTTCAGATCAACCTCTAAAACATTGCTTCAATTTGTAGCTAACGATGTTGATCCATGCAAATCTCAACATGACTCGTGCAGCACTGCGGTGACTTGATGTCCCATACTTACGGATACATGGCTATGGTTGTCACTTTGACAAAGAAGTCTTTGCTTGGTGTGCCGATACTGTTGCAGGTATAACTTTGAGGTGGTGGCATTTTATGTTTATTGCAGAACTCAGCGGGAGAAATGCTGTGGTCTTGTTTAGCTTCGTGCAGGTCAGACTTTGCAGCTACAATAATACATGGTGTTTTGCCATCAATGAAGTGTTGCTATAATCATGAAAGAAAAATCATCAGTTGCAGTATCAGCTATAACGATAGGAATTAATTAATATTTGTCACCAATCTTTATGCTAAGTTTAGAAATGGCTTTCAAATTGAACTGGATTAAAGTTTCAAAAATGGTTTCATAGAATTTACAGTGCAGAAGGAGGCCATTCGGCCCATCGAGTCCGCACCGGCTCTTGGAAACAGCACCCTACCCAAGGTCAACACCTCCACCCTATCCCCATAACCCAGTAACCCCACCCAACACTAAGGGCAATTCTGGACACTAAGGGCAATTTATCATGGCCAATCCACCTAACCTGCACATCTTTGGACTGTGGGAGGAAACTGGAGCACCCGGAGGAAACCCACGCACACACGGGGAGGATGTGCAGACTCCGCACAGATAGTGACCCAAGCCGGAATCGAACCTGGGACCCTGGAGCTGTGAAGCAATTGTGCTATCCACAATGCTACCGTGTTTCAATATTACGTTGCCAATTTTCCTTTCTGCTTCTCTCTTGACATATGCTGGGATATGATTCCATGGAGCATTGCCAAAGACAGTCGTCAATACTTAGGAGGAAACTAGACAGCAAGTCTCAGCAAACTTTTGATTCTGTGGTCACAGCTGAGCCCAATTTCTCCTCATTTGATGACCATATATGTACATTTTCCAATGAGGGTTACTGGACAAGAAGTGCACAATTCCACTTAGTGCTTTCCAACAGCACAGTGGAAATCAGATACTGAGATAAGATATAAAATGTGCCCGAAGACTCCACATACTGGACACTGAAATAGCATAACACTTCCCTAAAGGTTGTTCAAATGCATAACGGTAGTCATATTTTCCACAATTTATTTGCTACAGGTGTTCAGGGGCCGGAATCGAACTCAGGTCCTCGGTGCATGATGCAGCAGTGCTAACCATTGTGCCACTGTGAAGTAGCAGTGCTAACCACCGCGTCACTGTGAAGCAGCAGTGCTAACCATTGCGTCACCATGCCACCAAGCAGACCAGCAGCACGGTTCAATTCCTGTACCAGCCTCCCCGAACAGGTGCCGCAATATGGTGACTAGGGGCTTTTCACAGTAACTTCATTTGAAGCCTACTTGCAACAATAAACGATTTTCATTTCATTTCATTTTTTCCAAGGGGAGATGATGATGCACCATGGTTTCTGTCACAGAATTTCATTAAGTGACTTTGACTAGGTCGAGTCGTGAGCTGGACTAACAGAATTTGAACAAGGCGTGGAGGACTGATTTGGGTGGTGGCATGTTCTAGAACTTTGGAGATGGGGTGCTAGTTAGAAAGGACAAATGAGGGTGGGTCTTTTGCACTGAGCAGGGTATCCATTTGCAAGATTAAGTGAGAGTTGCATCAACCAGCAAGCTTACTGAACAGGCCAAACATTCTCAAAGTCTGATAATCATTAAATTTCACAACATTCTTTCACAATTAAAAACAAAAAACACTGGTAAAGGTTTTGTAAATAGGAAAACGTTGTCATAATCATAAAATAAATTGAGTAAAAGAAAACACTGCGCAAATTATTATACTAAAAGGTCACAAATACCTTGAAGATTCTTGTACAATAATCGAATGATTTGGGATTGCTGACATCATACACCAAGCAAACAACATCACAAGTGGTATCAGAGGCAGTAATAAATTCAGAGTCAGACAAAACTTCATATAGCTTGAAAGAAGAAAAAAACAAATTTAGAGTTGTTCCTTATATTTAAAGATTGTTCAAACAGTGGTTAGCACAACCGCCTCACGGCGCTGAGGTCCCAGGTTTGATCCCGGCTCTGGGTCACTGTCCGTGTGGAGTTTGCACATTCTCCCCGTGTCTGCGTGGGTTTCGCCCCCACAACCCAAAAATGTGCAGAGTAGGTGGATTGGCCACACTAAATTGCCCCTTAATAGAAAAAAATAATTGGGTAATCTAAATTAAAAAAAAAAAAAAGATTGTTCAAACAGAATAAAAGTTTAAGTCCCAAAATGGAAAATTGAAAAGGATTTAAAAAAATTGTACATCAGTGGTACAGCTGCCAAAATTAGAATTCCAGGGCACCTGTCAAATAAAGGATTAACAATAAACAGTGTTTGTGCGTTTTTACTGATAGGCAAGTCTGATGCCATTTATTGGTACATCTGACAAAATGACAGTTAAATAGTGAGACCTTTATTACACAACACCAAGGTTTAACATTTGTGGGTGTGAGAAATACTTTTCAGGCACGAGGTTAGTGAACACGTAGTATTTCAGTGCTTTGGTATCAAGGCATATCTAATTAACTGTTTACCTTACTGTCTGACCAAAGTTGGTCATCATGCTTCAAACCGATTTTTGTATATTGATGATAACAAAATGACTCAAAATGTAAGAGAAGTCTACCCTAAGGCTAAAGTACTTTACCGTCTTCACAGGTCTCCATAGTAAATGAAATCAGAATATTTCAAGGTAAGTTAGGTTCATAGGGCCATAGGACATGAGCTTAAATTAAAAGTAAATTAAAGATATTTGCAAGCTCAAAATAAAACTTCACTAAGCACTTGGAATAATCCAACACATATAAAATTGCTAAGTATTTACAGCACTGGAATCATTTGACCGAACAGTTCCACCTCCTCCCATCTTTCTTCAACTAACCCCATCAATTACCCTTCTATTCCTTTTACGATCAAAGGTTTATCTAACTTTTCCTTTTCTTTTCTTCTTTTAAAAAAAATTTAGAGCACCCAATTATTTTTTCCAATTAAGGGGCAATTTAGCATGGCCAATCCACCTGTCCTGTATATCTTTTGGGTTGTGGGGGTCAAACCCACGCAGACACGGGGAAAACGTGCAAACTCCACACAGACAGTGACCCAGGGCCGGGATTCGAACCCACGTCCTCAGCGCCGTAGGCAGCAATGCTAACCACTGTGCCACCGTGCTGCCCTAACTTTCCCTTAAATGCTGGTTTGGTTAACAGAGTCAAAGGAAGACCGGAAATGCAGTTGAATGCTGGAATAAAGAATCTATAATATCACAGAAATGAGGACAGCTGGAACGACCCTTTCTCCTTCCTGGACTCTACTTTCTCCAAAGCTGCCTTCCAGTTAAAAACACTTAAAAAAAAAAAAAAAAAATTTAAATTACCCAATTATTTTTTGCAATTAAAGGGGCAAATTAGCGTGGTCAATCCACCTACCCTGCACATTTTTGGATTGTGGGGGCAAGACCCACGCAGACACGGGGAGAACGTGTCTCCGAACAATTGGTGTTCGGGCCGGAAAGTGGAGCTGAGTCCACAAAAGATCAGCCATGATCTAATTGAATGGCGGAGCAGGCTCGAGGGGCCAGATGGCCTACTCCTGCTCCTAGTTCTTATGTTCTTATGAATGTGCAAACTCCACATGGACAGTGACCCAGAGCTGGGATCGAACCTGGGACCTCAGTGCCGTGAGGCAGCTGTGCTAACCACTAGGCCACCGTGCTGCCCACCAGTTACAAACACCACTGCCTCCAAGTGATACTGAATCCGGAGATTTAATTTGGAACAGTGAAAATTGACAATGAATGACTGCAGTTTCTTATTTAGGCAGTAAATAGAGGCCTTTAGGCGAATACTTCCTTCTCAGTTGTTTTTACACTTAGAAATAGAAGTCAGGCTAGGAGTTTTGAACAAAACTGTTTCAAGAATATTTTTGTGTAGGTGTGGGTAGGGCAACCAATAAGAGAAGAATAGAACTTAAGGTACATTGTCTCCTACCAGGGTAGCATTAGAAATCAGAAATTCTTGATGCTTAGCAATTGCTGTTCAAGATCTGCAATGACGAAAGTGCATGTGTGCTGTCCCAGCAAGGTGAGATAGACACAAAAAGGAATCAGTGGTACAGAATATATACATAGACATACATAGAACATACAGTGCAGAAGAAGGCCACCCGGCCCATCGAGTCCGCACCGACCCACTTAAACCCTCACGTCAACCCCATCCCCCTACCCCAATAACCCCTCCCAACCTTTTTGGATACTAAGGGTAATTTAACATGGCCAATCCACCTAACCTTCACAGGTTACGTACGTCTGGACTGTGGGAGGAAACCGGAGCACCCGGAGGAAACCCACGCAGACACGGGGAGAACGTGCAGACTCTGCACAGACAGTGACCCAGCGTGGAATTGAACCTGGGACCCTGAAGCTGTGAAGCCACAATGCTATCCACTATTCTACCGTGCTGCCCAACGGGTATATGAATTTCTCAACCACATTCCTGAAGTATTACAGCACAACAATGTCCTGCTTAGTTTTGAAACAAAATAGGTTTAATGGAAAATTCATACACCTCTTGCATAAACCCATTATATCATGACCGTTTTGACATAAATGTCTTGGTTAACTTCTAACTGGGGAATATACCTTACACGTAACAAAAAGAGAAATGCCATTTCAATACTAGGTTAGCACCATTTAATATTGTTAAGACATCCTGGGCTAGTGCACAATCAATTCCAGCCCCACTTGACCCGAATTCACAACACAATTGAAATGAACCCTTAATTTAAAAAATACTTGAAATGCATTTGGTCTTTGGCTGCCCAATAATTACAGTCACCAGGTATGTAATTGCAAATGCAAAAACACACGCATGCACACACACACACACACACACACACACACACAGTAATGTCTTGCAGTTAGATTTTTCTTCAGTCTCAGCCTCCCATTGGATGATGTCTGTGCTTTCAGTCTGTGACAGTTTTCATTGTAGACTCATCAGGGTCTCGAGATTTCTCTGCAGACTCAGAAACAACAGGCAGGAACCATTTGGAAGCGAAAGGAGAAGCTGCTTCTAATAAATTCTCTCAAATCTGCACCTGGAAGGACCTGATCGCTGTCTGTTGCCAGGCAGATACAGTCCCTGGCCAATCCATCGGCTACCAGCTAACCAATCAAACCGAACCCCTCCAATCTCTTGGGTGCCATAAAGTCTGAGTTTTTCTGTTCACAATCTAAATCTTCATAGCAGTGTATTATTTTGCAACTTTTGAGTTCTTCACTTCCTCTGCTCGACTCAAAGGTAGGTCTTCATTAAAGACCCATGGACCAAAACCGATAATCACAAATTAAAAGAAATAGGAAATACAGGAATCAACGGGAAGGACCCTTACAATCCTCTTCTGAACTGGAACCTCCTCCACACTAACAAAAGTAAGCAGAATTTTCCTTCTGCAAACAATTACTTATCTTAATGCAACATCATAGACACTTTTCAATACAATAGGTAAATTGAACAAAGTTATCTGCAACTGTAACATGCTCAAATACAAGCACCTTACAGTAAATGATAATGTGGAGCTCATAATATTGAAATACTCCTCACGCTCCTCCTAGTAGCCACGTTCCCCAACCTGTGTTTTCCTTTGATGATGCAAATTGGGGTTTCACTGTCACCTACTGTCTTCTGGTAGATTACTAGAGTGACCATCCTAGGGTGATAACTTCATAGTGAATATCGGTGGCCTATTTGGTTATGGGGAGGCAGGATACTGGTAAGGCAAGTTTTATTTTCTCTCTCTAGATGTCTTTGAGAAGGTGGTGGTGAGCCTTCTTAAAAAACTGCAGTCCACGTGGTGAAGGTGCTCCACAATGTTGTTAGATAGGGAATTCCAGGATTTTGCCTCAGTGGCAATGAAGGACTAGCAGAATATATATATTTCAAAGTCAGAGTAGTGTGCGACTTGGAGATGATGATGTGCCAATGAACATGCCAGCCTGGTTGTCCTTGGTGGTGGATTTGAAGTTTTGCAGAAGCCTTGGCAAATGACTGCAATGTCTCATGTGGATAGTACACACTGTAACCACAGTACATTGATGGCAGAGGAAGATGATGCCCAAGAAAGTGGGTGAGATGGCGACCAAGTTGATTGCTGGGCCTTGGCCATGCATACTGTCCACCTTGTTGCGTAAATGCTGGCGTTGCTGCTGTAACTGCACAGTTTAAACTAAGGGTGCAACTAGTTTTGAAATGCAGGTTGATGGCAGTGAAGCTGGAATATTGTTGACACCCATATCTGTGGCAGTTTCAAGTAGAAGAGTTGTTTCTTGATAGCATATAGATGGAATCAAATTGCACATGCTGTCAATTTGTGAAAGTTCCACAAATAGAAAATAAGATGGAGAAGTACGTTGCAATGGAAAAGAACTTCTCGGAAAAGTGCCACAATTTTACACCCACCTAAATCTTGCTTTATTCTGCCATCTGAAATAGGCACTCGAACTTCCGTGCAGGTTAACTGCTCAAAGCCTAGAGTGGGGCTTAAAACCACAATCATCTGCTTTGGAGATCAAAATTCTACCATTGACCTAAACTGACAAATTCAGATAGCAACATCTGTTTTCAGAACAATAATCTGATGGTAATGTTTTGGAGGTGTTATGACCTGGATGGGAGGAGCGCGCAGTTTATCCAGCCCCACTACAGCACAGGTTGCACCAATACTTTAAAGTTTAATTTACCGACTTCCGGTGGCGGCGATGACGTAGGAAGCCGCACATTTGGGAGCTCCCGTTTCAAACGGACTTTTCGGCTCTTTTTAGAGCCCAAAACGGAATTTTTTTGACATCTCCCGGTGGGAGAAGGTGTGCTGATCGACTTTCTCCGCATTTCATGACTCGAACTCGGAGTGGAAAGGGGGAAAAAACGGCAGCAACTCCCCAGAAAAAAAATGGGGGAAGGAATCCAAGATGGCAGCCGACGGAGCACCAGAGGAGTGGAAGCAGTGGGCCCAGGAGTAGCAAGCTGCTCTCCTGCGCTGTTTTGCAGATTTCAAGGCTGAGGTACTGAGCTCTCTGCAGGAAACGAACAGAAGGCTGTCGGAGATTCAGACGACCCAGGGTGCTGCCATCAAGGCGTTGCAGACGCAGACCACTGAACGAGAGGAGGAGGCTGTGGTCCTCGTGAGTAAGGTGGAGGGGCACGAGGCACTCCACAAGAAGTGGCAGGACCGCTTCGAGGAGCTTGATCACCGCATGAGGCAGAAAAATCTGAGGATCTTGGGCCTTGCGGAGGGGCTGGAGGGGTCGGATCTGACAACCTACGTGGCTACGATGCTGAACTCGCTAGTGGGGGCCGGATCTTTCCATCTGCCCCTGGAGCTGGAGGGAGCCCACAGGGTACTGGCCAGGAGGCCTAAGGAGAATGAACCCCCGCGTGCGGTGCTGGTGAGGTTCCACCGGTTCAGTGATCGGGAATGTGTGCTGCGCTAAGAAGGTGAAGAGCAGCAACTGGTAGAATGGGGTAGTACGGATCTACCAGGATTGGAGTGCGGAGGTGGCTAAGCGGCGGTCCGGGTTTAATCGGACGAAAGAGGTGCTCTACAAGAAGAAGATAAAGTTCGGAATGTTGCAGCCCGCGCGCCTGTGGGTAACTTATTTGGACCGGCATCATTATTTTGATTCCCCGGAGGAGGCGTGGGCCTTCGTGCGGACGGAGAAACTGAACTCACTCTAGGGGTTTGGGGTTGCGGGGTCGGTTGTAATACTTTATTGCTGGTTTCTGCTGTTGCTGTGTCTCTTTTTCTGTACTTTTATAATTTTTATATGGTTATTTATTGGGGTGTTGTTCTGTTTTTTGTTGTGGGGCATTGTTTGAGTTTTGTATCTTGCAGGGAGGGTTGGGGGGGGGGGGGTTTGTTGTATTCTATATCGGGTTGCGGGTATGGAGCGGGGCTGGTATTTGGGAGCTGCGACAGAAGGGTGTGGTGGGGCAGTGCGAAAGCACGGGCTTTCCTCTGGTTTCCCGCGTTGCGGGGCTGGGGGGTGGAGACGATGACGGGGGGGGGGGGGCTTAACTGGTTCTACCCCGTGCTGGAGCGGTGCCTGGAGGAGGGATAGGATGGGGGATGATCCCATTTTGGGAGGGGTCGGGTTTTTGGCGGGAGTTTCCGGGGTCAGCAGAAGTTAGCTGACCCACGGAAGTACAATGGAGGACGGTTCGCGGCTAGGAGGGTTCCTAGCCTGGGGGGGGGGGGGGGGGGGGAAGGGGAATACCGGGTTGCTGCTGGCAGGGTCAGGAAGGAGCAGGTGGGGGCCGGGGGGGACAGAGGTGAGGTGTTGTCGCTGTGGGGACTGGGTCGGGCGGGGGGTGCTGGCCTGGGCCGGGCAGTCGACAGGCTATGGCTAGTCGACGGGGGTGGGGGGCGGGACGCCCTCTGATCCGGTTGGTCACCTAGAATGCGAGAGGATTGAATGGGCCGGTGAAGCGGTCGAGGGTACTTGCTCATCTGAGGGGGCTAAAGGCAGATGTGGCAATGCTTCAGGAGACCCACCTGACGGTGGCGGACCAGGTCCGTCTGAGGAAGGGGTGGGTGGGGCAGGTTTTCCACTCCGGGTTGGATGTGAAGAACCGGGGAGTGGCGATTCTGGTGGGTAAAAATGTGTCGTTTGAGGCATCTGAGGTGGTGGCGGATAAGGGGGGTACGTATGTTATGGTTAGGGGCAGGCTACAGGGAGAGAAGGTGGTACTTGCTAGTGTGTATGCCCCAAATTGGGACGATGCGGGCTTTATGAGGCATATGCTGGGACGGGTCCCGGATCTGGAGGCGGGAGGTCTGATTATGGGGGGGGGGGGGGGGGGGGGGGGGGGGGGCTTCAATACGGTGTTGGATCCTTCGCTGGATCGGTCCAGCTCTAGGACGGGTAGGAGGCCGGCGGCGGCCAAGGTACTGAGAGGGTTTATGGACCAGATGGGAGGGGTGGATCCATGGAGGTTTGAGGCCGAGGGCACGGGAGTACTCTTTCTTCTCCCACGCACATAGGGTCTATTCTCGGATAGACTTCTTCGTGGTGAGTAGGTGACTGATTCCGAGAGTGGAGGAGGCAGAATATTCGGCCATTGCAATCTCCGACCACGCTCCGCATTGGATAGAGTTGGAGATGGGGGAGGTGCGGGACCAGCGCCCGTTGTGACGGTTGGATGTGGGGTTGTTGGCGGAGGAGGAGGTGTGTAGGAGGGTCCGGGCAAGTATTGAGGGGTACCTCGAGGTGAATGATACGGGGGAGGTCCAGGTGGGGATGGTCTGGGAAGCCCTGAAGGCAGTGATTCGTGGGGAGCTGATATCCATCCGGGCACACAGGGAGAGGAGCGAGAGGAGTGAGAGGGATAGACTGGTGGGAAAGATGCTGGAGGTAGAAGGAGGTACGCAGAGGCACCAGAGGAGGGACTGTTGGGGGAGAGGCGCAGCCTACAGGCTAAATTTGATTTGCTGACCACTAGAAAGGCGGAGGCACAGTGGAGGAAGGCACAAGGGGCAGTGTACGAACATGGTGAAAAGGCGAGTAGGATGCTGGCTCATCAGCTCCGCAAGCGGGATGCGGCTAAGGAAATTGCTGGAGTGAGAGACAAGAGTGGGAATGTGGTGTGGAAGGGGGTAGAGGTGAATGAGGTCTTCAAGGACTTTTACGGGGAACTGTACCGGTCGGAGCCAACGGTGGAGAGGAGGGGAATGGAGAGGTTCCTCGACGGGCTTTCTTTCCCGAAGGTGCAGGAGGAGCAGGTGAAGGGGTTGGGACGCCGATTGAGCTGGAGGAGCTAGTTAAGGGGATCGGGCAGATGCAGTCAGGGAAGGCGCCGGTGCCGGATGGGTGCCCGGTGGAATTTTATAAAATGTTTGTGGACCTAGTGGGCCCCTTGCTGGTGCGGACACTTAATGAAGCGTGGGAAGGGGGGGACTTTGCCCCCGACGATGTCGCGGGCGCTGATTTTGTTCATCTTAAAGAGGGACAAGGACCCCCAGCAGTGTGGTTCATACAGGCCCATATCTCTCCTCAATGTGGATGCCAAGGTGCTGGCAAAAATCCTGGCCACCAGGATAGAGGACTGTGTGCCAGGGGTTGTACACAAGGACCAGACAGGATTTGTGAAGGGAAGGCAGCTGAACACGAATGTGCGGAGATTGTTGAATGTCATCATGATGCCGGCAATTGAGGGGGGAGGCTGAGATAGTGGTGGCGCTGGATGCAGAGAAGGCCTTCGAATGAGTGGAGTGGGGGTACTTATGGGAGGTGTTGGGGAGGTTTGGATTTGGTGAAGGGTTTGTTAGATGGGTGAGGCTGCTATATGAGGCCCCGATGGCGTGTGTGGTCACGAATGGGAGGAGGTCGGAGTACTTCCGGCTTTACCGAGGGACCAGGCAAGGTTGCCCCCTGTCCCCCTTGTTGTTTGCATTGGCAATGGAGCCGTTGGCGATGGCGTTGAGGGATTCAGGGAGGTGGAGAGGTTTGGTGCGAGGTGGGGAGGAACATAGGGTGTCGTTGTATGCCGATGACCTGTTACTGTATGTGGCGGACCCGGTGGGAGGGATGCCGGGGGTGATGGAGCTGCTAGCTGAGTTTGGGACCTTTTCAGGCTATAAACTAAATTTAGGCAAGAGTGAGGTGTTTGTGGTGCACCCTGGAGACCAGGAGGAAGGAATTGGTAGGCTCCCGCTTAGGAGGGCAGGGGAGAGTTTTAGGTACCTGGGGGTGCAGGTGGCCAGGGACTGGGGGACTCTTCACAAGCATAATTTCACCAGGCTTGTGGATCAGATGGAGGAGGAGTTCAAGAGGTGGGACATGCTGCCATTGTCGTTGGCGGGGATGGTGCAGTCCGTCAAAATGACGGTGCTTCCGAGGTTCTTGTTCCTCTTTCAGTGCCTGCCCATCTTCATCCCCAGGGCCTTCTTTAGGAGAGTGACTAACAGTATTTTGAGCTTTGTGTGAGCACATGGGACTCCGAGAGTGAAGAGGGTTTTCCTGGAGTGAGGGAGGGATGGAGGTGGGCTGGCGCTGCCCAACCTTTTGGGGTACTATTGGGCGGCCAATATGTCAATGGTGCGTAAATGGGTGATGGAGGGGGGGGCGTGGAAAAGAATGGAGATGGCGCCATGTAGAGGTACGAGCCTGGGTGCCTTGAGGGTCTCCTAAGAGGTATACCACGTGCCCGGCGGTGGCGGCGACCCTAAGAATCTGGGGACAGTGGAGACGGCATAGGGGAGAAACAGGGGGCTCGATGGAGGCTCCACTGGGTGGAAATCATCAGTTCATCCCGGGGAACAATGATGGGGGATTTAGGGGGTGGCAAAGGGTGGGCATCACTAAATTGAGGGACCTGTTTATTGGCGGGAGGTTTGCGGGCCTGGGGGAACTGGAAGATAAATTTGGGCTTCCCCAAGGGAACATGTTCAGATACTTGCAGATAAAGGCGTTTGCTAGGCGACAGGTAGAGGAGTTCCCTTTGCTGCCCTCGCAGGGGGCGATGGACAGAGTGCTTTCGGGGGTGTGGGTCGGAGAGGGGAAGGTGTCTGACATTTATAAGGTAATGCAGGAGGTGGAGGAGTCGTCAGTGGAGGAGCTGAAGGCTAAATGGGAGGGGGAACTTGGGGAGCAGATAGAGGACGGGACTTGGGTGGATGCCTTGGAGAGTCTACTCTTCCTCTTCATGTGCGAGGCTCAGTCTCATCCAATTTAAGGTGCTGCACCGGGCCCACATGTCTGGATCTAGGATGAGTAGATTCTTTGGGGGTGAGGACAGGTGCACCAGGTGTTCGGGGAGTCCAGCGAATCATGCCCATATGTTCTGGGCATACCCGGCACTGGAAGAATTCTGGAAGGGGGTGGCGGGGACGGTGTCGAGGGTGGTCGGATCCAGGGTCAAACCAGGGTGGGGACTCGCGATTTTTGGAGTTGCGGTGGAGCCGGGAGTGCAGGAGGCGAAAGAGGCCGGTGTCCTGGCCTTTGCGTCCCTAGTAGCCCGGCGGAGGATCTTGCTGCAGTGGAAGGATGCGAGGCCCCCAAGTGTGGAGACCTGGATCAGTGACATGGCGGGATTTATAAAATTGGAAAGGGTCAAATTTGCCCTGAGAGGATCAGTACAAGGGTTCTATAAACGGTGGCAGCCTTTTCTGGACTTCCTGGCTCAAAGATAGGTATCTTGGTCAATAGCACAGGGTGGGGGGGGGGGGGGGTGTTCCTTATTACAGTTTCTATTTTTTTTCTCTACGGTTATGTAACTTAACATTGTGTTAATTTAAGTTGTTGTTAATATGTTGTGTTGTTCATTGAGGAGGGGCGAATGTTTATGAGTCCTGTCATTATTGTTATTGTTGGTATTTTGTTGTGGTTCGATGTTGTTGTATAAATTCAAAATTTTTCAACAAAAATTATTTTTTAAAAAAGTTTAATTTACCCACCAAAATGGTCAATTATTTACCGTCGCTGCTGTTCGACCCAGAATGAGAGAGATTTCAATAAACTCAAAGATTCATTTATTATAAAACAATTAAAACAAGTTGCAAGAACTGGATAACACAATTCAACACACACAGCCAATCTTTGCAGAGATGGGTTTTGGAGGATAGGCTTAATAAAATAAAGGATAAATTCACAAGGTTTCGGCGCTGTCGATTAGAGCTCCCTTGTGTGAAGCTTGTCCGAGTAGATGAAATGAAATGAAAATCGCTTATGGTCACAAGTAGGCTTCAAATGAAGTTACTGTGAAAAGCCCATCGTTACCACATTCCAGCACCTGTTCGCAGAGGCTGGTACGGGAATTGAACCGTGCTGCTGGTCTGCCTTGGTCTGCTTTAAAAGCCAGATCTTTAGCCTTGTGCTAAACCAGCCCCTGATGGGAATTTTAAACTTCCAGATGTCAGGAAGTTCCCGCGAACGGAGCTTTAGCGTGGAGGAGAATATAGAGTTGGATCAATGCTTCTTGTCTCAGCTTTGCAGGTTTCCAAATACAGACAAGTTAAACTCAGATGAGGATTCTCTGGCTGCAGGTTGATAAAGATACATGGAATTTCAGGCAAGGCATGGAGAGAGCGAGTTAGGGCAGTCTTTCTTCGCAACCTATTCACCAAAACCCAGTTCAAAAACAACAGGTTCAAATTTAAAGCTCCTCTGTCAGGTAGTTTCCAGTTGACCATCAGGCCTCTGCCTTTAAACCAGTTTTTACCTCCCATAACAATTAAAATACTTGCAGTTCAAACAAACAGCACACTCCATTCCAGGACCATACTGATCAGGTAGCTGAAATCATGCAATTTCCTAGACGAGGCATGCCTGTTGACAGCCCACGGTGAACTTATGACCTTCTCTAAAAAAAAATTCAAGTGTCAAACTAATACAACATCCTCCAGATTTTAAAAGAGGATGGCACTGTAGCACAGTGGGTAGCACTGTTGTTTTACAGCTCCAGGGTCTTGGGTTCGATTCCCAGCTTGGGTCACTGTCTGTGTGGACTCTGCATGTTCTTCCTGTGTCTGCGTGAAGTACTGTGAAAAGCCCTTAATCGCCATCCGGTGCCTGTTCGGGTACACAGAGGGAGAATTCCGAATGTCCAATTCACCTAACAAGCATGATCGGGGCTTGTGGGAGGAAACCGGAGGAAACCCACGCAGACACGGGGAGAATGTGCAGACTTCGCATAGCCAGTGACCAAAGCCGGGAATCGAACCAGTGTCTCTGGCGCTGTGAAGCAACAGTGATAACCACTGTGCATCCCATGATATGTTAGATATTAAGTGTAGCTGTGAAAGATTGCAAATTTTAAGAACAAAAGACAGATGGCCTGGTGTGAGAGGGCGAAGAGGGGGGTTGCACTGAGGCAATAAATGCATGGGAAATTTTTAAAAAGGGATTTAAAGAAGAAGGAAGGAGAAAGGTCACAGTCTAAAGCTGCCAAACTCAATGTCGAGTCCAGAGGGCTGCAACGCACTGATGCATGGGGCAGAATTCAACACTATCCTCGCTGGTATAATCGGAGGTGGGGCATGCTGTAAAATCCCCCAGGTGGTCTTTCACGTTGACCTCCAATCTGTTTGCAACATTTAATGAAGATGAGATGCTGCTCCTCCAGTTTGCGCTGTGCATCACTTGAGCATTGCCGCAGGCCTGAAACGCCAACTTTACTTTCTCTCCTTACAGATGCTGCCAGGCCTGCTGAGGTTTTACAGCATCCCCTGTTCTTGTTTCAGATTCTACAGTATTTGGCTAATTTCAGTTTGTGAAGATATGGCTTTGCAAACTGTTCTCAAATATACAAATCCAAAAATGGATGAGGTTATCATCTTCGATAATTTCTGGCCCGAAAGTAAGTACTTCTGCAACAAATGGTCACAAACCTTAAGACGGAAGTTACTTAGTCAAACTTGGTTCAAACCATGGCAATTTAATTCCAATCTACTCCCTCCACAGGAACATTTATTCAAAAGGTAGTGAACATTAGAACTATGACATTATTCTCCTTTTGAAAGATTTTTTAGGCATTCAAGTCTTACAACCAGCATTACAATCAAAAAAAATGAATGAGACCATTTTCATTTTGAAACCGATGAGGAAAATTCATAGTTTAATATGTTTAATATTCTCTTCCCAAAATGTTTCTTGCCAAAAATGACTGCAGGGACCGAAGATAGGAGTTAAGAATGATAACTTTGCGCATGAAGAAAGATCATACAGGTCAAATATGGATCGCAGAAGGTAAAAGGCATAAATGTGCTGCACATTTGCGGTACCTACCAGTAAATATTTTTCTTGTCCATACACATAGGTTGTGTTTATGGCATAAAGTGATTTATGTTCCTCTTTTATTTGTCTTTGTTTCTGTGGGGTGGGAAACAAAACAGTCATTTACACAGCATGACTATATTTACAATTTCTGAAATAAGGACACAAAACCAATTATGAAACACACCAATTAAAAACTAGAGTGTACAGAACCAAATATGAAAGATTAATTACTCAACAAATCAAGCAGACCATGATCATTTTTATTGAGTACTTCAGGTCTCCTGAAGGAAGTGAAAAGCTCACAGCAAATATTCAGGAAGGTGAAGTATTAAAAAGAGCTCCACACCAAACGTGGCAACTCCAGAGTATAAAATGAACATTACAATCTACCCAATTCAACTTAAACTAATTGCATTTCAGTGTCATTTCTTTGGTCCCAGCACAGGGATAATATTCTGTATCTAATTAGCCAGTTTCTGTCGTTCAAAGATCCAATTCTGTTCCCAAGTCAAAGTTTATATAAACAAATAAAATTATTTTACAATATTTAATAACAAGTGGAAGAAATCTTCAACTTATGTCTCCTTTGAGGCTTGTTATCTATGTATGTGTTCAATGAATCCTTACACTGCAGAAGGCAAATACAGCCCATCAAATCTGCACCAGCCCTCTGAAAGAACACAGGCTAGGCACACCCCCCACTATATCCCTGTAACCCCACCTAACCTGGACATCTTTGAATTGTGTGAGGAAACACTCGCAGACACGGGAAGAACGTGCAAACTCCACACAGTCACCCAAGGCTGGAATCAAACCCAGGTCCCTAGCGCTGTAAGGCAGCAGTGTTAACCACCGTGCCATGTTATTTACTTTAGTGACTATGTTTAGTTACATAATCTTACATCAGGCACACCTTCAAAGGAGTGAACAATGATGTCCCAGATGTTTAAACTCTGGGACCTGGTGTTAAATCTGTGGGTTTAAAAGGATACTTCCAACACTGCCAGAAACTTAGAAAATCCAATTTATATTTTAAAAAGTGTCCAGAAATCGACTGAACTAAATTATTCGCAGACCAAGTAACTGATGCGTGTAGTACAAATGTCACATTGATTGTGCTTTGCTGAAGATTAGATTGGGGGTAGGGTACAGGAAACTTGTAACTCCGGGTTCATAAGGGAAAAAAATCTCCTTCAGCATTCCGCCCCAGCAGTGGCTTACACCTTTAACTTGCAGAATGCACAGATTCAGATTAAAAATTATCAAAGGCAGAGGGATAAGAAATTAGAGGAGGTTCAATCTCCATTTAACATTTGACCAAAAGTTGCAAGATCAGTTTATGTGAATAGGAGAAAACAAAAGTGATCTAATGGGTAGAAAATCTATAATTAAGACATCCACCATTCAGAGTACAGGCATTTATAGCTACCCTTCTCAACACCCCAACATGTCATAAATAGTTTATCCCTTTCTCAATATAGAAGAGTACAAAAATCTGCACATGTTAACAAAAACTACACTATTTGTACATCACTATATTGACTGGTAAAGTGATCCATGGGGCAAGAACATTACAATGTTACAGAAAATAGTAATTTTACGTAAGCATTTAATTCCCACTGTTTATTTTTAGTGTTCTCTGTAATAATTGATAGAACACATTACTTTATTCTAATTCTTTATGACACAGTAAACTAGGCAATTGTTTAATGGTTTTTAAGTCCTGCGTGTACTAAAATACAAAACAAGAGCAGTGCAACATTTAAAAAAACCTCTGAGGTACTCACCATTAGGTTTCGGCCCAGAAAGCCTTGCAGAATTCCAGTCTTGCCACAATTTCTCATGCCAATAACATTGCATTGAAAAACATTTCTTTGCGTTTGTTTTTTCTGCAGATCTAGTTTTTTATCTCTCGTTACTGAAGGAGCATAAAGCATGGTTTATGAATCACTTATCAGATGCTCAAAGTAAATGCAATTCCAGCTTCTTTCGCACTGAATATAAATGCTTTGCTAATGTAGCATTATGTTTACAATTGAGGTTGAATGTGGAAGCCACATACGCCTTGGAAAGCAGGTGTCTAAATGGAGGAGCAGAATATCTGGGGCTACACACTAGTAGTAGTTAGTGGTAGTAAGGCAATAAAAAAAGTAAACTAAGAACTGGGTTTACTTCTTGATAGAGCATAAAACAGAGAAGTTATGAGAAACTTGTATAGATTGTTGTGGTTACTACGAAGTGCTTTGGTCTCCATATCATGCAAATTATATTAAGGCACTAGAGAAGATTTACTGGGATATCATAATTGAGGGGTTATACTAATCATGATAGATTCAACCGGTTGGGACATACGAAGAGTAATAGACCATTCAGTCCCTTGAACTTGTTCTGCAATTTAATAGGATAATGGCTGATCGGATAGTAACCTCAAATCTGCAAACCTACCCCCGATAACCTTTGCTTACCGAGAATCTATCCACGTTTGCCGTAAAATATTCAAAGACTCTGCTTCCACTGTCTTTTCAGGAAGAGGGTTTTCAGGAGTGAGCCCAAAGACTCACGACCCTCAAAAAAAAATGTCACTCCTCTCAGCTTTAAAGGGCAACCTTTTACTTCTAAACAGTGACCCTCCCTAGTTCTAGATTCTACCACAAGAGGAAACATCCTCTCCACGTTTAGCCTGCCAAGGCCCCTCAGGGTCTTATATATGTTTCAATTAAGTCTCTTCTGAAATCCAGCGGATACAGGCACAGCTTGTCCAACCTTTCCTTATAACACAGGCCGCCCATTCCAAGTATTAGTCTGGTAAATATCTTCTGCTTCAAATACATTTTCATCTTTCTTGAAATATGGCGTCAATACTGTAAATAGTACTCCAGCTATGCTCTATGTACCTGAAGCATAACCTCCACATTTTCAATTCCCCTAATGTTAGCATTATATGATAACATTCCATTAGCTTTCCTGATTACTTGCTGTATCTGCATTCTAGCCTTTTGTGATTCATGCACTGAGACACCCGGATTCCTCTGCGTCTCAGAACTCCGTAATCTCTCACCATTTAGATAATATGCACCGTTTATTCTTCTTGCTAAAATGGACCATTTCATTTTCCCACATTATACTCCATTTGCCAGATGTTTTCCCCCTCAGTGAAGACTGATGCAAAATATCTGTTCAGTTCATCTGCCATTGCCTTGTTTTCCATTCTCCAGACTCGCTTTCAATAGGACCAACACTCCTTTTTTGAACTTGTTGCTTTTTAAAATATTCAAAGAAACCCTTTTTGTCTGTTTTTATATTTCTGATTAGCTTTTTCTCGTACTCTTAATTTTCCCCTATTTTCTGGAGAAAAGAGGCGGCTGCAGGGTAGATGTAGAAATTATGTTTCCACTTGCAGGGTGTAGGCAAGAGCTATGGGCCACAAATATCTGTCACCTGTGAATCCAACAGAGAATTTGGAAGAAACTTACTTTACCCCGAGAGTGGTAAGAACATTCAACTCACTATCACAAGGAGTGGCTGAGGTGAAGAACACAAGAGGCATTTAAGAGGATGCTAAATAAACATGAAGGAGGAAAGAATGGAATATATTGATTGGGTCAGATGGAGAAGGTGTACAGTCCCTCAGGCGGAGTATAAACACAGGCATGGAACTATTGGGCCAATATGTTTTTGTACTGAAGTGAAATGTAATGCTATTTTATACATTTCTAATGGCATCTCTTTTTACAAAAAAACTTTTACCTACACCAATTTTCTACTTATTATTCCACTGAAAGCCATTACCTCATTGCTCACTTTTTAAAAATAAATTTAGAGTATCCCATTTTTTTTTCCAAATTAAGGGCCAATCCAACTACTCTGCACATCTTTTGGGTTGTGGGGGTGAGATCCACGCAGACACGGGGATAATATGCAAACTTCACACGGACAGTGCTCATTGCTCACTTTTAATTGGTTGTGGGAGCCAGCTGCCCCAAAGTACATTATCAATAAACAAGCATCGTAAGGGTCAGTAGCCGATACAACTGCAGGGGTATCATAGCTGATCTTGTCCTCACCAAAAGTTTGCATATGGGCTGTTACAGCACCATGGGGTGGAAACGTGACAAGTGATTCTCCGCTGCCTAACCTAGAGGCATGGAAACCAACTGAAGAATCCTGCCACCCAGTGCAGATCAGTTAACGCATCAGAGACTGAAGATTGAATGTTGCAGATTCTTGGTGTGTATGGCTCATTTAATAACTTGATAAATTCACTGGGGGGCAAAGCAATTTAAACTGGTCTTCTAAGCTTGTTTGAATTATTCAGACACAAAATGGATGCGACAAACAGCGTTACTATGGTTTCCTGGTGTGTAATATATCATAGTGTTTTGGATCTCAGCTAAATTCATGGTGGTCACAAGTGGGATAGGTTTGTTGCTATTATTACCCCTCATGGTGGACTGCTCTGCTAATGTTGGGACCGAGCCAAAAAGAGCAATATGGAGATTCAGATCAAAGTTTCCCCATAAAAGGTCAATAAAAGTCCACTGCTTACCAGTGACAGCTGCTGCCTGAGACTCCTGTTCCCTTAGAATGGAGTATCCTAGGTAACCTAAATATTCTAAACACCGCTGAACATCTAGGTAAGTGGTCAGCCTAATTCAAAACACAAATATTCAACAGTTCAAAAAACTTTTAAGACTTTAAATAGAAAACAGATAAATAGAAAATATTATTCGAAAATCACAAAGGAAAATTACTCACGTCCATTGGCAAATATATCCCTGATAAGTGACCCATCCCTTGTCATTGATACAAACAGTATTGTTGACGTCTGGACCCCAAGGCATGTAAGGAAACACTTTAAATAGGTCTTTTAATTCATCAGGTGACAATGCACAATCCCGGTCCTGAAAAACAACCCAGACGAATCTAGTTAAACAACAATTTGGCTTTTATACAGTGCCCTCAACAGAATATTTTGTTCCAAGGTGTATAATCAAACAAAATGATCACAGAGTCAGAGGAGAAACTGGAAGAGATGATTAAAAGCTGGATTTGAAGAGGTATGTTTTAAAATGGGTCTTAAGGTAACTGGAGTTTTAGAGAAATTGAGGGAGGGAAGAACTTGGGAGGCCTAGAGAGCTAAAGGCATCACTGTCACTGGAGGGGAAAAGGGATTTGAGTATATGTAAAAGACTAAAGCTCAGAAAGCACAGATTTGTGGGGCGATTTGTAGGACTAAAGGCAGTTACAGAGAGAGTGAGGGACAAGAAGAACCTGAAAATGAGGATGAGAATTTCAAAATGTTATATACTTGTGAGCACAGGGATTTGACATGGGCTTGGATCCATCTGCAGAGTTTGGATGAGTACAAATTTGTGCAGGATGGAATGCCCGTCTGATGATGAAAAAAACTACAGAGGAGGGTTTTTAGAAGTTAATGAGCTGAGGCAGTGATGTGGACAAACTTTGTTGTGGGAGCAGAAGTAGGTGGCCTCTGTGATAAAGAGGCTATGGAGCTAGAAGCTCGGTTTGAGGTTACTAGGATGCTACAGCATGAAGTCAGCTTCGGTGTAAGACAGTGGCCAAGAAGGTTGATTAAGTTAATGTGAGGGAATGGATTTTGTAAGAGTGGATAATGTAATGGCTTTGAATCTCCCAATGTTTAACTGAAGACAACTGAAGGCCATCCAAGAATGAATGTTAGTAGACAAGCAGACTGACAACACAGTTGGGATGGAAAGAATCAACATAGGTGGTGGAGAGAATAGAACTGGGCATCACTGTGCATGTGGGGAAATTGATGCCATATTCTTTTTGATGGTTGCCAAGGTGCAGCAGCTGAATGAAAAGGCCTATGCTCAAGCAGACAGGCAAGAATAAAGACGAGGAAGTAAAAAGTAAGGGTTTTACTGGGGACAAAGGCGCGGTTGAGTACTTTAAAAGCTGCAGAAGCAAAGAAAAAACAAAATCAGCAAAAAACTATAAATTATCAAAATGTTTGCAGATGCAGCTCACCAAGTCATGTTTGTCAAAGATACTTTGTAGGAATAGGTATGCATGATGATTCAGTTCAGTTGTGCAGTCCGGAGGAATTTTAAATCTGTGAATAGGAGGGAGAAAAATTAATCAGTCTTTTGATCACAATAAAGTCATACAATGTAACAGGATTATTACCGTATAATGTTCCCTCAGAACTGCAAAGCAAACCCAATATTCCATTACTGCAAATCTTGTGACTTTGAACAATACGACTAAATACCCTCAATTTTCATCATAATTTTTAAAAATTGAGCTGAGTAGCAGCAGTAAGATTGTGCTTAATTTAAAGGATCAAGCAGCACCATTAATCAATCTGGCTGATTTTTGTTTGCTCTCGCAGGGGAGTGAGTAATTTAATCAATTATTTTTAATTCCCTAGCATCTGATTTCTATTGGCCATTTTCATTCCAGATAGGGTGAAAAAAAAGCACTTCCTGAATCACTTTTGCTCTATCTCACTGTCTCCCCCTTTCATCAGTTTGAAAAGCATGGGTAGGAATCCTACATCCTTCCATGCTTTAGCATATTGCAGCAGTAGCAAAGTTATTTAAAAAAAAACGATTCTCCCCTCCCAACTAAATAAAAAATGGTTCTGGATGAAACCAGCATACGTTTACCCACAATTTCAAGTATTGTATTTCAATGTATCTAGCTGAAATTGAGCGGCATCCAGCAACCAATTTTAGCTATCAATGGGCGGCAATGAACAATTTGGGGACACAGGCACACTGAATAAGTAAAGGACCATAGCTAACCTGGTTTCCCTCAGTTTCAGCCCATTGTACTCCTGTGCACCCAGTACTGCCAGCAGATTACATATTGTGAATGTTAACTAAAACTAATTTTTGGATAGTCGATATTTTGGTTATCTACAGAAATAAATTATACCATTAAATGTACAGAGGTCAAAATCATACAATGTGGTACAACTTCTATTTTAGATTGTAACTTTGAAAAAAATTGCAATCAAATGTCTAAAATAGTGTTTTCAAAATAGACCTCCATACTTAAAACAAAATGCTTCAATAGCGGAACTGGCTTTGAGAAATTAGCTCTGTCTCACTCTCAACAATTCATAACCAATGAATCGTCAGAGTTTGGTGTTAAAGTGATCAGTTCTTTATGTTTAAACAAAATTGGAGTTGAAAAAGTACAAAGGTTACATGGCTGAAGGGGGGGGGGGGGGGGGGAAGAGAGAGAATGAAGTCTTTAGTCATGATTGTTTAGCCTGCATGGTGCATGGTGATAGCTGATCTTTTCCTATCCATCAATTTTATACGTTCCTATACCACTCGCAAGTTCATTTAAAAAAAAGGAATAGGAGTATCAAGGATATTGGATTCACTTGGAGAAACTCCAGTCAGTTACTCAAACTATTTTGAACTGCTGTGCAAATTCTGGAGCAAGAGGGTGCAGCAACTTAAAGTCAAAAAGCAATTTTAGATCCCCGAGAGAACAAATTTCACACATGGTCTAGGTTTTGACCATCCACTTAACATATGATCTATTAGGGTTTACAAACATTTTTTTTGGGGATATTGTGCAATGGATACTTTTCACTGAAGATTGAACTTAAAATATGCATTTTTAAGAAAAACATTTTTTTTGCACAAAATAAACAGTCACTACAAATCAAAGTAATTCATTGTAGATGAAGTGCTTTGAGATAGATGTTCGAAAAATAAACAGACAAGATCGTATTTAAATATGAGGTTTAAAAATAATTGCGACAAATGCATATTTATTCTTCAACCCCAAACCCATCTTCAGATAAATTGTATTTCAACTTTTGATTCAAGTTATCGCTTTTCTTTCTTATAACTGCACTCTTTATTGTAGACCCAGAAACTGAAGGCAAGAGGGATGGTTCATCCAGAAGTGATTTTAGAATAAAAACAAATTACTGTGGATGCTGGAATCTGAAACAAAAACAGAAAATGCTGGGAAATCTTAGCGGGTCTGACAGCCTCTGTGGGGAGAGAGAACAGAGCTAACATTTAGAGTCTGGATGACTCTTCGCCAGAGTAGTAATTTTTGAACATAACGGTAAAGTCGCCATAATCCCAGATGACCACAGGCTGCTTTCCTCTGTGAGGGGGAGAGCTGACAGGTGGTGGTTTAACCTGAGGATCACCACAACTCAGGTGAGGGGCAAGGTTGGGAAGGCGGGCTTTCATGAATAACCTCAGCCAGTACAGGAATTGAACCCACGCTGCTGGCCTTGTTATGCATCACAAACCAGCTGTCCAGCCAACTGAGCAAAACCAGCCCCAATTTTAGAATATCTTCCTTGCTGTTTAATATAAGATCATAGAACGTACAAGTGCAGAATGGAGTCCATTCGGCCCATCGAGTCTGCACCGGCCCTTGGAAAGAACACCCTACTTAAGCCCACACCGCCACCCTATCCCCATAACCCAGTAACCCCATCTAACCTTTTTTGACACTCGGGGGCAATTTAGCATGGCCAATCCACATCTTTGGACTGTGGGAGGAAACTGGAGCACACGGAGGAAAGCCATGTAAACACGGGGAGACTCCGCACAGACAGTGACCCAAGCCGTGAATAGAACCTGGGACCCTGGCGCTGCGAAGCAACAGTGATAACCACTGTGCTACCGTGCCGTCCACGGATGAAGAACAAATTATTTTTGTTCACTTTAGTCCCGTGTAACTTAGCACTATATTTATCTTTTACTTCGCACATATATGCAGCATTTATAAATCACTATTCTGAAGTGCCACAGAGAATACTTAGGTCCAACACCTACACCGGGAATAGATATTCATGCGTGAGTTCCAGGTCATCATCGTATCCAAACCGACGCAAAACTGTCCACGTCGTTTCATGTCGCCCTCTTTGAATAAATAAGGTATGCAAAAATAAAAAACCTGCAACACAGAGCAGAACAATCAATACCTAAGAAATTATCTCCTTTTCAAGAGCCTAAATTCACCTATCTACAGCAAATGGATCTGCAAATGGAAACTTCCATCAAATCAGTTCCAACAGCAAAACAATTCCATCTGGTAAGCGAGGAGAATTCTGAGTCTTAGTGACACTCTAGAGTGAACAATCTCTGCTGATATGCCAGCACAGTACTGACACTAAGTGCTGCATTGCTGAAGCTGTCAATCTTTGGATGAGACTCGAAACTGACTCGGATTACCCTACAGTCTATGGCACTATTTGACGCATGGATTCTCCTAGTGCCCTGGCCAATAATCAGCTCTTGAGGAACATCACCACCAAGAGATTGACTGTCTTTTTGTCTCATTGAGTACAACAACCATAAAATAGAAATAGTAAAGTGGCCACTGTATTTGCCTTCATAAATCTTCACACCAATTCATTCTAATTTGAGAGGCATAAATGTATACAAGCTATGACTTTCGCCCCTGGTCAAGGAGATAAAAAAGTCAGTTTTCACTGCTAATCATAGGCCTTTGATGAACCTTACAAAGGGACATCATTGTTCACGTCTTTGCAGGTTTGCCGGATATAAGATTATGTAACTAAACATAGTCCCTAAAGTAACTAAAGTGGCATGGTGGTTAGCGTTGCTGCCAGGGATCCCGGGTCAATTCTGGCTTGGGTGACTGTGTGGAGTTTGCACATTCTTCCAGTGTCTGTGTGGATTTCCTCCGGGTGTCCAGTTTCCTGTCACAGTCCAAAGATGTTCAGGTTAGGTGGATCGACCTGCTAAATTGCCCCTTAGTGTCCAATGTGGTACAGGTTAGGTGGGGTTGTAGGGATAGGGTGGGGATTGGGTCTAGGTAGGGTGCTCTTTCAGAGGGTCTGTGCAGACTCGATGTGCCAAATGGCCGCCTTCTGCACTTGTAAGGATTCTAATTATTATGTTTATAGATTAAAGTGATGCCCTCCCACCATTGAACAGTATATCCACATGTTATCTGAGCTCATAAATGAAGAATTGCTATTGTGGTTGAAGTGCAAATGAACTGTTACCCTTTGAGGAATCAGGGTGCATGCAAGGAGCAGGAGAGAGCAATACAATGCATAATTTTACGTAGATATAGAAACTTAAAAAAAAGTCACAAACAGTTATGATTAACAATCATTTGATTGTAGTCTCAACTTGTGGTCTCAGCCATTGGATGTCACAGCTCAAGTTGTGAACCAGTCCACAGCTAGATGTTCCTTTTTTAAATTACTTTATCAAAGTTACAAAGCCAGATTTCAGAGTGTGGACAGGGGCAAACCCCGAATCGAACTCCTTGCCTGCTCCAAAAACTAATTCAAATTGAATTAAATTCATGGCCCCCATAAGAGACATACCAGATCCAGTCATTACACCGGACCTCAAGCTCATCTTAGCCAAAAGCACAGCACACTATTGAATAATGAATTGCTTCCCAATACATGTTTTAGCCTGGCCAGTTTCTTCTGATACTACTGATTTAAGGGACTTTCTGGGTGGTACTTTACTAAGTAAACATTCAAAGTAAACCCCACTTTCAATTGCTGGATTCATTAAATGAATGCAATAATTCGAGTAATTTAATTCTTTCAGCACTTTGTTTATGAACCAACAATAAGAAAAGGAAATCTCCATTTCATTGGGAATTGTGCACCATGGAAGATGGATAGGATAGTGATCAGCTCAATCTAGTGGAGTCTTCCTGTGGAATTGTTATTAATGCCATATTGTGGCTATTTTATACATTTTCTTCTATGAAACTGGCCCATTGAAGGGAGTTAGCAGTAAACCTCGCAAGGACTACTCAATTGGCAATTGTGACCTCACATCTCCAGTCAGAAAAATGCCCTTTGTTCTCTTCCTCTCAAAGTCTGTTAGAAATACAACAAACCACAGATCTGAACCCATACCTGCACACATTTGCTACATCTGAAACAGGCAGAGACAGTATAAACTGCACTTGCTAGTGTTGCAAACAAGGCACCAAACACAGCGGGAGATAGGAATCATCACAAGAGTACAAGAGAAAGGATGTTACGCTGAATTTGTATAAGACACTAGTTAGGCCTCAGCTGGTATATAGAATCCTATCTGGGAGCCACATTTTAGGAAAAATGTGAAGGCACTGCAGTGTGCAGGAAAAAAAAAATCACGAGTGTGGATCCGGAATCCAGTAACTTCAGTTATGAAGATAGATTGGGGAAGTTAGGACTGTTTTTCCTTTGGGAAAAGGCAGCCGAGCAGAGGTTTGATAAAAGTGTTCAAAGTAACGAGGGGCCTAAATAGGGAGGATAGAGAAACTGTTCCCACTCGCCAAAGCATCAAGAATAAGGGGGCACAGGTTTAAACTAACTGGTAAAAGAAGCAAAAATGTGGCATGAGAAAAAACCTTTTCCACTCAGCCAGTGGTAAACGTCTGGAGTATGGTGGAGTCAGGTTCAATCAAGGTATTCAAAAGAGAATTAGACTGTTACCTGAAAAGGACGTATGTGCAGGATTAGCGGGAGAGGGCAGGGGAATAGCGCTAGATAAATTGTGCATTTGGAGAACTAGTGTTGGCTTGATGAGCTGAATGGCCTCCTTCGTGCTGTAACACTTCTTGCGATCACATACATAGATACCGAGGAGCAGGTCACTCTGTTGCCCCAGCAGCTGCATATAGTGCCACAGAGGAACAACAGTTGAAAGGAAAGAGAACGCCAGTAAAATTTAAAGTTGAAATACTTTAATTGGGGGCAGCACGGTGGCGCAGTGGGTTAGCCCTGCAGCCTCACGGCGCTGAGGTCCCAGGTTCGATGCCGGCTCTGGGTCACTGTCCGTGTGGAGTTTGCACATTCTCCCCGTGTCTGCGTGGATCTCACCCCCCACAACCCAAAGATGTGCAGGGTAGGTGGACTGGCCACGCTAAATTGCCCCTTAATTGGAAAAATTAATTGGGTACTCTAAATTTATTTAAAAAAAAGAAATACTTTCATTGCTCAGTCAAAGGAGAATTCTAACAGTAAAGATAGTATATGCATTTACCGGAGACAATTTACGAATACATATACGTGAATACACTCCCCTCTTGTGGCAAGGTCAGGCAGAAGCCTCCTCATTGAAGCACTCCCTCTTGTGGCTAGGCTAGCAAAAGCTCATGCTGACAAGAATTAAAACTTGCAATTTCTCCATAGCTTTGAAAGAGATGGCTGTGCTTACACTCGCCAGAGAATTAAAGTCGGAGTGAAAGTCAAGTGGCTGTCACTCATCCAGATCCCAAAAGCAGGTTACTGCCTCTAACATAGTTACAGCCTTTTTTTTTTTAATTAAAAAGTTTCAGCTTTTTCACATTTTGCTGCTTGGTAAAACACAGAGCTCATAACTCCATAAGTAAAACATTCTAGTGTCCAAGTTTTGGCACAGTTGTCTGCCATGGGACTAGAAGGCACACTGTTGTTGAGGCAATACTAGATTTGGGTTAAACACATCAGCTTTCTGAAAGGAATTACATTTACTGGAGGAGAAACATCAATTTTCCAAGAACCAACTGAGAATTTTACAAATGTAAAAGTTTACCTTTCAACGTCAGCCCGTTATCAGAAACACCATCACTCATGTTCTTCCGTACTACATTCTTCACATCTTCTAGGGCTTGAGGTGCCAGTGGGGTGTTGAAACAGGTTCTCTGAATGAAATAAAGATCATAAAGTTTACATACTGGAGCAAGTCCACTAACTGAGACAGTTGGGTGATGATTAACAGTAGGGGGTTGGAAGGATAATTTCACAATGTGCAGGGTTATCTCCATTCAAATAAGACCCATGACCTCCATCTGCTCTTCTCAGAATTATCTTCCTTTCTATTTATCTTTTCTTCAACTGATCAGAAAACAGCACCTTCAAGTGAAGATTGCAAGGGAAGATTTTATGTATCATGAGATTTACTAGGTCTGTGAAACGGTCGGATACTGGATTTTTGACTCTAATATGTTGAAAGAATTATGGCAGGGTTGTGATGAATGCAAGAAATTGTTATACATTATATTTTACTGTAACAATGTTATTAAAAGCCAAGGGTTGAAATACATACAAGCAGTATGTCTGCTAAAGCTGTGATTAAAGAGTTGTAAAAGCCAGGTAATCATGGATTTTAACCACTCACTTGTTTACATATGGATAGATAATGGAATATAGTTTATGTTTGGATGTTCCCTGGGGTGTAGATCATTTGTAGGGGATTGTGTATAGGCATAGCTAAGAAGGTCATGGGACAACTTAGTGGGAGGAGACTAGAGGCCACGTGTTTAGAATACATACAATATAATATAATTAATGGGACGGGCCAGGTCTCTCTGTAGTTGTGAAATATGGTGTAAGAGTTTAAGTCGAACAGAAGTTTGCCATTGGCCTTTAGAATGACCACACAGAAGGATTTTCAGGTTGTTGCTGAAAGGGTCTCTCTCTAAAGGCTGCACAGAGAAGTAGATTGATTGTTAACTTTGTGTGTTAACTTTATAAGTGGCTTAATTTGAATATTTAGTGGCAGGTGTAGATGGTGAGTTAAAGTTTCCCCCCCTTTTATCTAAATGAAATGAAATAAAAATCACTTATTGTCACAAATAGGCTTCAAATGAAGTTACTGTGAAAAGCCCCTAGTCGCCACATTCTGGCGCCTGTTCAGGGAGGCTGGTACAGGAATTGAACCGTGCTGCTGGCCTGCCTTGGTCTGCTTTCAAGCGATAAGAACTGTTTTAACTGTCAATTGTAAATCTGTTTCTAGTCGTTAATATGGTTAATTCTGTGTTTAAATTTAAATTTGTTTCACCATAAAAGATACCTATTGGTCAGTGCTATCACTCCTGTGACTTGGTAGTCTTCCCTCACAGTCTTACAAATTGCAAATTGTTGGGATTCTTATACAGTCCGATCAGGATGACTCATGTTAGTGACTGACAACACACCGACACGACAGCCTTCAATTTATGTTTATACAGCCTAAAGCTGAAGACACCAAGCTGTATAAAATTAAAATTCAAGTGCTGCTCTCTTGTAACAGTTCACTAAGGTGGTCCAGAGCTACATGCAGTGTTCCTATTACATTCTTCAATCCATGACCAAATTTTTCCCCCCCAATTAAGGGGCAATTTAGCGTGGCCAATCCACCTACCGAGCACACCTTGGGTTGTGGGGGCGAGACCCACGCAGACACGGGGAGAATGTGCAAACTCCACACGGACAGTGACCCAGGGCCGAGATCGAACCCGGGTCCTCGGCGAGTGAGGCAGAAGTGCTAACCACTGTGCCGCCCAACATTCTTAATCATGCCCCCTACATGCAAGCGCATTTCATTTATATTTTCATAATTAAATGACTTGTGCATGTGTGGTATTAATCTTTAATTTCTTCAGCTTATCATGGCTGGCACAAGTCACCAGGCATCTGGCAATACAAGTTGGCCAGTTTCTGCAAGGTTCTGATAAAGACACATTAAGACAACCTGTGGAAGTTCATAACTGCAGAGGCCAAGAACTACTTCATAAGATTCACTGAAACTGTACTGGACCTCTGAATTTTCATCTCTATTAAGCTACTTCTCAAGTAGTGGATGGATCACTCAGGAATTAATGGCTGAGGCATTACAGAGTCTAATCGCCTAGGCCACAAAACAACAGTAATGGTCTATCAAAGCATGAGCCAATTAATTGTCATCTGAAATAGTTATAGAGAGAGGTCATTTGACTAGAATGACCATTTCTGAATGTCTTTTATCACAACATGCAAGCTAAGCAGGAATGTGGAAGAAAGCTGCCAGTGGAGCAGTAACAATTTCTCTCCCAAGTTCAAGACCCTATCTCTAATGTCTCTATTAAATACAGAAAAGAGATAGAGAATTTTCAAAAAGGATCAGGAACAAAAATAATTGATTTTTGAAAAGGACTGATTCAATTTAAAAAAAGAGACTCATCTCCAGTAACTGCAGTTTACGTGGGCTTCAACTAAACTGAATTTTGAAGACGACAGTGGAAAATTCAGCTTCTGCCACAGATACCAGAGAACTCAAACAGTGAACGCTCGCTGATTTGCTGTTTAGCACAGGGCTAAATCGCTGGCTTTGAAAGCAAAACAAGCAGGCCAGCAGCACGGTTCGATTCCCGGAACAGCCTCCCCGAACAGGCGCCGGAATGTGGCGACTAGAGGCTTTTCACAGTAACTTCATTTGAAGCCTACTCGTGACAATAAGCGATTTTCATTTCATTTAAAAAAATCTTATAACACATAGCTGTAATCGGGCCAGAAAGTAACTTCCAACTGTACAACTTGGAATGTTGCATGTGTGCGTGCGCGTTGCGAAGGTCAGGACATGGATTTACCTTTTTAAATATTTTTCTATCTTTACCTAGGTGGGTTTTAACTCAAATAAACAACCCTTTTAAAGTCAAGGACGTCTGCCAGACTGCTTTCTTTGAAATCAGCGCTTAAATGGTTAAGCACAGACACTGAGTTACACCTTCATCCTTATAAATTCGCAAAATAAAACACGTCATGCTCAGACCTTGTACAGAAGAACAGGGGAGTCATTGCACCCCATCTCATTTAGTCATAACAATATATACCATGTGCAGTAAGGGACCCAGTGTTGAGCCCTGAGGAACCCCACTAGAAACAGCCAACCAGTCACAAAAATACCCGTTGACCGTAACTCTTTGCTTCCCGTCAATTACCCAATTTCGGATCCAGGTTGCCACTTTCCCTTGAATGTCATGAGCTTTTAATCTACTGACCAGTTGAAAGGTGGGTCCTTGTCAAAATCCATGTAGACTATATCGAATGTGCTACCCACTCTTCTTAACTCCTTAAAAAATGAAATCAAGTTAGTCAGCCATGACACCGGTGGCGTCCATGAGCTAATCAGTCACACACAAGGTGGCTCTTGCTTGGAAACTTCAGTTGGAAGTTTCTATCGGAGCAAGGCACGGTTTGGGGTGTTCTATCCGGGTGACTTTCAAGGGCAAAGAACATTACTGGGTAGGAGGTTTTCGAAGGATGGAGATAGGGGAACGTAGAGTTGGGGTGAGGGGTAGTTTGGACGGGGTTCTTGTGATCTCCAGGTGGGAGCTGCCATGCGAGCAGTAGTTGCTAGTAAACGGAAGCAGTGTGGGGGAGAGGTCTGCAGTGGGTACCAGGGGTGGGGGCAGTTAGGTAGCGAGGGGGAGGAAATGTGCTGGCGACGCAGGTGATTTTGTGGTTGGGTGCAAGAGAGGATGGAAAGGGAGGCAATTTTGTGTGGGGCGGACTAGTGGGGAGCTTGGTGGCAAGATTTGGGTTCGGCGGGGATGCTGGGCCTAAATAGAGAGGGGATTCAGAAACCCCCGGTGAGGGTAGTAACATGGAGTTTGTAGGGGTTGAACAGTCCAGTTAAACGGTCTTGTGTGTTCGTGCTCTGACAAGGTTTGAGGGCAGATGTGGTCATCGTTCAGGAGACACACCTACGGGTGAAGGACCAAAGGCGGCTAAAGAAAGGGGTGCATTAGGCAGACGTTTCACTTGGGGGTAAATTTGTACGCATCCAACTGGCACAATGTGGATTTTGTTAAGATGTTAGCTTCCAACCCGGACTTGGATTTGCATCAGCTGATAATGGGGGACAATTTCAATTGCATGTTAGATCCTGGGATGAATAGGTCAAGTCCCAGGTCAGTGGCCAGTTCGGGTATGGCGAAGGAGCTGGGGCTGCTTATGGACCAGATGCGGGCTCAGAGACCCGCGTGGAGGTTTGATTCAGTGTTCCTGACGGATAACAAGGTCGGTGAGAAGGTTGCCTTGGTGACAAAGAACTATGTGGAGCTTAACCATAACGGGGAAGAGGGCCAATGTTGTAGCTTTTACTACTGATTGCCCAGCGGTGAATCTTACTGGAGTGGAGGTCGGCTGTGCCGCCGAAGGTATCGGTGTGATTGGGGGAATATGGCGGAATTTCTGAAAAGGTTAAGTTCGCTCTCACTGGTCATAAGAGGGCTTCTCTGCATGATGGAGGCTCTTGCTGTCTCTATTTGGAGATCTGTTTGCCGCCAGTGGGTGTGGGGAGGGACATATTGGTGTAGTTCCGGGGAGAAAAAAGGGAAAATGACAAACTGAAATTTGGTGATATTTGTTTGTATTATTATGTTTGGAATAAAATATATATATACTTTTAATAAGTTAGTCAGCCATGACATTCCTTAATGAGTTCATATAACTGGCCATTCTAACTAGAAATACTATTTTGAGGTATGTGCACAGACTAGGTTTCTACCTGGAAAAAGTTGAGTTCTGCATCGTTGAGAATCCCATCATTATCCTGGTCTGATATCTTAAAAATGCGAGTGAGGGCTTTGACACAGGCAGGTTTCATCTGTAAGTATACAAACAAGCTAAGTTAGGTTCTACAGGTCAGTCTTTCCTACTTAACGTCAAATCAAGAAGCAAAACAAGAATGACAAAATTATTCAAATTAAGGCTTTAAGACCCAGTTGAAACAATGCCAGTGCTCGTCTGACTGCCAGGCTCCAAATTGATTCCCAAATTCTTTTTGCACAACTTCCCAATCTCTACAGGGCCAGAAATGAAAGTTAAGATCAGGTCAAAAGAGACTGTGAGAAAGCTTTTACACAGCAACTTGCACGTTGGGCAAAAAGAACTTTTGACAATCTATGGAATTTAGTTTAAAAGATAGTCATTGTTATAATTTAGCTGCTTTTGTGCACCCGTTTAACAGATGACTCAATAGTGGCCCTGACAGACCCCACAGAACAGGTTACCCTGCACAAAATTGTTCAGGGACTGATGTACGTTCAAGACAATGCAAATAGAGACAGTGCGTATGAGGGCTAAGATACTAGTGCATAGATATTCTTTTATTCAGTGTCTTTACCCCATTACCTCTTTCTCTTCTGGGCAGTACAGTGGACCTGTTGGGTGCAGAACAGCTTTCTGTGCATAGTAAAATAACTCCGAGATATTCTTCAAGTTTTTTGCTGAGCACTAGAAAAATAAACATTAATATTCATATTTTGCATATATTTAAAAATAATTCAATGGATACAGTAGATGTTAGACCATAGGATACAGAGATAGAATTAGGTAATTCGGCCCATCTAGGAGGGGGGAGGGGGGGGGGGGGGGGGGGGGGGGGGGGGGGGGGGAGGTCTGAGCAGAGCCTTATACAACCCCTGCTCTTGTATTCTGGCCCTCTCGAAATGAATGCTAACATTGCATTTGGCTTCCTAAATGGCAACTGAACTTGCGTGTTAACCTCAAGAGAATCCTGAACTAAGACTCCCAAGTTCCTATGTGATTCAGATTTCCAAAGCCTTCCCTATTTAGAAAATAGTCTATGCCTCTATTCTTCCAACCAAAGTGCACAACCTCTCACTTTGCCACATGGTCATAGAATAATCACAGAATTTACAGCGCAGAAGGAGGCCATTTGTCCCATCGAGACTGCACCGGCTCTTAGGAAAGAGCACCCCACTGAAACTGAAGTATTTCTTTAAAGACAGACTATTGATGCTGTTCGATCATTTATTTATGGCAAACAAGTCACGATTGTTACGCCAAAATATATTTGAAGCCTACATAAAGTTAAAATAACAATGCAAACATGCTGGACAAAAGGGAATTGAGTATGAGACACGATTGATTAGTTATTTGAAAAATTGTTTAGGAGTTTTGGACGTTGCTGGCAAGACAGTCATTTATTGCACACCTTAAGTGGCCCTTGAGAAGTTGGTGGTAGGCCACCTTCTTGACCACTGTAGTCCATATGGTGAAGATTGACAATTGTAAGACATTTGTTTCAGTAAGGCCTCAAACTAACAAGTGACATGGGCACAAGCACCTCATATCAAGAACCATTAAAATGGATAAATAAGAGGATTGAAAGCTTTCAGATTTATTACAACAGTCTGGAGATGAGGCTTTCCATAACTTCAGTGCTACAAGCTGAAGAGCAAGAAGGTACTTTCTGTCAAGTGAATATTGCCCTCTGCTTTCATTAAAAAAAATAATAAGTTTTATTGAAAAATTTTGTACAAAATATATAACCGCAAACAGTAACAAACAGCAATAAAACAACATAATAAGCATAACACCCCCAAGACCGTAGCAACGCATATATCGAGCCCCCCCCACCCCCCCAAACCCAGTAAACAACAAGAGAACTTGTAAATAAATTAAATGAAATAAACATAGTCCACTGTAGCAAGATCCTCCGCCGGGCTACTAGGGACGCAAAGGCCAAAACACCGGCCTCTCTCGCCTCCTGCACTCCCGGCTGCACCGCAACCCCAAAAATCGTGAGTCCCCAGCCTGGCTTGACCCTGGATCCTACCACCCTTGACACCGTCCTCGTCACCCCCTTCCAGAACTCCTCCAGTGCCGGGCATGCCCAGAACATATGGGCATGGTTCGCTGAACTCCCCGAACACCTAACACACCTGTCTTCGCCCCCAAAGAACCTACTCATCCTAGTCCCGGACATATGGGCCCGGTGCAGCACCTTGAATTGGATGAGGCTAAGCCGCGCACATGAGGAGGAATAGTTAACCCTCTCCAGGGCATCTGCCCATGTCCCATCCTCGATCTGCTCCCCCAGCTCCCCCTCCCACTTAGCCTTTAGCTCCTCTACTGATGCCTCCTCCACCTCCTGCATTACCTTGTAGATATCAGATATCTTCCCATCCCCGACCCAGACCCCCGAAAGCACCTTGTCCCTCACACCCTCGCGGGCAGCAAAGGAAATCCCTCCACCTGCCGCCTAGCAAACGCCTTTACCTGCAGGTACCTGAACATGTTCCCCGAGGGGAGCTCAAATTTCTCCTCCAACTCTCCCAGGCTCGCAAACCTCCCGTCAATAAACAGGTCCCTCAGCTTTCTGATGCCCGCTCTGTGCCACCCCAGGAACCCCCCATCAATTCTCCCCGGGACAAACCGATGGTTCCCCCTTAGCGGAGCCTCCATCGAGCTCCCCACTTCCGCCCTATGTCGCCTCCACTGCCCCCAAATCTTGAGGGTAGCCGCCACCACCGGACTCGTGGTATACCTCGTAGGAGGGAGCGGCCACGGTGCCGTTACCAGGGCACCCAGGCTTGTGCATCCACAGGGCGCCATCTCCAACCTTTTCCATGCTGCCCCCTCCCCCTCCATCACCCACTTGCGCACCATCGACACATTGGCTGCCCAATAATACCCCAAGAGGTTGGGTAACGCCAGCCCCCCACCATCTCTGCCCCGCTCCAAGAAGACCCTCTTCACCCTCTGGGTCCCATGCGCCCAAACGAAGCTCATGATGCTGCTAGTCACCCTCCTAAAAAAGGCCCTAGGGATAAGGATGGGCAGGCACTGAAAAAGGAACAAGAACCTCGGGAGCACCGTCATTTTGACGGACTGCACTCTACCCGCCAGCAATAGCGGCACCATGTCCCATTTTTTAAATTCCTCCTCCATCTGCTCCACAAGCCTGGTAAAATTAAGCTTGTGGAGAGTCCCCCAACTCCTGGCCACCTGCACCCCCAGGTACCTAAAACTCTTCACTGCCTTCTTAAACGGGAGCCTACCAATTCCCTCCTCCTGATCACCCGGGTGCACTACAAACACCTCGCTCTTACCCAGATTCAGCTTATAGCCCGAGAAGCCCCCAAACTCAGCCAACAGCTCCATCACCCCCGGCATTCCCCCAACTGGGTCCGCCACAAACAGCAGCAGGTCGTCCGCATACAGCGATACCCGATGTTCCTCCCCACCCCGCACCAGACCCCTCCACCTCCCCGACTCCCTCAACGCCATAGCCAGTGGTTCAATTGCCAGTGCAAAAAGCAAGGGGGACAGGGGACACCCCTGCCTGGTCCCACGGTAGAGCCTGAAGTACTCTGACCTCCTTCCATTAGTAGTTACACTCGCCATCGGGGCCTCATAAAGCAACCGTACCCATTTGATGAACCCCTCCCCAAATCCAAACCTCTCTAGCACCTCCCACAGGACCCCCACTCAACTCTATCAAAGGCCTTCTCTGCATCTAGCGCCACCACTATCTCCGCCTCCCCCTCAACCGCCGGCATCATTGTAAGATTTAACAACCTCCGCACATTCGTGTTAAGCTGTCTTCCCTTGACAAATCCTGTCTGATCCTCATGTATCACCCCTGGCACACAGTCCTCTATCCTGGTGGCCAGGATCTTCGCCAGCAACTTAGCATCCACATTGAGGAGCGAAATTGGCCTGTATGATCCACACTGCAGGGGGTCCTTATCCTGCTTCAGGATCAAAGAAATCAGCGCCCGTGACATCGTCGGGTGCAAAGCCCCCCCCCCTCATTGAAGGCACGCACCAACAGGGGGCCCACCAGGTCCGCATACTTTTTATAAAATTCCACCGGGAACCCATCCGGCCCCGGCGCCTTCCCTGACTGCATTTGACCAATCCCCCTGACTAGCTCCTCCAACTCAATTGGCGCCCCCAGCCCCTCCACCAGCTCCTCCTGCGTCTTTGGGAAACGTAGCCTGTTCATAAAGCTTTCCATCCCCCCCACCCCACCGGTGGCTCCGACCGGTACAGTTCCTTGTAAAAGTCCCTAAAGACCCCTTTCACCTCTGCCCCCTTCCGCACCACATTCCCACCCTTATCCACCACTCCACCAATTTCCCAAGCTGCATCCCGCCTGCGGAGCTGATGCGCCAGCATCCTGCTCGCCTTCTCCCCATACTCATAAACCGCGCCTTGCGCATTCCTCCATTGTGTCTCTGCCTTTCTGGTGGTCAGCAAGTCGAACTTGGCCTGCAAGCTACGCCGTTCCCCCAACAATCCCTCCTCCAGGGCCTCCGCGTACCTCCTATCCACATCTAGGAGTTCCCCCACCAGTCTCTCCCTCTCCCTCCTTTCCCTATGGGCCTGGATGGAAATCAGCTCCCCCTGGATCACTGCCTTCAGAGCCTCCCAAACCATCCCCACCCGGACCTCCCCCGTATCGTTGGCCTCAAGATACCCCTCAATACTTCCCCGGACCCTCCTACACACCTCTTCATCAGCCAGCAACCCCATGTCCAGACGCCACAGCGGGCGCTGGTCCCGCACCTCCCCATCTCCAGATCGACCCAGTGCGGAGCATGGTCTGAAATTGCTATGGCCGAATACTCGGCATCCTCCACCTTGGGATCAATCCCCTGCTCAGAACGAAAAAATCTATTCGGGAGTAAACCCTATGCACATGGGAGAAAAAGGAATACTCCCGCGCCCTCGCAAACCTCCAGGGATCCACCCCTCCCATCTGGTCCATAAACCCCCTCAGCACCTTAGCTGCCGCCGGCCTTCTACCCGTCCTTGAACTGGACCGGTCTAGTGGGGGATCCAGCACCGTGTTAAAGTCTCCCCCCATGATCAGGCCCCCCGCCTCCAGGTCAGGAATGCGGCCCAACAAACGCCTCATAAAGCCAGCGTCATCCCAACTCGGGGCACACACATTTACCAGCACCACCTTCTCTCCCTGCAGCCTACCCTTCACCATAACAAACCTGCCCTCCTTGTCCGCCACCACCTCAGACGCCTCGAACGCCACCCTCTTCCCCACCAGAATCGCCACCCCCCGGTTCTTCGCATCTAATCCTGAATGGAAAACCTGCCCCACCCACCTCTTCCTCAGACGAACCTGGTCTGCCACCTTCAGGTGGGTCTCCTGGAGCTTAGCCACGTCCGCCACAGCCCCTTCAAATGAGAAAATACCCTAGCCCGCTTAACCGGCCCATTCAGCCCCCCTCACGTTCCAGGTGATCAGCCAGATCAGAGGGCATCCCGCCCCCCTCCCCCGCCGGCTAGCCATAGCTCATCGACTGCTCGCCCCAGGCCAGCACACCCTGCCCGACCCGTTCCACATGACGATAGCGCCTCTCCTCTACCCCCCGGCCCACACCAGCTCCTTCCTGGCCATTCCAGCAGCAACCCGGTATCCCCCCCCCCCCCCCCCCCCCCCCCCAAAGGCTAGGACCCCTCCTAGCCACGATGCACCCTCCATGGTACTTCCATGAGTCAGCTGACTTCTGCTGACCCCGGCAACTCCCGCCAAAACCTGATCCATCCCGACATGGGGTCATCCCCCCTCCTGCCACTCCTCCTTGGCACCGCTCCAGAGCGGGGAAAAAAACCAGTAGAGGCCACGTCCCCACCGCCAGCTCCACCCCTCCTGCCCCGCAGTGCGGGAAACCAGAGGAAAGCCCGCGCTTTCACATTGCCCCACCCCACCCTTCTGACGCAGCTCCCAAATTCCAGCTCCACCCCATTCCCCAGCCCCGTACAGAAAAAAAAACAAACCCCCAACACCCCCCACACAACACAAACCATACCCAACAGAACCACCCGGAAACAGTGCAAGAACCAGCATAGAAAAAAACATATCAAAAGTACAAAAACAGCAACAGCAAAAACAGCAACAACTGTAATATACAAGACCCCGCATCCCCCAAACCCTAGTTCGAGTCCAGCTTCTCCGCCTGCACAAAGGCCCACGCCTCCTCCGGGAACTCGAAGTAGTAATGCCGGTCCTTATATGTCACCCACAGACGCGCAGGCTGCAGCATTCCAAATTTAACCTGCTTATTATGCAGCACCGCCTTCGTCCGGTTAAACACTGCCCGCCGCTTAGCCACCTCCGCACTCCAGTCCTGGTAGATTCGCACTACCGAGTTCTCCCACTTGCTGCTCCTCTCCTTCTTGGCCCAGCGCAGCACACACTCCCGGTCACTGAACTGATGGAACCGCACCAGCACCGCCCGAGGGGGTTCATTTGCCTTGGGCCTCCTGGCCAGCACTCTGTGGGCTCCCTCAAGCTCCAGGGGCAGATGGAAGGACCCGCCCCCATCAACGAATTCAGCATCGTGGCAACATAGGACGGTAGATCCGACCCCTCCAGCCCCTCCGCAAGGCCCAGGATCCTCAAATTCTTCTGCCTCGTGCGAAAGTCCAGCTCCTCCAAGCGGTCTTGCCACTTTTTGTGAAGTGCCTCGTGCATCTCCACCTTCCCCACGAGGACCACGGCCGCCTCCTCCCGATCAGCGGCCTGCTGCTGCAACTCCTGAATGGCTGCCCCCTGGGCTGTCTGGGTCTCAAGCAGCTTGCTGGTAGTCGCCCTCAGGGAGTCCAGCAACTCAGCCTTCAGCTCCGCAAACAGCGCAGAAGAGCAGCTTGCTGCTCCTGCGCCCACTGCCACCAATTCTCGGGTGCTCTGCCGGCCGCCATTTTGTCCTCCTTCTCCCGCTTTTTCTGGGGAGCTGCTGCAGCCTTTCTCTTTGCCCCACTCCGGGTGCGCACCATAAATTCCGGGGAATGTTCCTCCAAGCACCTTCCCCCACCGGGAATCGTCGAAACAGTGCCGTTTGGGGCTCTGAAACAGGCCCGAAAGTCCTTTGATAGCGGGAGCTGCCGAACGTGCGGCTTAGCTCCGCATCACCGCAACCGGAAGTCCGCCCTCTGCTTTCATGACCATTAACAGATATGAACAGCTCACTCCAAAATACACTAGTTGAATCAAATAGTTTGAATTTTAGTTGTCATGTGAGAGTACCTTTAAGAAATGGATGTTTAAGAAATGGATGTTTAAGCAATGTAACTTTAAGAAACGGAACTGATCATATTTGGTTGAACTCCGTGAAACACTTTGAGCTTCTGTAAACCCGAACCCATAACATAGTTCAAACTTGATTTAAATCAATGCAGCAGTTAAAGTTTATTAGTTTTTAAAAAATGAAACTGGACAGACCACACAGCATCAACCTAGGCACTGGAAATGATCCTGTGAAGTCCCTTTACTAACATCTGGGGATTTTTGTGAAAATTTTGGAGAGCTGTCTCTCAGACTAGTCAAGCAACAGTCTGATATAGTCATACTCACGGAACAAACAACATCTTACAGATAATGTCCCAGGCACCACCACCACCGTTCCTGGGTAGGTCCTTTCCAGCAGCAGGACAGATCCAGCAAAGGTCATGACACAGTAGTATACAGTCATGGGCGAGTTTCCCTGGGAGTCCTCAACATTGGCTCCGGACACCGCGATGCCTCATGGCATCAGGTCAAGAAAACATCCAGTTGATTACCACGTGCGCACCCACTCAGCTGATGAGTCAGCACTCTTCCATTTGAACACACTTGGAGGGAGCACTGAGGGTGCAAAGGGTGTAGAATGTACTCTGAGTATGTGCATCACCAAGAGTGGCTCCGTAGCACCAGTACAAACCCAGTTGGATGAGTCTTAAAGGACAAAGCTGCTCGACTGGGTCTGTGGCAGGTGGCAAGGGAGACAAGAGGTTGTCATAGAATTTACAATGCAGGAGGCTATTTGGCCCATTGAGTCTGCACCGGCCCTTCGAAAGAGTACTCTACTCAAGCCCATGCCTCCACCCCATCCCCGTAATCCCACTTAACCTTTTTGGACACTAAGGGCAATTTAGCATGGCCAATCCACCTAACCCACATATCGTTGGACTGTGGGAGGAAACCGGAGCACCCAAAGGAAACCCATGCAGACACAAGGAGAACGTGTAGACTCCGCACAGTGACCCAAGCCGGGAATTGAACCTGGGACCCTGGAGCTGTGAAACTACTGTGCTAACCACTGTGCTGCCCCCATTTTCACCAATACTTGACCTCATTTTCACCAACCTACCTGTCACAGATGCATTTATCCATGACTGTATTAATAAGAGTGATCACCAGGTGTTATGGAGACAAAGTCCCGAATTCCCATTGCAGATGACCTTCATTGTTTTGAGTGGCACTGCCATCATGCAAGATTTAAAACAGATCTAGCAATGCAAGGCTAGGCAACCCTGAGGCTCTTTGGGCCATCAGAATTGTATTTAACCTCATGGCACGTAATATCCCCCCACTACCAGCAACACCCACCCACATCCCATGAATGAATTGAAAAAAAGTGATTCCCAGGAGTAAAAGAACACTTTCTGTCTACATCCGCAAAGCAGGCAAGCATGAAATTACAAAAGATTCAAAAAGACTGACATTGAAACAAAAGTGTATTCATCAGAAACTAACATTAGGACTATGGCAAAAGCAGCATGGACTTCGGGAACAGTACCCACTTGAAATGAAAATTGCTTATTGTCACGAGTAGGCTTCAATGAAGTTACTGTGAAAAGCCTCTAGTCGCCACATTCCGCCGCCTGTCCGGGGAGGCTGGTACGGGAATCGAACTGTGCTGCTGGCCTGCCTGGGTCTGCTTTAAAAGCCAGCGATTTAGCCCAGTGAGCTAAACCAGCCCCGACGTTGAAACAAAAGTGTATTCATCAGAAACTAACATTAGAACTATGGTAAAAGCAGCACTAATATTGGCAATATTGCAGCAACAATTAGAAATATCGTCAGTCAGAGGAAGAGAAAGAGAGACTTGCATACTAATTCAAGGTTGCCTGCTTAACTTTATATATTAAAACAATTGAAATGCCCTTCCAAGTACAGCTGCAATTCAACATTGCAAATCAATCAAGAGTCCTTCAGAAAGCATGACCTACCTCAACACAGGTCTCTATCTCAGTGTACTGGTTCATTATGGGAAGAATAGCTTCCATGCTACTATGTTCTACAAGATCAGATTTGTTTCCCACCAGTATGAGGGGCATTCTGGAATAAAGGATATTTATAGGAATTAATTTTGACCCACACATCTGATTAACCGCTGATAAAAAAAATTTGATTTTCTACAGTAATTTAGCGGAATCTTTCTTAATAAATGGAAGACAGCAAGATAATTTTTGCCAGCTCGCTGCATACAAGTTCAATAGCAATAAATATCTTTAATCATTCCACTTTCCAAGACAATTTGCAGTACTTAACTAACTTCACAATACCTGCTATCCTTATCAGTCCTGTCATTTATTAATGGAATCCATCGGCTCGTTACCTGCAATAGGCAAATATAAAATTTTGTTGCAACTAAGGTGCAAATTTGGCCAGCAACCAAACATATCTAACTAACTGGTTTATTATGAAATTCATGTATTACAATACTTTTTCAATCTGATATTTGAGATTAGTTTATCATTTGAATTACACCCACCTTCTCAATGGAATTTCTACTGTTGACTGCATACACTATACAGATTACATTAGCCTGCAAGAGAAATTATAAAACAAATCAGGTAGGCTTAAATCAGCTTGCAGAAAAAAGTATGGATCAGCTTGTTTTTAAGATATAAATTGCTATCATTACACTGAATGATACAGTTTATGACAACATAGTTTACAGATGCATCTCAAAGAGTAAATTGAGTTTGGATTGTTAAAGTAAATTACATACGTTCCTCGCTGACAACTGTTATGATTTCAAGGGAGGGCGGCACGGTGGTGCAGTGGTTAGCACTGCTGCCTATAGCACTGAGGACCCGGTTTCAATCCCGGCTCCAGGTCACTGTCTGTGCGGAGTTTGCACTTTCGCCCAGTGTCTGCGTGGGTCTCACACCCACAACCCAAAGATGTGCAGGTTAGATGGATTGGCCACGCTAAATTGTCCCTTAATTCGAAAAAAATAATTGGATACTCTTAAGTTCAAAGAAAAATTATTTCAAAGGAGACCATTAATTTTAAAAATGAACTTCCAGTTATTTTTTAAAATAAATTTAAGAGTATCCAATTATTTTTTCCAATTAAGGGGCAATTTAGCGTGGCCAATCCACCTAACCTGCACATCTTTGGCTTGTCGGGCTGAAACCCACACAGACACGGGGAGAATGTGCAAATTCCGCAAGGGGCTGGGATCGAACCTGGGTCCTCAGCGCCATAGGTAGCAGTGCTAACTACTGCACTATCATGTCGCCCTGAACTTCCAGTTCTTAACTAAAAAAATTAGGCCTCAAGATTTCTCACTTTTTAAACAAAATATATTTTTATTCCAAACGTAGAAAAACAAAGACAATACAACTCACGAGCAATATAACAGGCAAATGTGGTGCAAACAGTTTGTTAACTCTGATATACCAAAAATGGCAAATCCTTCGAGAAAGCCCCTTCCTCCATGTCCCCACGCATTGTGTGCGCTTTGGTCAGATATGTCCTCTGACCCCCTTCAGTTGCATCAGGCTCAGCCTAACGCAACAGGTGGAGGAATTCACTCTGTACCGAATCTCACTCGAGTCCTCCCTCTATCTCAAGGCCCAATTCCTCCTTCCACCTCTCCCTTGTTTTGTCCAACGGGGCCCTACTTCCTCCAGCAGCCGCCCGTATCTGTCTGAAATGTTTCCTTCTCCCAACACATCCTGTGATAGCATTCTGCCCAGCAGCGTGTGCTTTGGCAACAGAGGGGCCTTCTTGCAGAGAAAGTCCCGAATCTGCAGGTATCTGAACTCGCTCCCTTTCGGTGCTTGAAATTTCTCGGTCAGCTTCTCCAGATTCTCAAACCTACCATCCACTTCCATGTCGCTAAACCGCACCCCCCCTTTCCTCTTCCAAGTTTTCTAAGTAGCATCCATCCTTGCCCCTCAGCCTGAAATGGTGCCTGAATTGATTCCAGATTTCAACAAAGCCACAACCACCGGGCTTGTTGCAAACCTGGCCGGGGAGACCGGGAGAGGGACAGCAACCAGCGCACGCAAGGCTGACCTTATACATGACTCAATCTCCATCTGCACCCACTTCGATCCCGGCTCTCCAAGCCATCCCTGAACCTTTTCCATGTTCGTTGCTCATAGCAATATATCAGGTTTAACAATGCCAGACCACCCAGCGCCATCCCCTCTGCAGGACTGTTCTCTGAATCCTAGGATTCTTCCCCAACAATACAAAGGCAGAGATCAATTTATCCACCTTGGCGAAGAACGACTTGGGAGGAAGATCGGAAGCAACCGAAATACAAACAGGAACATCGGCAGGACATTCATTTTCATAATCCGCCCTCTTCCCACCAGGGAGAGTGGGAGTGAATCCCACCTTCGCAGGTCCCCTTTCATCCCTTCCACCAAACTGACCAGGTTCAATGTCTGGAGCCGGGCGCAGTTATGGGCAACCTGGATCCCATGGTACCTAAACTTAGTTTGGGCCATCTTGAACAGCAATACTCCCATCTCCGTCTCCCTTCCACTGGGATTAACCGGGAAGATTTCACTCTTACTAAAGTTTAGTTTGTATGCTGAGAAAGCTCCAAATTCCCTCAGTAGCTCCATTATCTTTTCCGTGCTGGCTAGGGGTCAGAGACGCACAGCAACAGATCGTCTGCATGGAGGGTAACTGTGCTCTTTGCCTCATCTTTCAATGTCTCTCCCCCCATCTGATGACCTGAGCGCGATGGCCAGCGGCCAGTGGGCATCCCTGCCTTGTGCCCCATGTACAACTAGAAAGTCTCCCATGACAGCGGGCCATTGAACATTCCCAGTGAGTGTGGAGCCATCCAGTCCCGGCATCTTCCCTGATTGCATGGAATTGATGCACTCCATGACCTCCTCCAGACCCAGCGGTGCTTCCAGTCCTGGTCCCCTCGACCACTGAGAAGTCCAGTCCGTCCACAAATCATTTAATCAGAGTCCCCCTCCGGGGACTTTCTTAGAACTTTTTTCCCATCAACAATGTGGAAGTCCTTCTGTCACTCTGATTGCAGTAGTTTAAGGTGTTGGCTCACTATCACCAAAGGCAATTGGGTACAGATAATAAATACTGACCTTGCCAGTGATGCCCACATCCATGAATGAATATGCAAAACAAACAAAGGGAAACTCAGAGGGCAAACTTGAAAACTACAAAGTTTGTGTGCGTGTAGTTTAAAAAAATTAGACTAGTATGAATTTCACCTTTAGCATCGTATCAGAGCAAATTATAAATTGGCACACTCGAGTATGCTTTAATTATTTAATATTTCCGCCTTCATAACACTGAATCAAAGAATCGAGATAACGCCTGAAATAAGTCAAAATTTGTAACAAGCCTCTTACTCTGCTAGAATGTGTTTATAAAAAAACAAAAATCTCAAGAATGAGGGTTTTTCAAACCTAACCAGAAAGTGCAACAATCACTGGATTCTATAGCGATCTTTTGCACGAAGTATATCGATTTCCAGCCCACCTTGGAAATTTCATTGTGAAGCTGTTCCTCGGTCTGTTCTGCTTCTGTTGGTTAGAAAAGACCGTTAGGCTAAAGACTACAGAATTTCCATGAGTGCACGAAAGGCATTTATCTAAAGATTATTCAAAATTATTTCTCTAATTTCAGAAAGGAGTAAAAATTGGGAGAAACCACACAACAGCAGATATTTTACATGATCATATATTGGGGGAAAGTCCAGAAAATCTGAACAAATACTCCAAAATGTTGAAGAAATTATTGTTAAATGAAATAATAATCTTTATTAGCATCACAAGTAGGCTTACATTAACAGTGCAATGAAGTTAGTGAGGTTAAAGTTCTGATTAGGCGTATTTAGAGCAAGCATCTCTGAATGGATCCACCAACAGGTAGTTGTCATAGACATAATGCCGTTTGTTAAGCTTTGGTTCACTATAATTTAAAAAAATATATATTTCATGGGATGTGGGAGTCACTGACAAGGTCAGCATGTATTGCCCATCCCTAATTGCTCTTTGAACTGAGTGGCTTGCTAGACCATTTCAGAGGGCAGTTAAGAATCAACCACATTGCTGTGCATCTGAAGTCACATGTAGACCAGACAAGGTTGGTAGGTTTCCTTCCCTGAAGGACATTAGGGGCCAGATGGGTTTTTATGACAATTGTTGATAGTTTCATGGTTGCCATTACTTTTCACTTAATTAAATTTAAATTCCACCAGATGCTGTGGTGGTATTTATACCCGAATCCCCAGAGCATTTCCCTGCGTCTCGGATTCACTAGTCCACTGACATTATCGCTATGCCAGTCTTCTGGACTAAGCAATAAACCATGCAACAAGTTTGTGTTCACCATCACTGTTGTAGTAGTCGAATGAATTTGAAACATTTTGGGAAAACTGATAATCTACATTCAGATATAAATACTCTTGTGTGCAGTCATACAATACAATCTAGCCCAAGACCATTTTACCCCAACCTCCACCTTAAAGTACATATATGTTAAATCAACCAGTTTGAGAAGACATCCAACCTACCTCATCACACAAGAGTAACTAAACTGCCCAAATGTAACTAAGGCAATCACTTATTGAACACACCACATTGGTAAAATGGCTAGAGATGGTTTATGTGAAACTATTTACTAGAAAGCTTGTAAATACATTCAGATCACATTCATTTAACAGTACAACCAGATCTGGTTGGTTGATTTGCATTGGAAACAAACCATTGTATTATATTAAAAATCAATATCCCAAATTGAATAAAATGAAAACATTTTAAAACACTGTGGTAGAAAGAATTAGAGGTTTTGGGGTGGCATGGTAGCACTGTTGCTTCACTGCGCCAGGGTCCTAGGTCCGATTCCCCGCTTGGGTTACTGTCTGTGCAGAGTCTGCACATTCTCCCCATGGCTGTGTGGGTTTCCTCCGGTGGTCTGGTTTACTCCCAGAAAGACGTGCTTGTTAGCTGAATTGGACATTCTGAATTCGCCCTCAATGTATTCGGAGAGGCGCAGTCGGACAGGCGCAGTAACGTGGCAACTGGGGATTTTCACAGTAACTTCATTTCTGTGTTAATGTAAGCCTACTTGTGACATTAATAAAGATTATTACTGATATTATGAAGAGATGGTATGGGCTCAGTGGTTAGCACTGCTGCATCACAGCTGCGTCACAGCACTGAGGACCCGGGTTCGATCCCGGGTCACTGTCCGTGTGGAGTTTGCATATTCTCCGCATGTCTGCGTGGGTCTCATCCCGTTCAGGGTAGATTGGCCAAGCTAAATTGCCCCTTATTTGGAAAAGAAAATTGGGTATTTAAAATTTAAAAAAAAACAAAGATGGCAGTGTACATTTGTAGAAAAAACTTCATGTGTGAACTTAAAAGGTTCGATTATATTACTATCATAAAATCAGAAATGTAGTGCAGCAACTACCAGTATACCACAGCAGCAATCCCTATTGTTTCTATAATACTCAATAACAAGCACACAATGAACTTAAGCCAACATTCTTCTGTTGTGATGAAATTAATCAGTTCAAATTACTCCAATTATTACAAGCAAGGCTAACAGATCAGTAATGTCAGGTGTTATAGCAACAACAGCTTGTATTCATGTAGCACTGTAACATAATAAAGTGCCCCGAGTCGCTTCACAGGTGTATTATAAAACAAAACGTGACACAAAAGGACATATTAGGTTAGACCTAAAGCTTAGTCAAGGAGTTGGTTTTGAGAAGAGAAGTGTAGTAGAAGTGGTGAAGTAGGGAGAAAATTCCAAAGCCAAGGAATCTGGAAGTACAGCCAACAATGAGGGAGCAATTAAACTTAGGGATGCTCAAAAGACCAAAATTAGAGGAGTGCAGATAACTGAAGATAGTTGTGGTGTTCGAGATGATTACAGAGATATAGGAGGGCAGGGAGAGGCCATGAAGGGTTTGGACAAGGATGGGAATTTTAAAACATCGATCAACAAGCACAGGGGTGATTGGCGAATGGGACTTTTGAGAGTTAGACAATGGGAAGTTTCAGATGAGGTTAGCACATGAGACACCAGCCAGGAGTGTGGAAGAATAGTAAAGTTCAGAGAAGACAAAAGTAAGGGGGGGGGGGGGGGGTCAAAAAAGTCTGAAAATTAGGGGGCGGAGGACAAAAAATGCTTGAAATTTTCTTTGTGACCATGAATAATGTAATTTTATGAAATGCAAATAGTTCTAGTCCACTTCCAATGGGTGGAATTATTAGTCTTTAAGCGTGTAGAAACACTTGTTTTATGTTTACTATCTATTACCGTTAAGGCCATGTCCATTGCATGGGAATAAAAATACCCCTCTTCCAGGGGGCTCCTCCAATCACACATTCCCTCTCTCCTGCTCTTCCTACCCTCCAAACAGATTCTGTCTAATAACCTCAGCATTTCGGTATTTAAAGCAGTTAGTACATGTAATACAGGATGAAGTCCATACTAACAGAACATGACAATGCTGGATTATGCATATGTGAATTGAAACAACAGATTTTGGCAGTGATCTGCACACTATTTTCAATGTGACCCAATTTTAATTCACCACCACCTTCGAGGGATAGATATGCCCACATCCCATAAATATATAATATTGACTCTAATGCTAGCAAAAACAAACTTGCAATAAAAGAGCATAGTAGCATTGTGTATTATTATTAAAGTTTACGTATTCTAGATCAACATAACATAAATATGAAAATCCATGTTTAAGTCTGTTGTAAAAATATTATTTCTTTTTAAATTTAGAGTACCCAATTCATTTTTTCCAATTAAGGGGCAATTTAGTGTGGCCAATTCACCTACCCTGCACATCTTTGGGTTGTGGGGGTGAAACCCACGCAAACACGGGGAGAATGTGCAAACTCTACACGGACAGTGACCCAGAGCCGGGATCGAACCTGGGACCTCAGTGCCGTGGGGCTGCAGTGCTAACCCACTGTGCTGCCCCTTTGTAAAAATGTTATAATTTTATTTAATCAAATAGACTCAAGTGTATCACCTTCCCCAGACGCACGTTATAATCAGCTCAACACACACTTACACATGTCCTCCCTCTCCATTCAGCCCACCTGCTATTCATGCCCTCCCTCCACAGCCTCCCCATTGACTCATCTCCGCCCATTCCACCCAGACTGACTCACTCATCCCTTCCTCTTTCGCAACCCTCCTCCACCCAAATGGAACTTCTCCCACTTCCTCAGACTCAGCTCCTCATTCATTGCTGCCGCCATGACAGTAGGTGGTTGGCGGTTTTTTCTCAGCCAGTACCACTGCCAGGGATTTGATGCAACACTTGCTCATTTGACAGGGTTCTCAGTTCATTCACTAATACCAGACCCAGACCACAAGGCCCGCTTTGTAACTTGACAGTGAAGACCTCGTTAGCAGCCTCGCTCTTTTGACGAGTGCGACCATCTTCTAGCCTGCTCCTGTTACATGGTTCAGGTTCATCACCATTAAACTCATTGGGAGGTTCAGCCTCAGTCGAAGAGTAATTGGTGACGGCAGTCGAACCGACCAGAATAACTAGTCCAGCTCCTCCAACATGCATTCCCTCTCTCCTGCCCTTGCTACCCTCTAAACAGATTCTGACTCTTGAAGAGTGGATAGATCGGAAAAAGGGGAACCTGTGATTGGAAAAGTTAGAGCAATGACTAACCTCAACACTGAATGCATAGCATTGTCATGTCTCATTGGTTTCCCCAATGGATTGGATTCAACAGGTATAAAGCAACTTCAAGGGAAGAGAACATGACAGCTTCAAAAGAAATCCCCCAGCAGTACACATACACTTGCTGATCTTGTTCATTTTTTCAACACAAAACAAAATACTTTACCAGATAATCTATCAGCATGAAGGAAAGAGGAACAGACAGCATCAGGCAGAGCCACTGGAAAACCAGCTTGGCAAATAATTAAAATTCACTATTTAGCGGAAATCTCTCATCCCTGCAAAGGTAAGCCATTATTACAGGGATGGAAATAGGTGGTCTTCATGTTGGCGTGAATAGGTGGTCAGAAGTTTAATGTTGGGCAAACATATCAAAGTTGTTAATAGTTTGGTTTTGTCTCAGACAGTTGTCAGGGACAGGGATGAAACTGGGAGCTGAGGAATAGAGTTTAGAGCGGGCCAAAAAACAAGACTTTGGTTCCTCCTAATATTTAATTAGGGGAAATTTCTTCTCATCCGTATTGGGTGTCGTTTCAGCAGTCAGTATATATGTGAACACTAATGTTGTTCTTTCGAACAATAGCTCAAAATACTCTCTCCCTGACATTACCAACATTTAGATGCAGAAGGAACCCATAAGATGCAATGAGGTCTGAAAGAAAATCCACAGGCTACGTTTATACCAATTAAAAGATTCACTTGAGCATTGCTGATAAAGAGACATTTTGTCAAAGCTTTTCGTTTTGCAGTCATCAGGATAATTGACAAGAATACAAGGGAAAATAACAAATATGTTGTATTAGAAGTATATAATACATATAGGATCCTGTTCTTTGCAGACAAACAGAGCATCTACACACATTGCACCTTTTTCATCTAAACAAAATAGCTGACAGCCATTCGCTGGTTCATTCATCTGGGCAATGCCGTGACCAATCAGAATCAAGCTGCCTGCTTTAAATTTCAAACAATGCTTGGCAGTTAACTGTCAGTCACCATCAACTAGTGCATTCGCCACGGCAATGCCTCTACCAGCAGTCTCTTCTCCTAAGGTAAAAAGTTATTGTTTTCCCTTACGTTGTATTCTTGAGAGTTGTCCTGATGAGTGCAAGATGAAACGCTTTGACAAAATGTTGCTTTTTAAAAAAAATACTCAAGTTCTGGACTACCAGACAACAAAATTCACTCGCGTTAGCGAGATCCTACTGTTCATATTGTAGACATGGTCACCTACAGATCAGAGCAGCTTTTTCCTCAAAGGAATTTAGCTTCAGATAACACTTCATTCGTTTGGATTAAAACCAACTCTGAAGATGCACTATTCTTTACCTGAATAGTCTACTATGTGCGTGGGGACCTTCTCTGGAGTGACATCTGCGGGGATAGTGATTTCTTCTGCACGCAGAGGAACCTTTAACATAACAAAGCACAATTGCATAATGAGATGCAGACGGAGGTAATGATTAATTCACATACTCCACACATCGAAATTTATTCCTTCTGCTTCACGGAGCCGAGAACCCGGTTCGATCCCGGCACCTGGTCACTGTCCGTGTGGAGTATGCACATTCTCCCCATGTCAGTGTGAATCTCACCTCCACAACCCAAAGATGTGTAGGGTAGGTGAACTGGTCATATTAAATTGCCCCTTAATTTGAAAAAAAAAGAATTGGGTACTCTAAATTGATAAGAGAAAAAAATTCCTCTGCCACTTGACCAGTCAGGCCGGTAACATTTTAGGTCTATGATCTTTCATTGGAGCCACTGACCAGTAGTTTTCAGCAGACATTTAAGCACTGCACAGATAAAACAACAATGTAAATTAGTTTCTTTTTTAAAATTTAGAGTACCCAATTTTTTTTTTCCAATTAAGGGGCAATTTATCATGCCCAATCTACCTACCAGGCACATATTTAAGCTGTGGGAGCGAGACCCACGTGGATACGGGGAGAATGTGCAAACTCCACATGGTCAGTGACCCAGGGCAAGGATCGAACCTAATGTAACTTAGTTAATAAATGCTTGCCACATTAGAACAATAAATATATTTCCAAAATACTTCATTTGCAGGAATGCATGTTCCTAAGATTGTAAAAATTGTAGGTAAAACAGTAAAACTAACATTTGCAATTCTAGGATGTTGTATTTTCACACAGATTTTATGCAGAAAATTGTCATAAATACAGATTAATTTTGGAGGCGAGTAGGTTGAAAGAAAAAAATTAGGCAGACCCAACGCTGGAAAACATTGAAATTCCCATCCACTGAGAGGTATTATATTTTCAAGTTATTTTTGTGTCAGTTCAGAGTTAAGCTGATACACTTCTCGTCTAAGTCAAAGGCCATGGGTTAAAGTCCCAAAGGCATAAATTTAAGTTCATGAGTTTAGACTGAGACTTCATTGCAGCACTGAGGGAATGCTGCAGTGTCTGAGGAGTTGTCTTTCAGATGAGATGCTCAACCAATGTCCCTTCTGCTCACTCAGTAGTAACACTATCCATTTCAATCTTCACTCTGGTTTCTTCCAATGCATTAATTCTAACTACCACTGTTTTCATTTTTTTGGTGTTCATTATCATTCATACACTAAACTTCTTGATTTTGCTTGATCTACGATATTTTGCAGGGTCTCTCTGATTCTGCAAGTAATGGTGTTGTCAGCATACCACAAGTTGTCTCTAATATTTATATCATAGAATTTACAGTGCAGAAGGAGGCCATTTGGCCCATCGAGTATGCACCGGCTCTTGGAAAGAGCACCCTACCCAAGCCCACACCTCCACCCTATCCCCGTAACCTAGTAACCCCACCCAATCGTTTGGACACTATGGGCAATTTAGCATGGCCAATCCACCTAACCCGCACATCTTTGGACTGTGGGAGGAAACCGGAGCACCCGGAGGAAACCCACTCAGACACGGGGAGAACTTGCAGACTCCGCACAGACAGTGACCCAAGCTGGGAATTGAACCTAGGACCCTGGAGCTGTGAAGCAACTGCTAACCACTGTTCACCAACCCACCTGTCACAGATGCATTTATCCATGACCGTATTGGTAAGAATGATCACCAGCCGTTATGGAGACAAAGTCCTGAATTCCCCTGGAAGACTTCTGGAAGTACATCTAACTCTAAATACATGTTCTGTATAGATTGAATAATTTTGGCGTCAGTACACAGCTTCATCATACTCTGCTCTTTACTTGAAACAGATAAGACTGTCCCTCTTCTGGCCTGCTGCTTGCCATTTTGTTCCAATGTACACTCTGAATAAATATCACATCTTTATTGTCAATATCACATTTCAGCAACATGATAATTCACTAAAATATCTGCCACAATATTCCAGCTTGGTGCGTTCTAAACATAAATACGCCAGTGGATTGGGGGTGCGAGGACATTGAGCTGCTCCCATCTTGTGTTTAAGGTGTCACAGAAATAAAGTGGTAGAGACCTGGAAGCAGGTCAATTAGAAGTGATGCAGAAGAGGGAAACATAGAAATAAGTGAAACCATGGAGATTTTGAAAGAAGAGTCAGAGAATTAACTAGTCCAACTTAAAGAGAAACACAATGAGCAAGAGTTGTTCAGTTGCAAACCTACTACCCGCCCCTCCCCATCCCGGGTTTATGGTGAGATAGTTAGGTGTTCGGATGGTGAAATCTAAAGTAAATTCTACAGAATACCAAAATTGCGAGCACCTTTTCTCCTTTGAAATCAATCTTGGCAAAAGAAAACTAAGACAAACAACACATATCTGATAAAAAGAAATGACCTACCTCGTCAGGAAACTCTTCACTGACTAGAGACATAATCAAAGATGTCTTCCCAACCTTAGCTGTAGAAAAGAAAACAAACAGCTTTATTACAGATTCATGACCATCTTTTAACACATAAGGGTGTTCCCCAGCAGCTCTTTAATTTGTTATTACCCAACATGCTGGATAAGAACCATACAATTTCAATATACATTAGATAAGAAATCATAGTCAACATTCAAAAGTGTGAAGAATTTTTTAGTAGACAATATTATAATTGCGGATTTGAAGTAAGTTATTTTGTAAATATATTCCCCACCCCCCCCCCCCCCCCCCCCCCCCCCCCCCCAAATGAGGTGTTGTCAAAATGAAGAACCACTGGCACGTCTGGAATGACAGTGTCCAAAATTAGGCACAAGGAGTTAGGCATGAGCTTAGTGAAGAAGTCTTAACCAACATGCAAATAACATAATAGATATTTGTGTCTCAAGCACCAGGGAACTATCCACATTTGTTTCAGGCAATCCAGTTCAGAAAACACAGGCAGTTGTTTTTTAAAAAAATTTAGTGTACCCAATTCATTTTTCTCCAATTAAGGGGCAATTTAGCATGTTCAATCCACCTACCTTGCACATCTTTGGGTTGTGGGGGCGAAACCCACGCAAACACGGGGAGAATGTGCAAACTCCACACAGACAGTGACCCAGAGCCGGGATCGAACCTGGGACCTCGGCGCCGTGAGGCAGCAGGGCTAACCCACTGCGCCACCGTGCTGCCCTATCACAGGCAGTTTTAAGGGATTTATATTTGCATTGCTAAACATTAGAAATAAAGTATAGTTTTAAGTAGATTTAATTTGTTTGTGTGCCTGGAAGGGCAGAACCTATAGTTAGATTCATACTGGACAAAGTTTATAAGATATTGGAGCAGAATTAGGTCATTTGGCCCATCGTGTCTGCTCCACCATTAGATCATGGCTGATCTCATCCTGGTCTTAATTCCATCGTCCTGCCAGTTCTCAATCACCCTTAAACCCGTCACCAATTAAAAATCTGTGACTCCTCCTTAAATTTACTCACTGTCCCAGCATTCACCACATTCTGGGGTAGTGAATTCCACAGATTCAGAACCCTTTGGAAGAAGTAGTTTCTCCTCAACTCAATTTTCAATTTCTTACCTCTCGTTCTAGAATGCACCACAAGAGGAAGCATCCACTCTCCATGTCTACTTTATCCATACCTTTTTTCATCTTGAATACCTCAATTTGAGGTGTACAGAGAGGGTTATGGCATGAAGAGGAAATAGAGGCTGGTTGAAGTAGCAGTGTTGCTTAGCAAGTGGGGGCCTTTTAAGGTAGGAGGGTTTTTTTGTTCTTAGTTTGGCTGAATTTGTTTGTGGTTGAAGATAGTACACCAAAGAGTTAACATCTCTCAACTCTGCCAGGAGACGACAGACTGGACAGGACAAGGGACAGACATCCCAAAGACCCAGATATCAGGGATTGGGACAGAAAGAATGTCTCACAAAGACTGAAGTCCAGAGAACAGAAAACAAGGTATTGGTCAGGAGGATTTAAGGGGAGAAGTAAACAAAGTGTTCTGAGTTAAAGAGGCAGTTGCAGTTACCGGAATTAAAGTGGGAAAGCAGCCTTCAGAGATAAATCAAAGGTTTGATGCATTTTAATAGAGTCTGGGAATCTAAAGTTAAAACAATTAGAACAAAAAAATCCTAAAGGGAGAGTTTAATATCCTGGATGCTAGGTTCATTGCTAAAAGTGGACCAGAATAGAAAAGCCAATAAAAAGATTTTCAAAAAAAAGTGGAAAGGCAGGACAGCACAGTGGCGTAGCGGTTAGCACTGCTGCCTCACGGAGCTGAGAACTCGGGTGCGATCCCGGCCCCTATTAAGTTTGCACATTCTCCCCAAGTCTGCATGGGTCTCACCCCCACAACCCATAAATGTGCCAGGTAGATTGGTCACGCTCAATTGCCCCTAAAAAAAAAGTGGAGCAAAGAAGTCATTTGGAAAACCTGGACTAGATTTTGAAATGCAAACCGTTGATGGAAAGCAGTGCTGTGAAAGAGTACTTTAAAGTTAGTTTTTCTGGGAACGGAGTTTTGAAACTCTCATGTCACCATCATCTCCGGGGGGGGGGGGGGGGGGGGGGGGGGGGGGAAAGAGAGATTTGGAGGAGAAATCCACAGATACTAACTTAGGTTTAGAGTGGAGTATGTGTTTTGACACAGCCAGTGTGTGTTTAAAGGGACTGTGTTACTGAGACCATTCTAAGATATGCTTTGTCATCCATGTTAGCCGTAAAATCTGTATACATTTGTGAAGCTGGGAGTAGTACTGCGCGGGAGTAGTAAAGGAGTATAGTATCATAATCCAATCTTTCTTGTTTAATAAATGTTTTTTTTTCTAGTTAAAACGCTAATTAGCGGTCCAGTTACTCTGTTCCTTCGTATTTTCTAAATAAATAAAAGGTATGATTTTTGAGTTAGAGTTGGATCTTCCCGTCCAGTTATCAATTGGGATAGTAACAGTTGTCATTAAAATCAAATATATTCAAAATCTCTCAATTTTTCCATTGGACTCTAGAGGGGACAAGGGTATGAGGAGACAGCCGGAGTGTGGCATTGAGATAGAGGATTAGCCATGATCATATTGCATGGTGGAACAAGATCGATGGGCCAAATGGGCTACTCCTGCTTTCTATGTTTCTATAATGAATTCTGTTCTGGTGGCGCAGTGGTTAGCACTGCTGCCTCATGGCGCCGAGGTCCCAGGTTCGATCCAGGCTCTGTGTCTCTGTCCATCTGAAGTTTGCACATTCTCCCCACACTAGCTTCACCATGAAACTATATTTGGTCTTTACCCCCATATGCAATGTCATAGGTGAAAAATACTGATGGTTTAGACACATTGTCATTCGGTCATCAGGTTACTGAGAATAGAACTAGCGGTATCTGAACCTAAATGTAGCTGCATGACTAACCCCAGTTTCTCTCCCCTTCGCATGAACATTTTAGATTTGATTTCAATATTATCCAGTGATTGGCCAGGAAGTAGCAACTTGACACGTGGGCAATTATACGCACAAACACACACATGTACGCGAGAGTCAATTTGAGCTGTTGTAGCTGCTTGTGGTTCAAGATCCAAAATACCAAGCATGAACTTATTTTGTATTAGTAAAGTGTGAAGTCTGAGTGGGTCATCATGCACTTGATGCAGAACCTTTTGTGTTGTAACAATAACCACTGGTGAATTTATCCAATCACCCATGATTCAGTCGGTTTACCCATGTGAAACTTGACAATCACTTTCAAGAGCTAAGCAGACTTCATAGAAGTCCAAAGATAAACAAAAAGCTATAGTGCAGTCAAGCTAGGTACAAATAGATTATTGTTTTAGCCCTGTCCTTACGATAGGATTATTTATACTTTCTACCTCCAATACTTGACTTTCTGACAAGTGCACAAACATCTCATGTTTCAGCTCCCTCTTTCCAATCTACTTCCACACTGTATCCAGCTTGCTACCTGATTTGCCAAACAAACCAACATCACCTGCAACTTGACAACAATGTGACCTGGCTATTCATAAGTGCACAGAATCATTGAACCTTTTAGCCTGAAAGGGGCATACATTTATATTCTACCTGGTGTTCTTCCAAAATATATCTTCTGATTTTACTTCAACAGCACCACAAGAGATTGATTAGAATGTAGAAAATATACTGGATGCAAGTTTTAAAATATATCAATATTGAAATAAATCCACAGACCTCATTAAATTGTCACTTTCAATTATAAAATAAAATGTTTTCCCCTAGTTCTGACAAGGGACTAAAATCAAGGCATTCACATAGTTTTCTATCTCAGATGCTGGGAGGCCACTTTTATGTATTAAACAATTTTGTCTTTATTTTAAGCATTCAATTTTTTTCATTCCTTAAATATTTTCTGGTCATAATGGCCAATCTGAACCATTCTAAAATCTAAAGAATGGCACTTAATTGTAATTTAGAATAGTCAACCTGCAATCAGACAGAGCAAACAGGTTTGATTAATTATCGATTTTTGAGGCAGTACCGAGCAACTTGTATAACAGGGAACCATTGGATGTGCTGTACTAAAATCTTCAGAAAAAATTTGGCAAGATGCCACATCAAAGGTTACTTTCTTGAATATTCATTTTGCGGGATGTGGGTGTCGCTGGCTAGGCCAGCATTTATTGCTCATCCGTAACTGCCCTTTAGAAGGTGTTGGTGAGCTGCCTTCTTGAATCACTCCAGTCCCTGTGGTGTAGGTACACCTAAAATGCTGTTCGGGAGGGAGTTCCAAGATTTTGACCCAGCGACAGTGAGGAAACAACACTCTATTTCCAAGTCAAGATGGTGTGTGACCTGTAAGGGTGTTCCCAGGTGGTGGTGTTCCCACGTGTCTGCTGCCCTTTGTTGTTCCAGGTAGTAGCAGTTGAGAGTTTTGAAGGTGCTGCCCAAGGAGCCTTGATAAGTTCCTGCAGTGAATCTTGGAGATGGTATACACAGCTGCCACTTTTCATCAGTGGTGTAGGGATTGAATGTTGGTAAAAGACATAGCAATCAAGCGGGCTGCTTTGTCCTGCACTCTAACAACACTCCAGGCAAGTGGAGAGTACTCCATTGCACTCCTGACTTGTGCCTTGTAAACTGTAGACAGGACAGGCTCTGTGGAGTCAGGGGTGACTTTCTAGTCACAGGATTCCTAGCCTCTGCCCTAGTCACAATATCTAAATGGCTAGTCCAGTTCAGTTTCTAGTCAATAGTAACCTGTAGGATGTTGATGGTGAGGGATTCAGCAGTGGTAATGCCTTGAATGGGAAGGCGCGATAGTTAGATTCTCTCTTGTGTCATGTGAGAGTACCTTTAAGAAATGGATGTTTACGTAATGTACCTTTAAGAAATGGGTGTTTAAGAAATGTACCTTTAAGAAATGAGTATTTATCAGTGATGTCAGAGTGTGGGTGGAGCTGGGCTGTCAGCTTTTTACTTTCGTTTTAGGCTGTTTGCTGCAGGGTGTGTTTTAGTTTTGTTTTCAGTGTTGGAGCTGAAGCCAGACAGAGCAGGTGTACTGTTGATCTCTCTGCCATCAAAATACTATCTCTTTGCCCAACCTTCTGGGGTACTATTGGGCAGCCAATGTGTCAATGGTGCGTAAATGGTGATGGAGGGGGGAGGGGCGGCGTGGAAAAGAATGGAGATGGCATCATGTAGAGGTACGAGCCTGGGTGCCATGGTAACGGCACCGTTGCCGCTCTCCCCTAAGAGGTTTACCACGAGCCCGGTGGTGGCAGCGACCCTAAGAATCTGGGAACAATGGAGACGGCATCGGGGGGAAACAGGGGGCTCGATGGAGGCTCCACTGGGTGGCAACCATCGGTTCATCCCGGGGAACACGGATGGGGGATTCAGGGGGTGGCAAAGGGCGGGCATCAGCAAATTGAGGGACCTGTTTATTGGCGGGAGGTTTGCGGGCCTGGGGGAACTGGAAGATAAATTTGGCCTTCCCCAGGGGAACATGTTCAGATACCTGCAGGTAAAGGCGTTTGCTAGGCGACAGGTAGAGCGATTCCCTTTGCTGCCCTCGCAGGGGACGATGGACAGAGTGCTTTCGGGGGTGTGGGTAGGAGAGGGGAAGGTGTCTGACATCTATAAGGTCATGCAGGAGGTGGAGGAGTCGTCAGTGGAGGAGCTGAAGGCTAAATGGGAGGAGGAACTCGGGGAGCAGATAGAGGACGGGACTTGGGCGGATGCCTTGGAGAGAGTCAACTCTTCCTCCTCATGTGCGAGGCTTAGTCTCATCCAATTTAAGGTGCTGCACCGGGCCCACATGTCCGGGACTAGGATGAGTAGGTTCTTCGGGGGTGCGGACAGGTGCACCAGATGTTCAGGGAGTCCTGCGAACCACGCCCATATGTTCTGGGCATGCCCAGCACTGGAAGAATTCTGGAAGGGGGTGGCGGGGACGGTGTCGAGGGTGGTTGGATCCAGGGTCAAACCAGGGTGGGGACTCGCGATTTTTGGAGTTGCGGGAGAGCCGGGAGTGCAGGAGGCGAAAGAGGCCGGTGTCCTGGCCTTTGCGTCCCTAGTAGCCCGTCGAAGGATTCTGTTACAATGGAAGGATGCAAGGCCCCCAAGCGTGGAGACCTGGATCAGTGACATGGCGGGATTTATAAAATTGGAAAAGGTCAAATTTGCCCTGAGAGGATCAATACAAGGGTTCTATAAACGATGGCAGCCTTTTCTGGACTTCCTGGCTCAGAGATAGGTAACTGGGTCAATAGCAGCAGCAACCCGGGGGGGGGGGGTTGCATTATTGTAGTATTTATTCTGTAACTTTATAGTGTGTTAATTTGCGTTGTTGTTAAAATGCTGGGTTGTTCATGGGGATGGGGCGAATGTATATGATTGTTAATATTATTGTCATTTTCGGTATTTTACTAAGGTGCGTCAATGTTGTATAAAATCAAAATTTCTTAATAAAAATTATTTAAAAAAAAAAAATACTATCTCTTGATCATTTGGTGAATTCAGAATCATAAATGTTTTCAGTAGTGAATGTAAACCTAATGTGCTTCTGTTAAAAGGTGTTTCTTTTGTCGTCTGGATGTTATTTGGGAAGTTATTAAGGATTACTTAGTGTTGTATTCTTTGGGGGTTGTATTTGAATTGATGGTTGCTAAGATGTTCACTGTATGTTTTAAAAAGGTTAACGCGAGTTCATAGAATAAACATTGTTTTTATTTTAAAAATACTTTTCCATTTCTGCTGTACCACACCTATAGAATAGGCCGTGTGCTCCCCATACCACAATTTATTAAAAGTTGTGGGTCAGGTGAATTCCACAATGCACTTTGGGGTTCTCTAAACCCTGGTCCATAACACTTGTTAAAGATGGTCATTGCCTGGTACATTTGTGGTGCGAGTGTAACTTGCCACTTGTCAGCCCAAGCTGGATGTTGTCCAGGTCTTGCTGCATATGGACATGGGCTGCTTCAGTATCCAAGGAGTCATGAATGGTGCTGAACATTGTTCAATGATGATTCTATGATCATACTGAATGGTCGAGCAGGCTTGAGGGGCTGAATGGCTACTCCTGCCCCTAATTGTATGAATGCAAGAATGCATTCCCTCAAAATGATTGCAGTAAAACAAGGCTTTCAATTTTCACTCAGCATTATCCCAACTCCAAATGGGAGATATATAAATTACTGCTCTGTCTAAAGCAGGATATGGCTTAATTCTTCATTCTGCAAGACACTATCCATTACACAATCTATCTTCAATTTCCTTGGTGATTCCTCAGGTGGCCCAGAAACCTACTCCTTTTCCCTTGCATCTGCCGAATCTAATTAATTTGACTCTGGCAGCTCGCAAAATTATGGATTAAATTCTGAATTAATTTTTACCACGACAGTGAACTAATAGATAGATAGAGAAATACAGCACAGAACAGGCCCTTCGGCCCACGATGTTGTGCCGAACTTTTGTCCTAAGTTAATCATAGAATTTTGGACACTAAGGGCAATTTTCTATGGCCAATCCGCCCAACCTGCACATCTTTGGACTGTGGGAGGAAACCGGAGTACCCGGAGGAAACCCACGCACACACGGGGAGGATGTGCAGACTCCACACAGACAGTGACCCAAGTCAAAATCAAACTTGGGACCCTGGAGCTGTGAAGCAATTGTGCTATCCACAATGCTACCGTGCTGCCCTTAAGAAGAAGTTAATCTACACTCAATTATTCTACTCTAATCCATGTACCTATCCAACAGCCGCTTGAAGGTCCCTAATGTTTCCGACTCAACTACTTCCACAGGCAGTGCATTCCATGCCCCCACTACTCTCTGGGTAAAGAACCTACCTCTGACATCCCCTCTATATCTTCCACCATTTATCTTAAATTTATGTCCCCTTGTAATGGTGTGTTCCACCCGGGCAAAAAGTCTCTGACTGTCTACTCTATCTATTCCCCTGATCATCTTATAAACCTCTATCAAGTCGCCCCTCATCCTTCTCCGTTCTAATGAGAAAAGGCCTAGCACCCTCAACCTTTACTCGTATGACCTACACTCCATTCCAGGCAACATCCTGGTAAATCTCCTTTGCACATTTTCCAAAGCTTCCACAATCTTCCTAAAATGAGGCGACCAGAACGGCACACAGTACTCCAAATGTGGCCTGACCAAGGTTTTGTACAGCTGCATCATCACCTCACGGCTCTTCAATTCAATCCCTCTGCTAATGAACGCTAGCACACCATAGGCCTTCTTCACAGCTCTATCCACTTGAGTGGCAACTTTCAAAGATCTATGAACATAGACCCCAAGATCTCTCTGCTCCTCCACATTGCCAAGAACCCTACCGTTAACCCTGTATTCCGCATTCATATTTGTCCTTCCAAAATGGACAACCTCCCACTTGTCACGGTTAAACTCCATCTGCCACTTCTCAGCCCAGCTCTGCATCCTATCTATGTCTCTTTGAAGCCGACAACAGCCCTCCTCACTATCCACAACTCCACCAATCTTCGTATCATCTGCAAATTTACTGACCCACCCTTCAACTCCCTCATCCAAGTCGTTAATGAAAATCACAAACAGCAGAGGACCCAGAACTGATCCCTGCGGTACGCCACTGATAACTGGGCTCCAGGCTGAATATTTGCCATCCACCACCACTCTCTGTCTTCCATCGGTTAGCCAGTTTGTTATCCAACTGGCCAAATTTCCCACTATCCCATGCCTCCTTACTTTCTGCACAAGCCTACAATGGGGAACCTTATCAAATGCCTTACTAAAATCCATGTGCACTACATCCACTGCTTTACCTTCATCCACATGCTTGGTCACCTCCTCAAAGAAGTCAATAAGACTTGTAAGGCAAGACCTACCCCTCACAAATCCGTGCTGACTATCCCTAATCAAGCAGTGTCTTTCCAGATGCTCAGAAATCCTATCCCTCAGTACCCTTTTCCATTACTTTGCCTGCCACCGAAGTAAGACTAACTGGCCTGTAATTCCCAGGGTTATCCCTATTCCCTTTTTTGAACAGGGGCACGACATTTGCCACTATCCAATCCCCTGGTACCACCCCTGTTGACAGCGAGGACGAAAAGATCATTGCCAACGGCTCTGCAATTTCATTTCTTGCTTCCCATAGAATCCTTGGATATATCCCGTCAGGCCCGGGGGACTTGTCTATCCTCAAGTTTTTCAAAATGCCCAACACATCTTCCTTCCCAATAAGTATCTCCTCGAGCTTATCAGTCTGTTTCACACGTTCCTCTCCAACAATATGGCCCCTCTCGTTCGTAAATACTGAAGAAAAATACTTGTTCAAGACCTCGCCTATCTCTTCAGACTCAATACACAATCTCCCGCTACTGTCCTTGATCGGACTTACCCTCGCTCTAGTCATTCTCATATTTCACACATATGTGTAAAAGGCCTTGGGGTTTTCCTTGAACCTACCCGCCAAAGATTTTTCATGCCGTCTCTTAGCTCTCCTAATCCCTTTCTTCAGTTCCCTCCTGGCTATCTTGTATCCCTCCAGCGCCCTGTCTGAACCTTGTTTCTTCAGCCTTACATAAGTCTCCTTCTTCCTCTTAACAAGACATTCAACCTCTCTTGTCAACCATGGTTCCCTCACTCGACCATCTCTTCCCTGCCTGACAGCGACATACGTATCAAAGACACGCAGTACCTGTTCCTTGAACAAGTTCCACATTTCACTTGTGTCCTTCCCTGACAGCCTATAGTGCACTTCAATTCTTGTCTGACAGCATTGTATTTACCCTTCCCCCAATTGTAAACCGTGCCCTGTTGCACGCACCTATCCCTCTCCATAACTAAAGTGTAAGTCACAGAATTGTGGTCACTACCTCCAAAATGCTCCCCCACTAACAAATCTATCACCTGCCCTGGTTCATTACCAAGTACTAAATCCAATATGGCCTCCCCTCTAGTCGGACAATCTACATACTGTGTTAGAAAAGCTTCCTGGACACACTGCACAAACACTACCCCATCCAAACTATTTGATCTAAAGAGTTTCCACTCAATGTTTGGGAAGTTGAAGTCACCCATGACTACTACCCTGTGACTTCTGCACCTTTCAAAAATCTGTTTCCCAATCTGTTCCTCCACATCTCTGCTGCTATTGGGGGGCCTATAGAAAACTCCCACAAATCTCTCTTGTAGCATGAATTGCCAACTTGAAAATTACGAACTTCTGTTAGTGAATTGATGCTAATTTCACAGAATCTTAATTTTCAGCTCAGGCCATTCGGCCCAGCAAGTCTGCACTGGCCTTTGGAAAAAACACCTTACTTAAGCCCACACCTCCACCCTATCCCCGTAACCCCACCTAACCTTTTTGGACACTATAAGGGCGCAATTTAGCATGGCCAATCCACCTAACCTGTGCATCTTTGGACTGTGGGAGGAAACCCACTCAGACGCGGGGAGAACGTGCAGACTGCGCACAGACAGTGACCTAAACCAGGAATTGAACCTGGGACCCTGGAGCTGTGGAGCAACAGTGCTAACCATTGTGCTACTGTGCCGTCCAGTAGTCAAAGAACTGCAAAGAAAAGAATTACAAGGCCATTCCTAATTTGTGGGCAAAATAATTCTCTCTTTCTGGAGACCAGATTGATACTGAACTTTTTGACATTCAAACCAGTATGAGAATCTCCCAGGTGAGCCCAGTAGTCTTTGAATTATATTGCGGATCCAGAACCACTTTGGCACCATAAGTGGTAGCTTAATGCAGGCTTTATAAGACTTTAAATAGTTTCCACACAACCCATATCTATATTGTCTGTCAGTATACAACACAGCCTATATTTAAGCCATTCCAGGATTTGTGAAACCTCAGTCACTCAGTAGAACAGAAATACTGTACTTCCATAAAAATCTAGCTTCTTTACATTCCCTTGATTCACAGGCTGGTATGCTAAATATTCAATGAATCTCCTACACAAATTTCTAAAATATATCACTAAGGGGCTGCCACAAGCCTGCCACTGCTGTTGATGGTATGCAAATATCAATTATTTGGTATCAATGTTTAACAAGTTCTAACAAAAATCCACAGGGTCAGCAATTTTCAATTTCTAACAAGAAAAGGCTTTAAACGGTACAACAACTATGTGACACAGTTCTGTCCTGTGACCCCTGGAAAAAGGTTTTCAATTCAGTCCAGGAGCTGTTATGCTCCCTCGCAATCTTACCAGAATAACTGATATGCTTCATCCATTTGTGTTTGCATTGAATTGACCTTGAAAGACCGAATATCAACAAAATGATAAAACACGTCTAAAACTGCTTCAAGCAAATGTATCCATAGTTTTAGACTCTAAAGTTGATATAAACAAGTAAAATATTACACACTGTTGTGAATAAACACTTATGAAATATTGCTGTTCCTATATAAATTGGGAATGAAATATTGCTGTTCATATATAAATTGGGAATGAAATATTGCTGTTCCTATATAAATTGGGAATGTATCAGTGACCGAGCAAAGAGGAAACCACGCTTGAAAGAATGGTCGACAAAAAGTTCGAACAAACATCCTGGGACACTTGCAGAATTAACTTGTGCGTTGCTTGATATTTTTCAGGATTCTAAAAATGCTACAGAAAGTACAGACAGAAGGATGGAAATGTCAATCAAGATACAAAGAGTATGGCAAGAGACTGCCCATTATGAGCCAGTTGGTGAACATCTGGGGTGTTAACACTGCCTGAAGGGAATACTAGGGAATGCGATAAGTGGACATTTAGTTGGTGGGGGCAGTCAGCACAAGTTTCAGAAGTAACACACTTAAGAGTTAGAAACTTACTGGATTTTTTCTCAGTTAATAGATGAGGATATTTTCCAAACTCAAGTTCCTAATGTGGGGCTAGTAAGGAAGTTTAATGTTGGTAAAGACGTGGCTTTGCAACAGGATACAGTGGGCGGTGACCAAATAAATTGCCCAAATACTAAGGAGGCAACCAGTGACGTAGCATTGGAATCTTTACTGCGCCCTTTGCTATTTGCAACATCTGTGGATGAGGCAGTTAGAGGATTCTACTCTGTAGTAGTAGTATTAAACTTGCTGACAACAAACCACTGTGAGCAGGTAATTATTGAGCAGCTGGATTTCAACTCATTATGTATATGAGCTGAACTTCTTTGACAATAGGTATAGATATAGAACAGTACAGCACAGAACAGGCCCTTCGGCCCTCAATGTTGTGCCGAGCCATGATCACCCTACTCAAACCCACGTATCCACCCTATACCCGTAACCCAACAACCCCCCCCCCCCCCTAACCTTACTTTTATTAGGACATTACGGGCAATTTAGCATGGCCAATCCACCTAACCCGCACATCTTTGGACTGTGGGAGGAAACCGGAGCACCCGGAGGAAACCCACGCACACAGGGGGAGGACGTGCAGACTCCACACAGACAGTGACTCAGCCAGGAATCGAACCTGGGACGCTGGAGCTGTGAAGCATTTATGCTAACCACCATGCTACCCTGCTGCCCTAGACTAGAGGACGCAAATCTAAAATTCACAAAGTTTGAGCAAGGTTGGAAATTAGAAATCCCCAACTACAGTTCATGGTTATTTGTGGTACAAACCCCTGGAGAATGCACTTATTGTGAAGCCAATTGGCAGCTTTGAGAAGGAACTAGATCATTATTTGAGATAGGTTACGTAGATGACTGAATAGTTTGCTGATGACACGACCGAAGTGGGTTGGATCCTGAACAACGATGAGTCAGAGTACAGGAGGAAGATAGATAACCCAGTCGTGTGGCATAATGACAACAATCTCTCCCCCAACGTCAGCTAAACTAAGGGGCTGGTAATTGACTTTAGGAAGCGAAGTGTCGTACACATCCCTGTCTGCATCAATGGTGACGAGGTGGAGATGGTTGATGGCTCCAAATTCCGTGGTGTGCACATCACCAACAATTCTGGTCAAGCGAAGTCAATGATACGATGAAGAATGTGTAACAGTGCCTATACGTCCTCAGGAAACAAAGGAAATTTGACATGTCCACATTGACTCTTACCAATTTTTACGGATGCACCATAGAAAGCATCCTATCTGGCTGCATCAAAGCCTGGTATGACAACTGCACGGCCCAAGACCGTAAGAAACTAGAGTTGTGAACACAACCCAGCTCATCACACAAACCCGCCTCCCATCCATTGACTCTGTCTACACCTCCCGTTGCCATGGGAAAGTGGGCAGCATAATCATAAACAGCTCGCACCCGGGTTATTCTCTCTTCCATTGGCAGGAGACACAAAAGTCTGAGAACATACACGAGCCAGATTCAAAAACAGCTTCTTCCCCATTGTTACCAAACTCCTGAAGACCCTCTTACGGACTGAATTGATGTCTTCACACATCTTCTCTACTGAGTACTACTACACTCCGTATGCTTCATCCGATGCCTGTGTCTATGTATTTACATTGTGCATTTTTGCATGTCCTATGTTTTTTCATGAATTGAATGATCTGTCTGGACTGTACACAGAATACTTTTCACTGTACCTCAGTACACATGATAATAAATCAAATCAAGAAATCTTATTCCTTAAAACAAGGGAAGTCCGTTATACAACTATCATAGATTCTAGACCAGGTCCAAGTAATAAACTGAATGACCTTTCGTGTTCTGGATTGCATGTTCTTTTGTTTCGCACACAAGCACAACTGAAACAATCACAGGCAAGGCAATATATTGTCAACCATGCAGCCTCACCCACAAAGTACTAAATACAATGCCCACTTCACCAAAAAACTGGACAAATAAAAGCTTCTAAGGCTACTTCTTTTGAAAACGCCATGAAGTGAACAGTGGGACATAAGGTAGCTCCTGCCTGGGGATTTGGTTCTTGGCCCCTTTTGCCTGTTTAATGGGTACTGTGCGGGTGAAAAGTGATATAGGTGAAGAGTTTGTAGTTCTCCTCTGGTGTGACATGTCTAAAGTTACCATACGAGGAGTGTGTCAAGTAAAGGGCCCTCATCGAACTCAAAAGACATGTGTGGCGCAGGAGGGAAAACATGGCAAATCAATCAGTGTTGTTGTTGCCCGCTGAGTGGACAACAGAGGTCGGTGGAGTTTTGACAGAGAAATGCAGAAGGCACGACAGACGGTAATGGACAATCTGGCAAAAGTGACTGAGGCAATTCGGGCAATCTGGAAAACGTGGAACAGCGGTTAGAGGCGCACAAGTCGCCAATCCAGAAGGTGGAGATGACGATCTTGGATCATGATGATCATCCGATTGCCTCCTTGGGAGGCAGAAGTAACGATGTTGGCGGAGGGGCAAAAAAACGAAGGCCAAGATCGACCACCTATAGACTTGCTCCAGACGCCAAAATTTGAGGATCGTTGGGTTGCTGGAGGGCATAGAAGGTGCGACAGCCACAGGGAGTGTGTGGCAAAGCTATTCAGGCAGCTGGTGGGGGGAGAGGGTATTTGCACACCTTCCCGAGATGAACTGGGCCCACTGATCGTTGAGAAGGAAGCCCAGCTTTGGGGAGCCGCAACAGGAGATCACAGTCGATTCCACATGTACTTAGACAAAGAAACGATCCTGAGGTGGGTGAAGGAAACACGAGGGTAGCATGGTAACACAAGTGGGAAGCATGGCAGCACAAGTGGATAGCACTGTGGCTTCACAGTTCCAGGGTCCCAGGTTAGATTCCCAGCTTGGGTCACTGTCTGTGTGGAGTCTGCACATTCTCCCCGTGTCTGCGTGGGTTTCCTCCGGGTGCTCCGGTTTCCTCCCACAGTCCAAAGACGTGCAGGTTAGGTGGATTGGCCATGATAATTTGCCCCTAGTGACCAAAAAGGTGAGGAGGGATTATTGGGTTACGGGGATAGAGTGGAAATGAGAGCTTAAGTGGGTCGGTGCAGCCTCGATGGGCCGAATGGCCTCCTTCTGCACTGTATGTTCTATGAGTGTGCAGATGGAAAGGCCACAACGTTACAATTTAGCATGACTTGAGAGTGGAACGAGTGAAAATGCGAGCGGGATTTAATAAGGCCAAGTTGGCTCTCTATAAGAACGAAGTGAAATTTGGAGTGGCAAATCCAACTTGCCTGTGGGTCATGGAGGGAGACCATTATTTTGACATGCCGGAGGAGGCGAACAACTTTGCCAAGGAGCATAGATCGGGGGACATTTGAATGTAATGGATGATTTCACCTGCGTGGTGAAGTTTTGGATTTGCTTTTCGTTTTTTTCTTCTCTAGGTTTTCCCCATGTAATTTGCATGTTTCTGTTATATTTGTAACCCTACATTTGGGATAAGGGCTTTTCAGTATTTTAAAGCATGGTTGGAAATGAATACGAGATGGATTTGTATGATTCAAGATTAAATTTTGGGCCGGGTAGGGGGGCTGTGTATGGGATTTTTGAGTATATAATTTGAGTTTCTCCCAGGTGGGGTTAACCCTGCTAGCAGAGACGCTAGTTAACAGAGAGAAGTGAGGGAGAAAGTCGTGGCTGGTTATCTTGAGGAGGGGGGGGGGGGGGGGGGGGGGGTATTTTGTCTTTTGGGGTAGCGGTTGGCTTTTCTTTGCTTGGTAAGGGGAGGGGAGGGTGATGAACAGTTGGTTTGGTTGGGGGGTTAGTGGGGAGAAGTGGGCTGCTGTCAATGAAGGTTTCCTTGTTGAGCTACTGGGTGGAGGGGAGTGGCAGGCCTGGAATCTGGACAAGGTAGGGCCTTGTTGGGACTTTCTTGCGGATAAGGTATGGCTGATTCGGGGTGTGGGGGGGGGGCGAGGCCCCAGACCGGACTGGTCACACAGAGTTTAAGGGGGTTAAATAGGCCGGTTAAGAGATCTCGGGTGTTCGCCATTTAAAAAGCTTGAAGGTGCATGTAGTTTTCTTGCAGGAGACACATCTGATAGTTCTGGATCAAATTAGGTTGAGGAAGGGGTGGGTGGGACAGGTGTTCCATTTGAGCTTTGACACGAAGACAAGGGGAACCACAGTGCTCATTAATAAGTTGACAGCTTGTGCTGTTTACCATCAAGCCGGTGGCAGTAGAAGCTATGGCCCTAATCAGAGATCTGCCAACTGCTGGATCCTTGGAACTCGTGCCTCCAGACCACCTCACTCCACACGGCTCTTCCCATTGTGGAAGTCTCGTTCATGATAATCTTTATTAGTGTCACAAGTAGGCTTACAGTAACACTGCAATGAAGTTACTGTTAAAAACCCCTAGTGACCACACTCCGGCGCCTGTTCGGGTATACGGAGGGAGAATTCAGAATGTCCAATTCATCAACAGTATGTCTTTCGGGACTTGTGGGAGGAAACCAGAGCACCCGGAGGAAACCCATGCAGACACAGGGAGAACGTGTAGACTCCGCACAGACAGTCACGCAAGCTGGGAACCGAACACGGGTCCCTGGCACTGTAAAGCAGTGCTAACCACTGTGCTAACGTGCCACCCGAAAGATAGATCGCTCTACAATCAGTCAACCTCTCCTCGGAAGGAACATTCTAGTCGACTTTGATTCTGGACTCTAGACACATGTAAAACCCCAGCATTTATCTTATGGTGGACGTGCCCTGAACCCTCTTCCTTATCCCCTATTTATTGCCGGTGCGCAAAAGGGGTGGACAAAACAAAACTCTTCTCAAGTCCGTGTGTATGAAAATAAACCAACCCCTTTCATTCACCGTACCTCATATTTGCTGTGTAGGTTAACATAGGGACATTCCAAATTTAAGAGGAAAATCAAAAACAAGAAACACATGCTTACAGATGGGTAGAGTGTGAGAAATCAAGGCAGCTTAAACTGCATCACTTTGAACTACAAATACTCTCCTTGATACCACTGCTTACAACGTTGCTGGTATTTCCACCCCACCATACTTTTCAAACAAAACACTTGAGGAAAATTACTGTAGATTGCAGCTTACAAGTCCACCTATGAAAAATCCTTCCAATAACAGGGGTCAACCTATTCACCCAAGTATAAAACACGAACTGCTGGTGGTGGTACATACAGTCTCTATTCTGAAAAATGGAAAAAAATCTAACACTGGTAATTCAAATTAAATCGAAGTACCACGTTTTATTTAATGAAATAATTCTACAAAGATAACGCGAATCATAATTGTAATGTTTTAACAGCCAAATCCATAGTCTTCGGCACCCGATTGAATTCGCCGAGTCACTTTGGGTATGGCATCATCGTAAGAACCCCATTCATGAGATGCGGTGCTTTGACTTTCAGTCATTCTCTCCACAGCAAATCATCTTCCTCTCCATCCTTTAAATTTGATATTCTCATTTTTTTAATGATCTGATGACTGTTTGTGCATTCCACGATTTGATGATGAAACCACACAAAACATCAAAGGCAGCACATACATTTCCACTCTGTGAAGGTCTTTCTTCCATCGATCAACCACTTATTCCATTTGGTACAAATATGATCCTTGGAAGGCTTGTTGAAACCCACCCAAAGGATGAGCTAAGGACATTAGACCCCTAGTATAACTGCAATTTGGGGTAAATATTTGTAGGTGCCTTTTGATCTCGTTGTATGGGATCTAAACTTGTCCTATAATAAACTGCAAACTTTGTGTAGGTCACCAGGATGCTTTTTCGAATCATCATCACGCCACAACTTCATTCTCATCCATCAAACTGTTGTCATGGATATGTACAAAAACCCCTGCAAAGTTCTTGATTTTTGGCATGGTTGTACGCTTGAACATTACCAGAGGCTTTGTTTCATTGACTATACAAGCTAGTACCACAATGAACCTGGTCTTCTCATGTCCTGTGATTTTCAATGGAACTGTTTTTGAACCTTTTCACTGCAGTTTGGTTGCTGGTCATAGTGAAACTCATGGGAGTTTTGTTCATATTGCTGATTGGGGCGCCACGGAGTCACTTAGTGATTAGCACTACCTCAGTGCCAGGGACCAGGGTTCGATTCCAACCTTGGGTGCCTGTGTGGAGTTTGCACGTTCTCCCCATGTCTGTGTGGGTTTCCTCCCACAGTCCAAAGATGTGCAGGTTAGGTGAATTGGCTATCCTAAATTGGCCCTAGGTAGGGTGTTCTTTCAGAGGGTCGGTGCAGACTCGATAGACCGAATGGTCTCCATTCAATGGAATGGTGCATTGTAGGGATTCTATGATTTGACGCAATGGATATTTCTGTTTTTGCAACTGATGATTCTCGGGAAACTGCAAAAGTTGGCAGTGGTTTTTTGGTTGTCTACTGGCACAACAACAGACATTCGGGCCAACGAATCTGCTCCACTAGCGTTGTGACTTTTAGCTTGAAACCAGCTTCGCCCGTCTTTCTTTTTGCAGGAAAACCAATTTTTTTTTTCAATTGCCACCGGCCATCTGCCATGTGGGCACATCTTAAATGTCCGCGTATCTTCTTGGCAACATAGCCTATGTTGCCTGCTTGATCCCACACACCAACAGGTCAATATAATCCTAATCAATATACTTCCTGAACTAACAAATTGAGGCCAATTCCTAATAGCCCTAACCACACATACATTAGCTGAAGAAATGCGGGGGGGGGGGAAAGAGATGGAGAAAGAGAGAAAAGATCAACTTATTGCCATGTATTGACCGAAACATGCATTTTGGCATTGAACAAAAAGGTGTTGTCTACGAGAGTGCATCTACTGTACTGGAATGTTTATTTTGCAGCAAATGCAGACAGCCATTTTACTTGTCAACAGTTCCACCAAAACCTGTCCATGGTTGATATTCTTTAAACATCAATTTTCCAAACAAGCCCAAAAAAAACTTTGAACTACATCCCTCTTAAGTATTACTACCTACCTTGGATTAGATTATTGTCACGTGTACCGAGATACTGTGAAAAGTATTGTTCTGCATGCAGCTCAGACAGATCATTCTGTACATTCCTATCCAATTTAATGTGACCATTTAAACTGCAGAGCTTCAAAATATGAAAGAATTGAATATTGACCATACATTACCTACCTCCTCACTATTGCTACAAAAACTTTCACCAAACTTCAAGTCCCATTTCAAGACTCGAGTCTCTAACTAAGACTAATTTATCAATTTAAATCATAGAACAGCACCAGCATAAAAATGGAGATGGCAGTTCAGTGTCACATATTTAAAGCCTGTTTCAGCAACTACAGAACCAAGGAACAAATGGAAAATGTTAGAAACATTGCAATATCGGACACTCAGGTGACTCAAAAAATCGATCAAAATCGAGTTTTTTGTAATCATAATAGTGTTACCCAAGCACTTGACAAATATCAGACAATTATCCTCCTGCAATTGTTTTTTAAAATAAATTTAGAGTACCCAATTCATTTTTATCCAATTGAGGGGTAAATTAGTGTGGCCAATCCACCTACCCTGCGCATCTTTGGGTTGTGGGGGCAGAACCCATGCAAACACTTTCTTTTTTTTTTTTAAATAATTTTTATTGGAATTTTTTTACAGAAAATATAACACTGAAAAGCAACAATAAAACACCATAATAACTGTAACACCCCCAAGACCGTATCAACGCATGTATCACACATTCCCCCCACCCCCAGTAGACAAGAGAACTTGAAAATAAATTAAAATTAAATAAGCAAACATAGTCAACGTCCCCCCCCTTTCCCCCCCGGTTTGCTGCTGCAGTACCCTATCGTTGAGCCAGAAAGTCGAGGAAAGGTTGCCACCGCCTAAAGAACCCTTGTACCGATCCTCTCAGGGCGAATTTGACCTTCTCTAGCTTGATAAAACCCGCCATGTCATTGATCCAGGTCTCCACGCTTGGGGTCTCGCATCCTTCCACTGTAGCAAGATCCTCCGCCGGGCTACTAGGGACGCAAAGGCCAACACACCGGCCTCTTTCGCCTCCTGCACTCCCGGCTTCACCCCAACCCCAAAAACCGCGAGTCCCCAGCCTGGCTTGACCCTGGATCCTACCACCCTCGACACCGTCCTCGCCACCCCCTTCCAGAACTCCTCCAGTGCCGGGCATGCCCAGAACATATGGGCATGGTTCGCTGGACTCCCCGAACACCTGACACACCTGTCTTCACCCCCAAAGAACCTACTCAAAAACCCACGCAAACACGGGGAGAATGTGCAAACTCCACACGAACAGTGACCCAGAGCCAGGATCGAACTTGGGACCTTGCCGCCGTGAGGCAGCAGGGCTAACCCACTGCGCCACCATGCTGCCCTCTCCTGCAATTGAACAATAGTTAACATGCAAATACAATACACAGCCTGCATATTTAGTGTAAAAGTGGGACACAAAAGGCTTGTGGAGTTGGCATTAAGTGAATTTTTCAGATTTATACAAGCTTGTTGTCTATAGAGACCACATTTTCAGTCTCCACTGATGTTTTTATAGTCTGATTGGTAGGTCTCACCTAATGGGCAAATAAGATCACAGGAAAGCTGATGAGGCAGTCAACTAAGTGAATCATGAAGTTCCAGCGAAGCCAAAATAAATAATTAACGGCTAATCCATAACAATTTCAAGTACTTGCAAGAATTGCAACTGGTAATGAAATGTGTCCAGGTATCCGCTGCAGTTCCGGAGACGGCCCTACGCACTCAGGTTCCTGTGCAACAATAATTTATACGGTAGGTAGCACGGTGGTTAGCACTGTTGCTTCACAGCACCAGGGTCCCAGGTTCGATTCCCGGCTTGGGTCACTGTCTGTGTGGAGTCTGCACATTCTCCCCGTGTCTGTGTGGGATTCCTCTGGGTGCTCTGGTTTACTCCCACAAGTCCCGAAAGACGTGCTTATTAGGTGAATTGGACATTCTGAATTCTCCCTCAGTGTACTCGGACAGGCGCAGTAATGCGGCGACTGGGGATTTTCACAGTAACTTCATTTCAGTGTCAATGTAAGCCTACTTGTGACATTAATAAAGATTATTACTTATATTACGAAGAATTCTCCCTCCGCGTACCCGAACAGGTTCCAGAATGTGGCGACTCGGGACTTTTCACAGTAACTTCATTGCATGTGTTAACATAAGCCTACTTGTGATGATAAAGATTCGTATTACTACAAATACAATCAAATTAAGTCCAACCTGGGCTTTCTGCCTGTACACAGTGACTCATTCCCAACATTATCAGATGGGAGCCATTGCTTCCAACTGCATAGCTATTGAATAACCTGCTGTTCCATTTTCTATTGGACACCAATCCCTTGAATGTGTATCGGTCATTGGCTGTGCCACTCCTGATTCACCACTATGCATATTCCAATTAATTATCCAGCAAAATGGCACAGATTTGCCATTAGAGAATTGAAGAGCGCAATTCATAGTAAAATATATGGTGCTCATTGATATTGCAGCAAATTCCAGCCCATTAAGTTGAGGACACAGCTCGCGCTGCCAAGTGCTGAGAAAAAAAATGTTGAAGAAAGCAAACATAAGGTTGTGCCTCCAGTATGCTGGAGTCCTGTTTAAAATTCTCCCCCACAATGTCCACATTGACTCTTGCCAATTTTTACAGATGCACCATAGAAAGCATCCTATCTGGCTGCAAACAGCTTGGTATGGCAACTGCTCAGTCCAAGACCGTAAGAATCTACAGAGAGTTGTGAACACAGTCCAGTCCATCACTCAAAACCGCCTCCCATCCATTGACTTTGTCTACACCTCCCGCTGCCTTGGGAAAGCGGGCAGCATAATCAAAGACCCCTCCCACCAGGGTTATTCTCTCTTCCAACTTCTTCCATTGGGCAGGAGGTACAAAAGTCTGAGAACATTCACTAACAGGTTCAAAAATAGCTTCTTTCCCACTATTACCAGACTCCTGAATGACCTTGTTAAGGACTGAACTGATCTCTTCACACATCGTCTCTACTGAGTAGTACCAGACTCCGTATGTTTCACCCAATGCCTGTGTCTATGTATTTACATCGTGTTTTTATGTATGTCCTATGTTGTTTCATGCATGGAACAATATCTGGACTGTACGCAGAACAATACTATACCTCAGTACACATGATAATGAATCAAACCCAAATCCAGGAAAAGGGAAGAAGGTTCAGAGAATTTATACTGTTTTTCCACTGGAGTTGGTCGAGGGCAGGCGGTAACACAGTGGTCAGCACTGTTGCTTCACACCCCCGGGGTACCAGGTTCGACTCCCGGTTTGGGTCACTGTCTGCATGAGTTTCCTCCCATGAATCACGAAAGACGTGCTGTTAGGTAATTTGGACATTCTGAATTCTCCCTCCGAACAGGCGCCTGAGTGAGACAACTGGGGGATTTTCACAGTAACTTCATTACAGTGTTAATGTAAGCCTACTTGTGACAATAATAAAGAATTTTAAAAGATCCTTGGGGATAAATACTGGCTGGAACACTGAGTGGCGGCTGCACGGTGGCGCAGTGGTTGGCACTGCTGCCTCACGCCACCGAGGACCGCGTTCAATCCTGGCCCCCTGTCCGTGTGGAGTTTGCACATTCTCCCCGTGTCTGCGTGGGTCTCACCCCCACAAAGATGTGCAGGTAGGTGGATTGGCCATGCTAAATTGCCCCTTAACTGGGAAAAAATAATTGGGTACTCTGAAAAAAAAAAGTGAACGTCCTGCTCATCCTTGAACAGTGCCATGGGATATCTTGTGTTAGCCCAAGAGGGCAGACCAGAACTCTGTCCAGGACTCCCGAAAGAAATGCCAGTTAGTTTGTGTACTCAAGTCATTGGAGTGGGGTGTGAACCTGTGACCTTCAAGTGCATGCACTACAACTGACACCTTAGCTGAACCAACAAGGCAAACAGAAGGTGGATGCAGCAAATGCATTTTTGTGTGTGTGTGTGGATGAAGAGCGTTACATCTGTTGGAACAAGAGGAATAGACCTGTTCTGAAGGAGAGGGTGAATGTGACAATATTTCTGAGGGACAGAATATAATCCGCACTTGAATAGACACGAATTAATCAGGAATTGTCAGTATGAATATCAAGGCATTATGTTTTTTTTGTGTTTGTTGGGTCTCCTTGTTTAAAAATGTTGAAATTATAAATGCCGCAATAAAATATTTTCTAAATAAAAATGAACATGAAGGAACTTATGGGGGGCGGAGGAGATGCAGACCGAGGAGAGAAGCGTAAGTGGGAGGTGGAGCTTGGTGGTGAGATGGAGGCTTTTGGGCGGATGCATTGAGCAGAGTCAACATGATCGCAACATGTGTCAGGCTCAGCTTGATCCAATTCAAGGTGGTCCACCGGGCCCACATGACAGTGGCCCGGATGAGTAGATTCTTTGGGGTGGAGGACAGGTATGTAAAATGTGCGGGAGGACCAGCGAACCATGTCCACATGTTCTGGGCGTGTCCAAAACTTAGGGGATATTGGCAGGGGTTTGCAGACGTCATGCCCAGAGTATTGAAAACAAGGGTGGCAATGGGTCCAGAGGTGGCGATTTTTGGGGTGTCGGAAGACCCGGGAATCCAGGAAAAGAAAGAGGCAGATGTTCTGGCCTTTGCTTCCCTGGTAGCCCGGAGACGGATACTGCCAGCTTGGAGGGACTCAAAGCCCCCGAAGTCGGAGGCCTGGTTAACCGACATGGCGAGCTTTCTCGGCCGAGAGAAGATTAAGTTCGTCTTAAGAAGGTCATTGTTAGGGTTCGCCCGGAGGTGGCAACCATTCATCGACTTCTTCACGGAGAATTAATCGTCAGCAGGGGGTGGGGTTAGGACAGCGTAGAATAGGGGGTCAAATAGGCGGGTCTTGGAGAGATGGGAGTCGGTGTTTGCACTATGTTTATTGTTCTTTGTACATTATTTTTATACTGTTGCTGTCTGAAATGCCAAAAATACCTCATTAAAATTGTCCGTTAAAAAAAAATATGAAGGCCGTGTTTGACAAATTTAATCAAATTTTCTTTGAGCAGGTAACCAGTAATATAGAGCAGTGTAATGCATTTGATCTGGTCGACATGGACTTTTAGCAATGCTTTTCGTAAGGTTCCACATGACAAACTGGTCTAGAAAGTAAGGGCCCATGGGATCCAAGGCAAAGTGGCACATTGGATCCAAAATTGGCTGAGGGGCAGGAAGCAGAAGGTGATGGTAGAGGGAACGTTTCTGTTACTGGAAGTCTGTTTCCATCAGGGCTATTTGTGGTGTGCATTAATGATTTGGACTTGAAAATCAGGGGTATGATCAAGAAGTTTGTGGATGTCTCAAAAATTGGTAGGGTGGTAAATAGTGAGGATAGTCATAGACTGCCAGGAGGATATAATCAGACTGGTCAGGTGGGCAGAGCGTGGCAAATGGAATTCAACCCCGAGTGTGAGGTAATGTATTTGGGAGGTTTAACAAGGCAAAAAGTTACATTATGAATGGTAGGACTCTGTAAAGATCAGAAGGACCTTGGAATGTGGCTAGGCTGGCAGATAAGGTGGCTAAGGTCTAGTGGATACTTGCCTTTATTAGCCGAGACATAGAATATAAGCACAGGGAGGTCATGCTTGAATTGGCTGTTTAGGCCACAACTGGAGCAGTGTGTGTAGTTCTGGTCACCAGATTATTGGAAGAATATGATTGCACTGGAGAGAGTGTAGAGGAGATTTACCAGCATGTTGGTTTAGCACAGGGCTAAATCGCTGTCTTTGAAAGCAGACCAAGGCAAACCAGCAGCACGGTTCAATTCCCGTACCAGCCTCCCCGAACAGGCGCCGGAATGTGGTGGCTAAGGGCTTTGCACAGTAACTTCATTTGAAGCTTACTTGTGACAATAAGCGATTTTCATTTCATTTCGTGTTGCCTGGGCTTGAGAGTCTGAATTATGGGGAAAGATTGGAAAGGCTGGGGCTGTATTTTTTTGGAGCAGAGAAGGTTGAAGGGGGACCTAGTCTTAGATAACGAGGAGCATAGATAGGGTGGATAGGAAGGCATGTTTTCCATTAGTAGAGAGGTCAATAGCCAGGGACATAAATGTAAATGTAAGAGGTAGAAGGCTCAGAGGGGCGTTGAGGAGAAATCTTTTCACCCAGAGGGTGGTGGGATCTGGACTTCACTGCCTGAAAGATTGATCGAGTCAGAAACTCTTGTAACATTTAAGAGAAGGGCCTGTCTCCATGCAGTGGCTTCTATAATGCTCTATATTTGATATTCACTTGCACTGTTGTGATTTCCAGGGCATCAGCCAAACACAGATCTTTGTTGACTGGCGAGGACAGCATAGGCCGAATTCTGTGCTGTAAATATGTATGAATGTCCTTCCTCACAGAGCCAGACATTTGTCAGTTTTCCAACCATTAAAGTGGATAGAGAAGTGGAAAGCCTTGCCAACTATCCCAGTTGGGCTGGCTTGCAACATTGGAGGGTTCAGAGCTGGACTGTGCAGCCGTGCAGTTACTTGGGGTAGGGTGTTGTAAGACTTCTTACTTGGGATAGTAGAGGATTCAAGAGAGGGCAGCCTCGAGTACCACCACACCATTTACCTTTTCAACGCGTGATCATTCAAGTTGGCAAGAGGAAAGTACTGGGATGGCAGAGAAAGTGCGGCACACACAGTGGAAGACACCGAGCAAGCAGAAGGCACTCGGTGGGAAAAACAAAACGAGATCAACAGAAATTTGGGAGAGAGAAAGTCAGGCACAACCACTACAAGGAGACGGCCACAACGCGAGAAGCATCTGTAAATTCTGGAGAATCCCAATGGAAGCAGATGTTTTTTTCCCCTTTCAGACGCTAACCCAGCTGCAGTCCAGCCCAGGTCCTTTGCCTCCAGTGGGAAGGTCACGGCAGCGGGTACATTTCATTCACGGTCGCCCCAAGCCTCAATGAAGTGCCAATAGGCCCACTATTCTCGGACAGACAACTCAGGAAGCAGCAGAGTTACAGAGAGTGTGGGCGGCCTGTCTCCTTGACCCTAGCCCCGGGCCGCACTCACTCTCTCCAGTTTGTGCCTAGGCCTCAGGCTGCTCACCCCCCCGACAAGTGCAGCCGGCCGGCGGGCGGGACCCGGCTGCACATTCCCCTCCTTCCCTCCCCGGCGCAGCCAGGCTTACGTTCTCCGACGAGCAGGATCCTCACATCTTTCCTCATCGTTGCCTCCGGTCCCGGCCCGAGTGAGGGAGAGAGCGGAGCTGCGGATGGGGGGTGGTCTCCAGGCGGTTAGGCCCAGGGCGTCAGGACGGCACAGGCCGCGCTGCTCCTCCACCTTCCGGGGCGAGGGAAGGTCTCCTGCTGACGGCGGTATTTCGGGATGACTGTCGGGCCTCCCTCACGGATGAAACGTCCCCCCCCCCCGAGCGGCCCGGCTCCTCTTCACGCCATACTCCAGCCTCAGAGACGCGGCTGTCAGCCGCGCCGCACATGCGCTCCCACCACTAGCGCGCACGCGCGCCTCTCCCCGCCGCCCTGCCGCTCCCCCCCCCAGCGTGCGCGCCCCCGGCTCCTGTCCCCTGCACACACGCGCGCTCCAGACGCCGGCGCGCGCCCTGCCACTTCCTACGCACGCGCGAGCCCCCACCAACGGCCGTTCCCCGCGCGCCCTGCCGCTTCCCACGCACGCGCGAGCCCCCACCAATGGCCGTTCCCCGCGCGCCCTGCCGCTCCCCACGCACGCGCGAGCCCCCACCAACGGCCGTTTTCCGCGCGCCACAACCCCACCAACGGCCGTTCGCCCTGTCAGACTCCTGAGGTGCGAGGCAGCTCGCCCGCTCGCTCGTCTATCTCGTCGTGGTCAACCTCCTCCGACTTGACGCCCGATTTAGGTCAACTTGGAACGCCAGGAAGAGGAGCCGATCGGTCTTTGGAGCCTGCCCTGCTGTCCAGTCAGATCAATGGCAGGTCGCCGATCTCAATTCCCGCTCCCTCACTGGATCCCCACGTTTGATCCCCTCAGTTTTTCACCCGGAACCCATTTTTACCAACCGGCCCACCTTTGGGATCAACGCCGGGCAATCTTCGCCACCCACCATTTTCACTGACTTTAAATGTGACAGGTGAGCCTGCTCTGTCCTCACCATCTCACTGGCTTTGTCATTCAATGTTACATTTCTGATAATGACTTCCTTTGATGATTTAAGATCTCGCTGCATCCATTAAAAAAAAATCAAGAGGTTTGTCCTCGAATTGGTCTTCAAATGTCTGCAGTTGTGAGGGTTTTAAACTTTCATTTGCAAGTGATTCCCTGCATATAACACACATGAGCTTTGAATCCTGATTTCCGTCGGCACAATTAATAAACCCACACCTCAGGTAATCATCTTTATGCTGCTTTGTTCCTGTTCTGAGCTCCTTCTTCATGGATTATTCACCAGAGGCCCTGGAGTTCACACCAACACTGCTGGCAGCTGTAAAATGGAGGAAAATCTCACGCCCAGATCACGTAACGTCGGCATAAGGGGCGCATGACCTGCTCTCTGCCGCCACTCCAGGCAGGAAGACTCCAGCAATTCAAAATAAAATCTGCTGGGTCAGCGCGCTGACTTCTGGAGGCGTTCTGTCCCACTGGGCTGCGGGTCTGCACGCTGCTGAGGGGGCACGTATGCGCAGAATGGTCGGCATTCTGAAAACCGGTCGCAACCAGCATTTTAAAAAGCTGGTCATGCCGTTGGGCACCATTTCCCAGGATCGGAAATCACATGGCCCCTCAATTGGGAACGCCGTGATGCATGGCCCGTGACTCTCCCGACACCCGCTCACGACCCTGAGTTCGAAAATGACTGCCTTAGAGTCCATAGTGTCGGCCTTGAACTCAATAACTGAACACCCACAGCCCGCTGGGGTGGAGATACCCAAAGATTTATAACAGTCTGAATAACCCTTACCCACTGAGCAAACAAGGAACCATTATTGCAACCATTAGTTAAAAATATCTGCAGAAGACAATTAAATACTATGGTGCAAGACCTGGAAGTAAAAACAGAACAATTTGTGCATGTACCTTTGCTTATGTAAAGACAAAAGGACTCAAGAAAACAAGTGTGTGGAACTAATACCAGATAAATAATTGCCACTATCTCCTAACTGGTAGAATGGATCAATCTGTTATATAACTGTTGGAATGGATCTATCTGTTATGCAACTCATTCAATTTTCATTAGAAATACAAATTAGGAGGGCATTGTAAAATAACAATAATCTTTATTGTCACAAGTAGGCTTACATTGCAATGAAGTTACTGTGAAAAGCCCCAAGTCGCCACATTCCAGCTCCTGTTCGGGTACACGGAGGGAGAATTTAGAATGCCCAAATTACCTAACAGCACGTCTTTTGGGACTAGTGGGAGGAAACCGGAGCACCCGGAGGAAACCCACGCAGACACGGGGAGAATGTGCAGACTCCACATAGACAGTGACCCAGCCGGGAATCAAACCTGGTGCTATGAAGCCACAGTGCAAACCACTAATGTGGGAGATCAACTGCATCAGATTATTGCCCAATAATTGATGGTAAAAAACACACCCCTATGTTCTGTGAGCAAGATCAGGAAGAACGCAATCAAATAGCAGATCCATCCACAAATGTGTTTTCAGGGCAATTAGGGCTGAGAAATAAATGTGGCTTCTTCACCATCACTCACATTCCGTAAACAAAACAAAAACATTTCCTGGTAATTTTGCGGTAATGTGAACTGCCAACACATTGTTCAGACAGTCGAGGAAATACTGGAACAAACTTTGATTACTGTCGCTGAGATTTAAAATGATCAATTGAGCTCACGCCTGCTTTTTGTTGGAGAACATTTCAAACGTTTACCACACTTTGGGAAACTTTAGTTTACAAGGTCAGGAAGATAAATCAGTTTACAATATCTGATACTTTTAACATGCAGGATAAGCATGAGGTACAAGCAAACAGGTTCAACACACCACTCTTCACGATAAATGACAGATGCGGCCAAACAGATTCAATGGCTTTCTTTTTTAAAATAAATTTAGAGTACCCAATTATTTTTTTTCCAATTAAGGGGCAATTTAGCGTGGCCAATCCACCTATCCTGCACATCTTTTGGGTTGTGGGGATGAAACCCATGCAGACACGGGGAGAATGTGCAAACTCCTGTTGGAGAGTCCTGAATGGCTTACCCCTTATTCTTAGGCTGTGACCCCTAGTTCTGGACGTCCCCAACATTGGGAACATTCTTCCTGCCAGTCCAGTCTAACCTGTCCAGTCCCATCAAGATTTTATATGTTTCAATGAGATCCCCTCTCATTCTTCTTAACTCCAGTGAGTACAAGCCCAGTCGATCCAATCTGTCTTCCTATCCAGTCCTGCCATCCCAGGAATTAGTCTGGTGAACCTTCGCTGGACACCCTCAATATCAAGAATGTCTTTCCTCAAACTAGGAGACCAAAACTGCACACAATACTCAAGGTGTGGTCTCACCAAGGCCCTGTATAACTGCAGCAAGACATCCTTACTCAAATCCTTGCCATGAAGGCCAGAATGCCATTAGCTTTCCTCACCGCCTGCTGTACCTGCATGCCAGCATTCAGCGACTGTTCCACTGTGAAAACAGTGAAAGGATGCCGGTAGACATATTGATGGAATTTGTTTACTCCAAAAACTACGGCCAAACCCTCTTTTCCGATCTGCACATAGTTTTTCTCAGCATCGACCAATGTCCGAGATACAAATGCGATGGAGTCAAGAGTTAGTCTTGAAAAGGAGCATCCGCCACTTCGCTTGGCATATGGATCCTCTATACGAGGGACTGGGTAGTGATCCAATCGGGAGACAGTTGACCGTCAGTTTATAGTTGCCACAGAGGCAGATGTAGCCATCGGGTTTAATAACAGGCACGACAAGGTCCGCCCAGTCGGAGAATTGAACGGGGCACATGATTTTCAAGCCATCCAGACGGTCCAGTTCTGCGCCCACCTTTGACCGCAAGGCATATGGGACTGGCCAGGCACAAAAGTATCACGGTTGTGCTATTAGGTCGACACTAATGGAGGCCTTTGCCACTCTTATGGTGCCCAAACCCTCCTGAAATCTGGCAAACCTACTGTCAGTCCAAACGGAGGTGGCACAACCAATCCCGCCCCAACAGACGTGGTCCGCTTCCATGGACAACTACCAAAGGTAGATTTGTCACTTGTTGTCCATACTCGACTGGGACCATCAGGTACCCGTAATTGCCAGAAGTTCCCCCATATACGTGGTGAGGTGTGCGTTGGTGTCCTGAAAGGTCAGCGTTTGGAAGCCGGACCGGATCCGATTGAAGGTATGGTAGCTGACTACGGATACCACAACTCTGGTGTCTAACTCCATGTGAATAGAATGCCCGTTTACCTGCTGCAAAAACTATAGGAGTGACCCATGGTGAGACAATGCAGTGTAGCTGATGATAGGAAATGTCGTCTCCCTCCATGTAGTGGGTCTGATCCTGAGGACGGCTGTTGCGACTGGCGGGGCGGTCAGTTCCTTGCGTGGCTGACTACCCTCCTGGGCTCTGCGGCCAGTGGCCGCTGGGCGGTACCCGTATTCCGGGTTGTTGCGGTTGGGATAACGCTTGGTGGTGCTCTGGGCCTGGTGGCCAACGTCTCCGTGGAAGGCGTCCCACTACTGGGGGCCTGTGTCGCAGGTGGGATTTGAGCGGCGTATGGTTTGGCAGTTGAGGCTCATGGTTTCTGGACCCCTTGTTTCGTGCACTCGCAGGAAATGGCAATTTCTTTTTTAAAAAATAATTTTTATTCAAAATTTTCATAAAATATGAACAACAAAAAGTAATTTTTTTTTACAAAGAACAGAAAAAAGAAAAAACAGTACCCCCCCCCCGCGCATACACAAAGGAAGAGGTAAATTAACACCCGCCATTCGCACAAAACACGCGCCCGCCCCTTCGACAAACCCCCCCCCCCCCCCCGTGTATACGTAGAGAAAGAAATAAATCAGCTCCCGTCATTAGCATAGAGCAACTATGCCCGTCCCTCCGGCCCAAAACCCCACCGGGCTACGAGGGACGCAAAGGCCAGAACACCGGCCTCTTTCGCCTCCTGCACTCCCGGCTCCACTACAACCCCAAAAATTGCGAGCCCCCAGCCCGGATTGACCCTGGATCCTACCACCCTCGACACCGTCCTCGCTACGCCCTTCCAAAATTCCCCCAGCACTGGGCATGCCCAGAACATATGGGCATGATTTGCTGGGCTCCCTGAGCACCTGATACGCCTGTCCTCACTCCTGAAGAACCGACTCATCCTTGTCCCCGTCATGTGAGCCCTATGCAGCACCTTAAACTGTTTGAGGCCAAGCCTCGCACAAGAAGAGGAGGAGTTCACCCTCCTCAGGGCGTCCGCCCACGTCCCCTCCTCTATCTCCTCACCCAGCTCCTCCTCCCACTTACCCTTCAGCTCCTCGACCGAGGCCTCATCCATCTCCTGCATCACCTGGTACGCTGCCGAGATCCTCCCCTTACCAACCCACACCCCCGAGCGCACCCTGTCCTGGATCCCACGTGGCAGCAGCAGAGGAAACTCCGCCACCTGCCGCCTGACAAATGCCCTTACCTGCATGTACCTGAAGGCGCTCCCCGGGGGAGCCCGAACTTCCCCTCCAGCGCACCCAGACTCGCAAACTTCCCGTCTACAAACAGGTCCCTCAACCTCCTGATACCTGCTCTGTGCCAACTCAGGAACCCGCCATCAATTCTCCCTGGGACAAACCGGTGGTTGCCCCGTATCGGGGTCCCCATTGAGGCCCCCACCTCCCCCCTGTGCCGTCTCCATTGCCCCCAAATTTTGAGGGTAGCCGCAACCACCGGGCTCGTGGTATACCTCGTTGGAGGGAGCGGCAGCGACGCCATTACCAGCGCCTCTAGGCTCGTGCCCACACAGGATGCCATCTCCATTCTCTTCCATGCTGCCCCCTCCCCCTCTATCACCCATTTACGCACCATCGCTGCATTGGGAGCCCAGTAGTACCCACAGTGGTTGGGCAGTGCCAGCCCCCTGTCCCTGCCCCGCTCCAAGAACACCCTTCTCACCCTCGGGGTCCCGTGTGCCCACACAAACCCCGTAATGCTCTTATTAACCCGCCTGAAAAAGGCCTTCAGGATATGGATGGGGAGGCACTGGAACAGGAACAGAAACCTCGGGAGCACCGTCATTTTGACGGAAATGGCAATTTCAACTGTGCGCTGCAAGGTTAGGTCAGTCACAGCCAAAGGTTTTTGTTGTGTATTGGTGTTGCGGATTCCACATACAAACCGGTCTCGCAAGGACTTGTTGAGCGCAGCACCAAACTCACATGTTTCGGCCAATTTTCTGAGGCAGGCCAGGAAGTCGCTGATGGATTCGAACTGCGCCTCGACGGCAGTATGAAAACAGAAGCACCAGATCATCAATGGTGGCTTTGGGTCTAAGTGTTCCCTTACCACGGTCACCAAAGCGGTGAATAACTGAGCATCCGTTATGAGGTGAGGCATTTTATGGGGCTGTAAGTGGGCTCCCTGCAAGCCGCCTATAGTGCCAGTGTTTGCCATTCATCCCTGAAGATCCCGTTAGTCTGAAACAAATGTTACATGCCTTCCACATACTGTCCCAAGTTATCCATACCTGCCTGAAATGGTTCAAGTTTTCCAATGTGCAGCATTTAGGCCGTTTAATGAGAGACTTCCTGAGGCCTAGACAAAGTTTCTTCGGCGCGTAGTTTTGGTGCTGAAGGCAGCTCCACTTTATTCTCGTCGCTACTGTAGATACAGCCAAAGTAGCACAAATGAACCAGCCGGTAGAAAACAATACAATCAATCTCCATTCCCCGAAGGGTCTCCCTCCTCAACCTGCACTCGGGATGGGGTTAAGATAAAAGCGAGGGTTTCCTGAGTTAAGGGAATGCCCCTCCCCCATTACTGGGGAAGTTCATATTCCATGGAGATCACAGGGAATCGGATGTACTGTGACCTCCGTGGGGGTTCTAGAATAATTATACTATGCTTTTCTAAGTGGATTGTTAAAACTTTCTTAATAATGGAGTTCGGCATTTTCCCAACAACCAATGTTAGGCTAACTGGCTTGTAGTTCACTGTTTTCTCACTCCCTCCTTCCCTGATAAGTGGTGAAACATTTGTTAACTTCCAATCGGATAGCACCATTCCCAAATCTAAGGACGTTTGGTAACCCAGTGGGACACAGCTTTGGGAGAAAAGATTAAGCAACTGGGAGGCGAGCAGTCATTGGGCAGTCTGAGTTGCAGCCCTGTTGCCTGACAACCAGGTTCAGGCAGAAGAAGCGAGAAGGTGTCTAGGCTGATTTGGAGCTGGTGCTGAAAGGAAATCAGTGGCAAAATCCTTGAAGGAGAGGAGCGCAAATCCATTGTGAGGAAATTAGAATTTAGATGATTTAATTTGTAACTCAGTGATCACTGACTTCTGGGTGGGCTGATCAGAATATTTGTGGGATCTGGTTTTGTAGTGTCCACCATTTAGTGTGAAGTTTGTGTTTTACCAGAGTTTGCCTATTAATTCATGTTTACCTCATGATAGACAGCGTTGATTGCTTTTTTAACTCGTGTAATTTTTTTGTTTGTTTAAACCAGTAGAATCTTGTGGCTTTATTCTCTGAGTACCAGGGATTACAATTTTGTCTACTCTGAAACAAAAATGTAATTGTGTTGCTCTGTTTACTTGCTATAAATATGGCGGTTAATAAGGTCGCCTTTCTTAATCCTAATTATGAGTATACGTTCAGAGTCGCCAGGTATCTCTTGATACCGCCACAAGGTTCAACCCGAATACCGATCAAAGAGCCAATATACCAGTTAATTAGTTTAAAGTCAATACTACTTTATTTACACACAGTAAGATCTACTCATGCACAATAACACTACAGGCTAAACTATATCTATCACTAACACCTATACTTAACTTCGGGTGCCCACTTAGCTTCTTGATCATTGTCATCGATCTAAACTAATAAAGGGGCGGGTGCCTTGATGGCTGGGTGTGTCCTAGGTGGCCGTTGGCCTTGCTTTGTTTGTGTCTTTTGGTTGGGGTAGTGGCGCCGGAATGTCTGAGACAGTATCGGCCACCTGAGCATTAGTCCTTTGTTTCTCGGAGATGGGCCTTCAATATGTAAATTGACCCAGAGTTTCGATTCCGTCTGCAAACTGCCTTCCAAATATACATTCAGGCTCTGTGCCTGCTTGTTGCTTAGTATTGTTCATATTTCTCTGTAGGCTCTGAGTGTCCATTTTATGTACTGAAAGTTGCCATCCCAGATGGCTACACTTGCCCCTAACCGAATTGTAACAACTTGTACTTTCAATATTTTATACTGTGTTCGTGCTCACTATGTGGTCTTTCTACTTTGGGCAAAATCAGTTACAGGCTCGGTGACATCTCTTGTAGAACATCTCTTCAGTCTGCAAGCATGATCCTGAGTTTTCTGTCACTTGTCATTTACATTTTCCAGTTTGCTCCTACTCTATCCTTTCTGACCTTGCCTGCTATAGATAATTAAACTGGCTGACATCTCTCACGGATAGGACTTCCTTCCAAGGCTGGATGGAAGTTCCGACCTCTGCCAATGGAAGTTCCCATCACTGCCAATCAACACTCAAATGAGCCTTAAATCAGTGTTCTTCAAAGTCGGGAGCGTGACCCGCGGGTGGGTCGCGGACGGGTGTCGGGAGGGTCACGGAGCTGTTGTCCGCGGTGCTCCCGATCGCGCAAATCCTGCGCAGCAGCCAGTTTTTAATAACGCCGGCTGCAAGGGGCCGCAATCATGTTAAAAAAAAGTCGGCCAAATTGCGCATGCGCACACAATGACCGGCGCGCATGCGCATTCTGCGAACATGTAAAAAAAAATCGGCCGCATTGCGCATGCGTGCCCGATTGCCTCACATTTGTCCTCCATCTCCGGCAAGAACTTACTCATTCGGTTTCTGGTCAGGTGCGCTCTGTGCACCACTTTGAGCTGCATTAGGCTTAGACTTGCGCAGGAGGAGGTGGAGTTCACCCTGCTCAGCGCTTCGCTCCAGAGTCCCCATTCTACCTCTGTCCACAGTTCATCCTCCCATTTTTGTCTGGTCTCGTCCAGTGGATCCGGGCTCGGTCCAGTAGCTGTCTGTATATTTTCCCACATTGCTTGTGCCTATCAGGTTGCTTGTTGCTTGTCCCTCGTTGCTTGTGCCTATCAGGTCCTCTAGTAGTGTGGTTTCTGGGGCCCCGGGGTACCCCACTGTCTTTTTGCGGAGGAAGTGTTTTATTTGGAGGTGTCTCATTTCCTGTCCTTTTGCTAGCTTCCACTTCCTCGTCAGTTCGTCTAGTGTCGCCAGTCTGTGCCCTACGTAGGACCCCCGGACCGTCAGTGTGCCCCCGTCCCGCCTCCATCTGTTGAAGGTGGTATCCAGCATGGCTGGGGGGAATCTGTGATTGCTGCATATGGGAGCCATAGGGGACATTTTGGTTATCCCGAAGTGTTGTCTCAGCTGGGTCCACGTTCTCAGCGTGGAAGCCTAAACAGGAAGAGGTACCTTGGCAGTACGTTCATCTTGATCGTCAGCACTCTCCCCGCCAGGGAGAGTGGGAGTGAGCCCCATCTTCTTACTTCCTACACCAGGCTGCTCAGGTTCCACTTGTGTATCTGTGTCCAGTCTCTGGCTATCTGGAACCCCCGGTAACGGAATCTGTTCTGGGCTGTTTTGAACCGGGGCCCCTCCAGCTCTCTCCCTTCCCCGTTTGGGTTTATTGGGAATGCCTCGCTTTTGCCCATGTTAAGTTTGTAGCCCGAGAAGGTTCCAAACTCTTTCAGTATTTGCAGTATTGCCTTCAGTCCCTCCTGTGGCTTTGAGACATAGAGGAGCAGAGCTCTGTGCTCTCTGTCTCCTCTCCGGATTCCCTTCCAGCTTTTCGCATCTGGCAGCGCTATTGCCAGGGGTCCGATCGCTGGCGCGAACAAGAGTGGAGACAGGAGGCAGCCCTGCCTTGTTCCCCTCTGCAGCTGGAAGTATTCAGAGCTGGTGGTGTTAGTTCGGACACTCGCTTTGGGAGTGTTGTACAGGAGCCTCACCCAGGCGGTGAATCCCGCTTCTAGCCCAAACCGTTCCAGTACCTCGAGGAGGTATTTCCATTCGACTCTCTGCGTCCAGGGAGACGATTACCTCTGGCCAGGGCCGGCTCAAGGTACCGGCAACTCGGGCAGTCGCCCGGGGCGCCATGTGCTAGGGGGCGCTAGGAACCCTTTACAAATGTTCAGTCATTGCTGTGAATTGCTGGTACAGTGAGATTTCTTTAGTGACTTTTGATCAAGTCCTCAACGGGAAGGGAAGACGCATACTTGCTTTGATGTCTGCCGAGATAGTGAAGCAAGCCCGGTTCTACATTTGGGTTCACATATGGAGGGGGGGGTGGCATTGGTAAACACAACCAGCGGGCCTGCTGCTGGGGCCACAGGGCTGCCCCGCCGCCTATAAATGTCAATAACGTCTTGTTAGAATCAAATACCTGCAGCACTCCACCACCTCTTAGATCAAAGCAAATCACTGAGGATGCCGGAGACGGAGACAATCCCCCCTCCCATCCCCCCACCCCACCCAGAACAGACAGAACAATCTCAGCAGGTCTGACAGCCTCTGTGGAGATGGGATTAGCTTTGTATTTGCAGTTCTGCTTCCCGTTCACTGGACGAAGAATGATCCAGACTCCAAACCTTAGCTCCGAGGTTCTCTCTCCACTTTGTGTGACCCCCCACCAAAAAAAAAAGGTTAAGAGTTCCAGTCGCCTGAATCAACAGCCTTGGCTCGGGGAAATACTAATTCTGTTGTTGTAAGAAATCTGCAACAACAACAAACATATTGACCAGACAACAGAACAAGGTGAAGTGATTCTGTCAGCGGAGATTCCCTCTCTGGACGGGTGTGGTGATATGATCTGCATACCTGTCTGCCATTGGGGCAGAACACCGGCTTACCATTGGCCCTGGTCGGTCATGTGGCTCTTGACCGATTGGCCGAGAGGCTGAGTTAACCACGCCTCCATTAACGAGGTATAAATGGACAAACGCCCGGCGATCGTCCATTCCATTGAAGACGATCGGAGAGCTATGTTCTAGTCTATTAAAGCCTGACTTTTGTAAAGCACTCGTCTCGCGTACAATTGATGGCACATCAATTTAATAGACTAAGACTTTTAAGATGGAGTTCCGGATCAAGCCCGAATGCCTCCGCATCAGCCCGCAAACTCCGAACTCTGCAGAACTTTTACAACTCTGGCTGACATGCCTCGAACGGTTCCTAGCATCTACAACCAACCCCCCACCGGGGCACAGAAACTGCACGTCCTCCACTCCAGCGTGGGTATCGACGCCTACGCAATAATCAAAGAGGAAACGGATTATGATGATGCAATACAAAAGCTAAAAGGACAATTCATCAAACCAGTCAACAGGGTATTCGCCCGACATCTGCTGGCCACCAGAAAGCAGGTCCCCCGTGAGTCACAAAACCAATATTACCGGGCCCTCCATACCCTGGGGAGGAGTTGCTCCTGCGTAGCAGTCTCGGCTACGGAGCACATGGAACTACTGATCAGAGACGCTTACGTGGCTGGGATGCTGTCCCCCGCTATCCGCCAGCGGATGCTGGAAAGAGACGACCTCAGCTTAACTGAGACACTGACTCTCTCCTCCTCTCTGGAGGTCGCAGATCAAAACGGCCACTTCTATGACCCCAGCCTGGCCTCCTGGCACGCTTCACAACCGCCACCCGCTGCTCCCCACCTCCCTCAGGCCTGTGCCGCGGGACGCCCCGACAAGTCCCGTAACAGCCTCCCCGAACAGGCGCCGGAATGTGGCGACTAGGGGCTTTTCACAGTAACTTCATTGAAGCCTACTCGTGACAATAAGCGATTTTCATTTCAAGTCCACGGGGCCCCGCTGCTACTTTTGCGGGCTCGAGAAACACCCTTGTGTGCGCAGCCCAGCCCGTTCCGCCCTCTGTAAGAGCTGCGGGAAGAAGGGCCACTACTCCACAGTCTGGCAGGCCAAAACGCTGGCTGCGGCGTTTCTGGACGCCACGCAGCACTCTCCCCCCAGGCCTCTGCGACCGGTCTGTGCGCCTCTCTCTCTCCTCCGGGGCCGCTCCAGCGCACCGAGCTCCTCCCGACTCGCGCCCCGCCGGCCGACCAGCGCGCCTCTCTAGGCCCTCCCGGTCCCGGTCTGCCCGCCGCGCGAGCCTCTCCCCCCCGCCCCCGGGCCCCGACGCCCGACCAGCGCGCCTCTCCGGGCCCTCCCGGTCCCTGTCTGCCCGCCTCGCGAGCCTCTCCCCCCCCGCCCCCGGGCCCCGGCACCCGACATGCTCGCCTCTCCGGGCCCTCCCGGTCCTTACCTGCCCGCCGCGCGAGTCTCCCCCCCCCCCCCCCCCCCCGCCCCCGGGCCCCGACGCCCGACCAGCGCGCCTCTCTCTCTCCTCCGTGGCCGCTCCAGCGCACCGAGCTCCTCCCGACTCGCGCCCCGCCGGCCGACCAGCGCGCCTCTCCAGGCCCTCCCGGTCCCGGTCTGCCCGCCGCGCGAGCCTCTCCCCCCCCCCCGCCCCCGGGCCCCGACGCCCGACCAGCGCGCCTCTCCGGGCCCTCCCGGTCCCTGTCTGCCCGCCTCGCGAGCCTCTCCCCCCCGCCCCCGGGCCCCGGCACCCGACATGCTCGCCTCTCCGGGCCCTCCCGGTCCCTACCTGCCCGCCGCGCGAGTCTCCCCCCCCCCCCCCCGCCCCTGGGCCCCGGCACCCGACATGCTCGCCTCTCCGGGCCCTCCCGGTCCCTACCTGCCCGCCGCGCGAGTCTCCCCCGCCCCCGGGCCCCGGCACCCGACATGCTCGCCTCTCCGGGCCCTCCCGGTCCCTACCTGCCCGCCGCGCGAGTCTCCCCCCCCCCCCCCCCCCCCCCCCCGGGCCCCGGCACCCGACATGCTCGCCTCTCCGGGCCCTCCCGGTCCCTACCTGCCCGTCGCGCGAGTCTTCTCCCCCCGCCCCCTGGCTCCTGCGCCTGGCCTGCGCGCCTCACCTCCCCCGTTCGCAGCCGCTCCACTCGGCTCGCCGGCACCGCTAGCTCCGCCCCCAGCGACCACGAGGGCCTCCTGGGCGCCGCTATCTTGGGGGGGCGACCCCACGTGCGGGTCCTGGGCGCCGGCATCTTGAGGCGCCGACACCACGTGCGGGTCCTGGGCGCCGGCATCTTGGGGCGCCGACTCCATGTGCGGGTCCTGGGCGCCGCCATCTTGGGACCCCGACTCCACGTGAGGGTCCTGGACGCCGCCATCTTGGGATCCCGACTCCATGTGCGGATCCTGGCCACCGCCTTCCAGGATTTGCATGCAAGGTTCCTCCAGCATCTACTCGGACGGCGACGACGGACACGGATTTTCTCCACGGCTCGCGGCCGTTCAACTCGACCAGTCACGTCCACGCACGCTCGCCAAAACGACAACGCTGATCCACCTCAACGGCCACGAGACGGGCTGCCTGCTGGACTCCGGGAGCACGGAAAGCTTCGTTCACCCTGACACGGTAAGACGCTGCGCGCTCCCTGTCCATCCGGTAACACACAAAATCGGGTTAGCCTCAGGTTCGCACTCCGTCCACATCACCGCGTGCTGCATCGCGGACCTCACGGTCCAGGGGAAGGTTTTTAAAAATTATAAATTTCTTGTCCTCCCTGACCTTTGCGCACCGGCACTCCTAGGACTGGACTTCCAGTGCAACCTGCAGAGCTTGACCTTCCAATTCGGCGGTCCTATACCCCCCCTCACTGTCTGCAGCCTCGCGTCCCTCAAAGTGGACCCCCCCTCCTTGTTTGCTAATCTCACCCCCGATTGTAAACCCGTCGCGACATGGAGCAGACGGTACAGCGCTCAGGACCGGTCCTTCATCAGGTCCGAGGTCCAGAGGCTGCTGACGGAAGGGGTCATCGAGGCCAGCAACAGTCCCTGGCGAGCCCAAGTGCTGGTGGTCCGGACTGGGGAGAAAAACCGGATGGTCATCGACTATAGCCAGACCATCAACCGGTTTACGCAACTGGACGCGTATCCTCTCCCCCGTATTTCCACCATGGTAAACGAGATCGCGAAATACAAGGTCTTCTCCACTGTGGACCTTAAGTCCGCTTATCGCCAGCTCCCCATCCGCGCGAGTGACCGCATGTACACCGCGTTCGAGGCTGATGGGCGCCTCTACCACTTCCTTAGGGTTCCGTTTGGTGTCACAAATGGGGTCTCGGTCTTCCAACGGGAGATGGACCGAATGGTCGACAAGTACGGATTACAGGCTACCTTCCCGTATCTTGATAATGTCACCATCTGCGGCCACGACCAGCAGGACCATGACGCCAACCTCCAGAAATTCCTCCAAACCGCAAAACTCCTTAACCTCACATACAATAAGGATAAGTGCGTGTTTAGCACCGACCGTCTAGCCATCCTCGGCTACGTAGTGCGTAAAGGAGTGATAGGCCCCGATCCCGAACGCATGCGCCCCCTGATGGAACTCCCTCTCCCCAAAATCCCTGAGAAAATTAGATGTGCTGTACCTGCTCAGACAGCAGGATCCAGATTCAGCTCAGATGATTGGGGGGGGGGGGGGGGGGGGGGGAAGAAAATCTAAAGTTCAAGTACAGGGGCCGAGATTCTCCGATCGGGCTTCAAGACATAGAGGAGCAGGTCATCTTGTTGAAAGCGGCCCCCCTCTGGCGATTCTCCACGCTCAACGGGCCGAATGCTGAATGCCCGCCGAGTCCCGCCGGCGTGAGTTACGTATGGTCCTACCTGGCGGGACCTCGGAGTTCTGGCTGCGGGGGCCGTCCTGGTGGCGGGGGGGACCCGACTCCGGGGGGGGGCCTCCACGGCCTGCGATCGGGGCCTACCGATCGGCGGGCTGGCTAATTCCGGGGGGGGGGGGGGGTCTATGTTCCTCCACGCCGGGCCCCTGTAGGACTCCGCCATATTGCCTGGGGACTGGTGCGGAGAAAGCAACCCACGCGCATGCATGGACCCGCGCCGGCCGTGTCGCGCCGGCTTTTGAGCGCACAGCACTCCGGCGCCGTACTAGCCCCCGAGGATGGGGTGAATGCCTGTGCCTGGAGGCCCGTTGACGCCGACGTCGCTTGCGCCGGTTTTGATGCCGGCGTCAACACTTGGCCGGGATTTCGGAGAATCCCAGCCACGCTTTTGGGTGGGACTGCCGTCAGATAAATACATTACTGAAACAATGTTAAGGCACAAAGCCTGAAATTTCTTTTCTTAAGGTGCTCATTGAATTCCTTTTTGATATGTGAAATTGTGATATTGTGCTTTCAAACTTGTAAACTGTTAGGTCTGAGGTAAGCAGCCACACAAAAGCCATAGGTTAGAGCACAAAGAAGTTTATTATTATTTACAATCAAATCACCACCATTCCCCAGAGGGTCTCCTTCACGAAACAAGCTACTCCTGTTACAGGAAGCCCCGCTACCTTACCGGGGAAGTTCATATTCTCCGCAGGGCAGAGGAAACCTGATGGTTCCTATCCTGTGACCTCTGCAGGGGTTATAACATAAACGTTTAATTTGGATATAGAAATCTTAGTTGCTAGGAGGAGAGAATATTTTCCTGAAAACCTTTTGAAAAATTTGTTGGGAATAGATAATAGACGCCACCCAGTGGTCAGAGTCTATAACTATAATGACACTGATTTTTCAATATTTTTCCATAATAGGTGAACCATTGAATTTCAGTGCCCAGAATGACAATCCCTTTTGGAACACCATCATCACTACTAATGGATTAATAATAATTTTATGAAACCCCTTCAGATGTTTACTTGAAGTGCTGTAGGATTTCTCAATGTGGTATAATTCGGCAATAATATTGAAATACCACGATAATAGTCATTCAGTAACCATTTTATGGTGATTGATTATCTTACAAGCAATGAAAGGACAGTCAAGTATGTGCTTATCTTTAAAAGTGGAGAAGTGGACCTTTAGCCTTTTCAGATTATCTCCAGAGTTATTAGACGTCTTTTTTTTGAGCTTTTACTTTTACTAAAGAAGCATGGCAGTGAATCATGTCTTTCAAGTCTGGGATTATGTTGTTTTTGTTTTTCTGCTGTTGGTATCTGCTGCAATTGGACTTTTCTTTGCTTTTAAACGTGGTAGGACTGGACAAGAAACAACGGCAGAGTTCCTGGTAGGAAACCGGTAAGTAGAATTCAAACATTTATAGGACCAAATAAGCATTTTGAATCTCTTACTGGAGGAACTGCTTCTTGCAGAGGATGATGAATTTGTGGAACTCATAGTGCGGTGCAATCTGAATTGTTAAATGGTTTCAAGAAGGCGATAGATATATTTCTGATTTTAAAAATAGGTTAAAGGGATATGGGGAACAGGTAGGGAGGTGGATTTGAGACCAGGAAGAGATCATCCATGATCTGATTGAATGGCGGAGCAGGCTCAAAGGGCTGAATTGCCTACTTCTGCTCCTAGTACTTATGTACCTATGTTCCTATGATCCTTTGTAAGATTATTAAAATGCTATATTAATGTAATTAAAAGAATTGCTTTATTTTTTTTCAGACAGATCTCTGCATACCCAATTGCTCTTTCGCTGGCTTCTAGTTTCCTGTCTGCTATAACAGGTTTGTGTTTTAATTGCTCTATGAAAGATCTAATCAGTATATAAAATAAAGATAGTTGCACAGCATTGCAAATTGATATGCATAATTAAAACTGAGGTTAGCTGTACACTTAAGAGTACATACTGTGGAATATCATCTCAACAGTAAAATGTACTTTGAAGTCAATGCTAAATAGATAGATAGAATTTACAGTGCAGAAGGAGGCCATTTGGCCCATCGAGTCTGCACCGGCTCCTGGAACGAGCACCCTACCCAAGGTTAACACCTCCACCCTATCCCCATAACCCAGTAACCCCACCCAACACAAAGGGCAATTTTGTACACTAAGGGCAATTTATCATGGCCAATCCACCAAACCTGCACATCTTTGGACTGTGGGAGGAAACCAGAGCACCCGGAGGAAACCCACGCACACACGGGGAGGATGTGCAGACTCCGGCACAGACAGTGACCCAAGCTGGAATCGAACCTGGGACCCTGGAGCTGTGAAGTGATTGTGCTATCCACAATGCTACCGTGCTGCCCTCCAACAAAATATATTGTAATATAAAAATATTATTGGAAAAAGGGGAGGTAACTTCTAGTCATTAAGTGTAATAACTTCATAAATACCTATCTTCCCTTAAATCTGAATTGTGAGAAAGAAAAGTAGGAAATGTATGGACACAACTAATCAAAATTGTGATCGAAGTTAGGTTTAAAAGCACAAAGGCTTCATAATAGATGACTGTTTGGCTTTTTCATACCTGCAGAAATAACAGCTTCCCCTGCCATGAGAATGGTTAATACAAATGATGTTTCCTATCTATAATATTTGTTAAGCAAATCAGCATGAACATACGTCAGAAAACATTTTTGAAGTAACGTTACGTACATGCTAATGTGTGAATTTGCTTAATTTGCTGGTGCACTCAAATGTAAAAATCAGAAAGCTTGACTTTGCAGACCAAATTATTGATGTTTGGACCAAAAAACAAAATTGGATAGGTCCCAATATAATTGCCATGATGAACTGCTCTAGACCTCCACCAGTGTTTGACCTTAAAGTGTTATCATAGAGATACAGAGTTTTACAGCACAAAAAGAGTCCCTTTGGTCCAGCATGTCTGTGCCAGCCACTAAACATAATCTATTCTAATGAATTTTCCGTCACTTGGTCCGAAGTCTTGTATGCTATGACATTTCAAGTGTTCATTTAATCAAGTGTTTATCTAATTGGTGCCTAAAGCAAATATTACTTTGATAATCCATAATCTTGCATTGTGGAGAGAGGCAAATCTAGGGCCTTGTAAATGGTTAACCAACCGGATTTAGTCTCTGGCAGAGAGAGAAAGACAAGCTCAGGCCCTGTAAATAGTTAACCAACTGGACTTAGTGCGAGAGGGAGGCAAAAAAAAATTCTTATAAAAAAAAAGGGGGGCGGCACGGTGGCACGACTGCCTCACAGTGCCAGGGACCCGGGTTCAATCCAAACCTCGGGTGACTGTGTGGAGTTCGCACTTTCACCCCATGGGTTTCTTCCGGGTACTCCAGTTTCCTCCCACAATCTAAAGATGTGCAGGTTAGGTGGATTGGCCATGCTAAATTGCCCCTTAGGGTCCATACTGTTCAACAAAAAGGTAGCCTTTACAGCGACGAACACGGTGACTGACCTAGGGGGATGATATGTAATGGTTATCGGGGTTCGAGAAGGGGCCCCAGTGGTCCTAGTAAATATATGCCCCAAATTGGGATGACATGAGTTCATTAAAAAGACCCTGCCATAGATCCCCGACCTCAACTCCCACCATCCTATCATGAGTAGGTGACTTTAATTGTGTGCAGGACCCAAAGGCAGACAGGTTTAGCCCTAGATCGGGGGCTAGTAATGGCAAGGGAATAAACCATCTTCATGGAGCAGATGGGGTGGGTTAGGACCCATGTAGGTTCAACTACCCGTGGGAGAAGCAATTCTCCTTCTCCCATGTCTACAAAGCTTATTCCCGCATAGAGTTCTTCATAGTGGGTACGTCAGTGCTTCCAGGATGGTAGGGACGAAATAACCCACAATAGTAATCTAGGACCATGCACGACACTACATGGATGTGAGGTTAGAGAAGGGCCGGGCCCAGCACCCCCCATGGAGGCTGAACAATGCCCTCCTCACTGATAAGGCATTCTGCGAAAAAATATCACACGCCATTAATGGATATGTAACCTGCAACCAGATTGGGGAGATTTCATCTCCAGATTCTGGGAGACACTGAAGGTAGTGATTAGAGGAGACATAATAGCGTATAGGGCCCACAAAGACAAGAAGGAAAGGGGGCGCCCACGCTAGCAAAGGCCTCGATCTCACTGATCTCTAAGAAGGACAAAACTTTGATGGACTGTGGGTCATACAGATCCATCTCACTCCTGTACACTGACACCAAAGTCCTGGCGAAAGCTCTGGCAAGGGGATTGGAGTGTTGCTTGCCAGAGGTAATCACAGAAGATCAGACCGGGTTCATCAAGGGCAGATAGCTGACGATGAACATCAGATGCTTGCTGAACGTGATTATGACCCACCCGGGGAGGAGACACTAGAAGTGGTATTGCTATATTTATCTGGTTATAAATACAGCGGTCAATATGGTCGCCTTCCTTAATCCTAATTATGTTTGCTCTAGAGTCGCCAGGTATCTTTCGATACCGCCACAATTTCAAACCCGAATACTGATCAAAGAACCAATGCACCAGTTAGTTAGTTCAAAGTCAATACTATTTATTTATACACACAATAATATCTACTCATGCACAAATACCACAAACTAAACTATCTCTAACGCTAACGCCTATACTTAACTTCGGGTGCCCACTCAGTCAGAGGAACAACGGCCGTTGTTCAGATCTGAGGCTGTTGGGTACGAAGGTGTAACAGGAGAACAGCTAAGGTCGTCCATGTGATGGTAAGCATTGACCTTGGACTTACTTGCTTCTGGTGCAGCTGGTGGACGGGTCTCTCCGCTTCGAGAGCCGAGTCCAAGAGAGCAATTCTCTCTTGGGGGCTTCTTCTTGTACCCAAAGGGGCTTCGCGCGCTTTTGGGCGGGCCTTGAACTTGGCCCCGATTAATTGGGCTGTATCTTGATCACTCGTATTGATCTTGACCAATAAAGGGGTGGGTGCCCTGATGGCTGGGTGTGTCTTTGGTGGCCGCTGGCCTTGCTTTGTGTCTTTCTGGCGCCGGGATGTCTGCTATAGTATTGGTTACTTGAATGTCATTCCTTTGTTCCCAGAGATGGGCCATCAATATGCTAATTGCCTTACAATTTCAGTCTTGTCTGGGATTGCCTTCTCAATACGCATCCAGGCTCTGTGCCTGCTTGCTTTCTTAGCATTGTTCATAGTTCCCTATAGTCTTTGCAATCATCCATTTTGTATTCTGGAAGTGGCCATCCCAGATGGCTACAGTGGTCATCATCCTGGATGCAGAGAAAGCCTTCGACAGAGTAGAATGGAGGTACCTCGTGGAGGTACTGGAACAGTTCTGATTTCAGCCAGCGTTCACCTCATGGGTGAAATTACTGCACAGTGCCTCCATGGCGTGCATATAAATGAATACCACTTTGGCTATTTCTGGCTGCACAGAGGTACGAGACAGGGATGCCCATTGCCCCCGCTGCTGTTTGCCCTGGCAATTGAACCACTGGCCGTCACTCTCAGATCAGCAAAGGGGTGGAGAGGCCTTCAGAGGGGAGACAGGGAGCACAGAGTTTCTCTCTATGCGGGATGACCTGCTCCCCTACGACTCAAACCCCCTAGCTGGTATGGGTAAGATAATGGAGCTCCTGAAAGAGTTTGGTGCCTTCTCGGGATACAAAGTAAACCTGAGTACGAGCGAGACCTTCTTGGTGAACCCCCAAGGGGGAGGAGCAGAGCTGGGGACACTGCCGTTTAAACTGCCCAAACCAAGTTCTAATACCCGAGGATCCAGATAGCCTACGACTGAGCACGGCTCCACAAATGGAATCTATCTAGCCTGGTGGAGGAGGTGAAGAGAGACCTGCGGAGGTGGGACTCGCTCCCACGCTCTCTGATGGGAAGAGTGCAGACAATTAAAATGAATGTACTTGATGTGACCATCAATTCACACGACACGTGGTTGGAAGTGAACAGTGGTTTTAATAATCTTACAACGGAGCCTGCCTGCGATGAGATAAACTCTAGATGAACTGGCAGGCAGGCTCAGACTGCCAAGCTTTATACAACCAGTTGGGGGAGGAGCCATGGGCGGAGCCAAGGGTGGAGCCCAGTACAAACTCCCGTACGCTCCCAGTACATCTCCCTCTAGGGGCAGAGCTGCGCAACTGCTTGTGTGCCGAGCTTACACAGAAATAGTACCACATATGTAATAACAGTGTGAATTACGCTACCGTGATTCATCACATTCACCCCCTGTAAAAATTTGAGTCCAGCGGGGGTGATGTGTCTACAATTTTCCCGATTGCGGGTTACAGTTATAATTTACAATTTACAGGTTAAGTCGATCCGGAGGTCGAGTCGTCCTCTGGGATCGACGAAGCACCGGGGTTGCAGACTCTTCTGGTGGCTGGGCGGTGGAGGTCAGCGAGGGAACCATGACGGACTCCGGGGGTGATTCGTCCAGAGCTTCGTATCCAACTGGTTCGGCTAGTGACGGGAGGGCCGGAAACCGAATGGGGCGCGGAGCACGGGCAGCGGAACTGACACGTGGGGGCGCCGGGCGCTGGTGGGTGGGAGGGGTATAGTGTGAGAGGTATCTCAGTGGATGTAGTGTCGGAATAGGATCCTGCTGGTGCCAGTCCCGGAGAGAAACAGTGTCCTGACGGCCGTCAGGTACTCTATAAATGTGTAGTGTGGGTTTGAATGGAGCAGGAGCACTCTTTTTACGAGTGGATCAGTCTTGTGAGTCCGGACGTGCTTCCGGAGGAGAACCGGGCCCGGTGTCTTTAACCATGCTGGGAGTGAAACCCCCGTGGTAGTGCCCCGGAAAAAACAAATAGCCGCTCGTGAGGGGGTGGCCGTACATAGGAGGGACCTAATAGCGTGGAGCGCGTCAGGGAGGACTTCCTGCCACTGGGAGGTCGGGTGCTTCCTGGACCGGAGGGTCAGTAGGACGGTATTCCAGACCGTTGCGTTCTCCCTCTCCACCTGCCCGTTCCCCCTGGGGTTGTAGCTGGTAGTCCTGCTCGAGGCAATGCCCTTTTCGAGCAGGTACTGACGCAGCTCGTCACTCATAAAGGACGAACCCCTGTCGCTGTGTACATAGCTGGGGAAACCAAACAGGGTGAAGATACTATGCAGGGCCCTAATGACTGTGTGGGAAGTCATGTTGGGGCACGGGATAGCAAAGGGGAAGCGAGAAAACTCGTCGATGACATTCAGGAAGTACGCATTCCTATTGGTCGAGGGAAGTGGCCCTTTGAAATCGATCGCGAGGTGTTCAAAGGGCCGGGAGGCCTTGACCAGGTGGGCCCTGTCTGGTCTATAGAAGTGCGGTTTGCAGTCCGCGCAGATCAGGCAGTCCCTGGTGATGGCCTTTACCTTCTCGGTGGAGAAAGGCAGATTTTGGGCTTTGACATAGTGGGCGAGCCGGGTGACCCCCGGGTGGCAGAGGTCATCGTGGATAGCTTTTAGGCGGTTGTCTTGCACGCTGGCGCACGTGCCGCGGGACAGGGCATCTGGGGGCTCGTTGAGCTTCCCCGGTCGGTACATAATATCGTACTTGTAGGTGGAGAGTTCGATCCTCCACCGTAGGATCTTATCATTTTTGATTTTGCCCCTTTGAGAGTTGTCGAACATAAAGGCTACCGATCTTTGGTCGATGATGAGGGTGAACCTCCTACCTGCGAGGTAGTGCCTCCAGTGACGTATCGCTTCCACGATGGCTTGTGCTTCCTTTTCGACCGAGGAGTGTCGAAGTTCCGAAGCGGAGAGGGTTCGGGAGAAAAAGGTGACTGGACTCCCTGCCTGATTTAATGAGGCTGCGAGAGCAACCTCTGAGGCATCGCTCTCTACCTGGAAAGGGACAGATTCATCCACCGCCCGCATGGCCGCTTTGGCGATGTCCTCCTTGATGCGAGTGAAGGCCTGACGAGCCTCATCCGATAGAGGGAAGAATGTGGCCTTAAATAGTGGGCGGGCTTTGTCCGCATATTGAGGGACCCACTGGGCTTAATACGAGAAGAATCCCAGGCACCTTTTGAGGGCCCTGGGACAATGAGGGAGAGGGAGTTCTAAGGGTCTGGGTCGGGGCCCAGGACTCCGTTTTCCACGACATAGCCGAGGATGGCTAGCCTGGTCGTGCGGAAAACGCATTTCTCCGTGTTACAGGTAAGGTTGAGTTTCTGGGCAATCCGGAGAAATTGATCGAGGTTAGCGTCGTGGTCCTGCTGGTCGTGGCCGCAGATGGTGACGTTATCCAAGTACTGGTCCACCATTCGGTCCATTTCTCGTTGGAACACCGAGACCCCAATAGTGATGCCAAAGGGAACCCGGAGGAAGTGGAAGAGGCGGCCGTCGGCCTCAAACGGCGTGAAGTGGCGGTCCTCCGGGCGAATTGGGAGCTGATGGTGTGCAGACTTCAGATCCACCGTGGAAAAGACTTTATAGTGGCCGATCTGATTTACCATGTCTGCAATTCTGGGGAGGGGATACGCATTGAGGAGCGTGAACCGATTAATGGTCTGACTGTAGTCCACTACCATTCGGAATTTTTCCCCGGTCTTGACGACCACCACTTGAGCTCTCCAGGGACTATTACTGGCCTCTATGATCCCCTCACGTAGAAGCCTATGGACCTCGGTTCTTATAAACACCGTGTCCTGCAGGCTGTATCGGCTGCTGCGAGTGGCTATGGGTTTGCAGTCCGGCGTGAGATTGGCAAAGAGTGGAGGGGGGTCGATTTTTAGTGTGGCGAGGCTGCAAATAGTGAGCGGGGGCAAGGGCCCGTCGAAGCTGAGTGTGAGGCTTTTCAGGTTACACTGGGAATCGAGTCCCAGTAGAAGTGGGGCGCAGAGTTCAGGGAGCACGTACTGCTGAAAGTTTGAGTAGCTAGTGCCCTGGATCGTTAGGGTCGCGACGGTGGGCTCTTGGAGGTGAACAGAGTGAGAGCCCGAAGCGAGGGAGATAGTTTGCCGTGCAGGAAAAATAGGGAGCGAACAGCGTCTTACCAGTTCTGGGTGGACGAAGCTCTCTGTGCTCCCGGAGTCGAAGAGGCACGGTGTACTGTATCCGTTGATCTGAACGGTCATCATAGAGTTTCGGAGGTGCTTTGGACGTGACTGGTCCAGTGTCACTGCACTTAGTTGCGGGTAGTCGACGGCTCGATCAGCTGTGCTGGAGTGGCCCCGTGATGACTGCCCTCTAAGTTCGTAATCTTCTCGTCGAATTTCTGAGTTGGAAGAAGATGGCCCCCCCCGTGGATCGCATGTGGCGGGCGGCGAGGAAGATGGCATCCAAGACGGCGCCCCCCATGAGTCGCACGTGGCCGGCCGCGGGAGGGGGTTTACCAAGATGGCGGCCCCCATGAGCTCACGTGTCATTTGGGGGCAGAGTCAGAGTACAGGCCGCAGCATTTCGGGGCCTGCGGGCCTGTGGATTCTGGAAACGAGTGCTCTGACCTGCGGGGGAGTTAGGAGAGGAGGCCTGCTTTGCCAGGCAGACTCGGGCATAGTGTCCCTTGTGACCGCAGCTGCTGCAGGTCGCGTTACGGGCCGGGCAGTGCTGCCGTGGGTGCTAGGGCTGCCCACAAAAGTGGCACAATGGGGCTGCGTGATGGCTGGGTGGCCGCGTGGCGCAGGTCTGGGGCAGTCGCTGGTTGGGGGCCCAGGATGGGGTCGCTTGGTCTGCGGGGAACGAGATGAAGCTGTGGAATGAGACCTCCATAGTGGTAGCTAGTTCTACCGTGCCCTCTAAGTTCTGGGCCCCTTTTTCTAACAACCGCTGGCGCACATAGTTCGATCTGAGGCCTGCCACGTACACATCTCTAACGGCAAGTTCCATGTGCTGTTCGGCTGATACAGCCTGGTAATTATAGTCCCGAGCTAAAGTCCTTAACTCCCGCAGGAATTCTTCTAATGACGCCGCGGGCCGCAGGCGGCGGGTCGTAAAATATGGTGCGCGTAGACCTCGTTGATGGGCCTCACGTACATTCGATCTAGCATGGCTAGGGCCCCCGTATACGAGTTGGTACCATTTAGTTGAGAAGATATACGGTGGCTCACCCTTGCGTGCAGTAGACTGAGTTTCTGCTCCTCTGTAGTTTCAGCAGTACTTGATTCAGCCAGGTAGGCCTTAAAACATCTGAGCCAGTGCTGGAAGATTTTTCTTGCATCTGCAGCCTGCGGGTCGAGTTCTAGTTAGTCAGGTTTGAGGGCTGATTCCATAGTCGTTTCTTTGAGTTGTTTCTTTGATTTCTTCTTATCGATTTCTTCTTGTTTCCTAAGATTATTAAATTGACGTGACCATCAATTCACACGACACGTGGTTGGAAGTGAACAGTGGTTTTAATAATCTTACAACGGAGCCTGCCTGCGACGAGATGAACTCTAGATGAACTGGCAGGCAGGCTCAGACTGCCAAGCTTTATACAACCAGTTGGTGGGAGGAGCCATGGGCGGAGCCAAGTGTGGAGCCCAGTACAAACTCCCGTACACTCCCAGTACATCTCCCCCTAGGGGCAGAGCCGCGCAACTGCTCGTGTGCCGAGCTTACACAGACATAGTACCTCATATGTAATAACAGTGTGAATTACGCTACTGTGATTCACCACAGTACTGCCAAGGTTCCTCTTCATAGTCAGATTGCTCATGATCTTCATCCCCATATCCTTCTTCACCAAGGTGGGGAAGCTAATCAAGGCCTTCGTGTGGAAAGAACCCCAGAATCTGCAAAACTGCTCTGGAAAGAGGACGGTCCATGGGGAGCCTGGTGCTACCAAACCTCTTACTCTACCATTGGGCAGCAAAAGGTGCGGGGGTGGCTGGGAGAACCGGAGTCGGAATGGGTGCAGATGGAGGAAACCACCCCACTCCCACTCACCCCAATCAAGTACTTAAAGAGCAGGGTGGTAAAAACCACACTAAGGACCTGGAACCAGCTTAGGCACCACTACAAACTTGGTGATTTATCTGTTGCAGCCTCCAGCTGCAGAAACCATTGATTCATCGCAGCAAAAATAGATTTCACAGATAAAATGTGGAGACAGGACAAATGGGTGCTGACAGTAAGGGACCTGTACATAGATGGTAGAAGTGCGATCCTGCAGTAATTAACCGAGAAATTCCTGCTTCTGAAAGGGACAAGCTCTGAGACTTACAACTATGAGACTTCTTCTGCAAGGAGACCGTAGCGTTCCCCAAGCTACCCAGCATACCTTACTGGACAGACTGTCGGCGCAGGACAAATTAGGTGACAGTAAATGTGCTGACATATATGGACGATTGTTAGAATAGGCAAGGACCCCACTGGACAAGACACGAGAAAAATGAGAAGAAGAACTCGCATAGAGATATTGGGAGGCATAGAGATGGGAACGGGGGGTGGTGGCCGTGAAGGACCAGAGGGGAGGGACGTATTTTTTTTTCTTGTTTTTTTGTTTTTCCTTTTTTGTACCTCTTTTCTGAACCATATCTACTGTACCTGTCACAATCTGTAAATATCAATCACTCTGGCAAGATGCTTACAATGAGTTTCATTAAAGTCCTATTTGTTAGCCTCTGGAAAGTTGCTGGTGCATTTTTCATTCCAAATGACATGACTTTGAACTGATAGTGGATTGACCATGCTAAAAATTGCCCTTTAATTTTCAAAGATGTGCAGGTTAGGTTGGGTTATGGGGAAAGGACAGAGGATGCGGGCCTAGGTAGGGTGCTCTTTCAGAGGGTCGGTGCAGACCCGATGGGCTGAATGGCCTCCTTCTACACTGTAGCCATTTTATGATTCTATTCTATGATCCAGGGATCTATTACAGTTCATGATATACTCTTCTATGGGATTATCATTAATTTTCTGAAATCGATTGAAGTCCAACAATAACTCAAAGGCATTTAACAGAAAATTTTTCTTGTAAAATTCATCAAGTACTTTAAGAAGTGAACCAAACATTCCTCACTGCCAAACTGATGTCCATCCAGCTCTCAAACCTTTTGTTGGAAACAATAATGCCAATCTTTAGCAGAGACATAACCTGTGTCCATGTAAACACTTCATTCTTTCAATGGTCAGTTGGTTCAGACTCTGAGAACTTCAGAGAGCACTCATACCCTGACAATTTACGCTTTCTATCGTTTTCCTCAATGGCTACTAAGATAGTTGTTTTCTGTATGAATTCTTATTTCCTTTCTTCCAACTTTCACCTTTAGGCAACCGTCCTCTGCTCCTACTTTATCATCCAGAAAGCCAGTTGCTGAAGGATATAATTGGGGCCATTCTTTACACACTTATACTTGGATTTATTAACAGGGCTACAAATTACAAAACAAGCACCACCTTACCCAACACAGCTTAAATCAGTGTTAATTTTGCCACTGTGTTGGTGGTGGAGGAGTGAATATTAAAAGTAGTGGATGGGTGCTGATTAAGTAGGCTGCTTTGTCTTGAATGCTGATGAGTATTGTTGGACCTTCACTCATCCAGGCAAGTGGAAAGTATTCCGTACACTCCTGACTTGTGCCTTGTAGATGGTGGACACACTTTGAGGAGTCAGGAGGTGAGTTACTCACCGCAGAATTCCCAGCCTTTGATTTGCTCTTGTAGTCATAGCATTTATATGCTTTGCCCAGTTCCGTTTCTGGTCAGTGGCAACCCCAGGATGTTGATGGTGGGGAATTTGGTGATGATAATATTGAATGCCAAGCAGGGATGGTTAGATTTTCTCTTGATGAAGATGGTCATTGCCTGGCACTTGTGCACCAAAAATGTTATTTGCCACTTATCAGCCCAATCTTGAATGTTATCCAGGAGTTGCTATATCTCGGCATGGCTGCTTCAAAATTTGAGGAGTTTCAAGAGTACTGTGTGCAGAATACTGTGATATCATCAGTGAACATCGCCACTTCTGACCTTATGACAGAGGGAAGATCATTGATGAAGCTACAGAAGATGGCTGTGCCTAGGACACTATTCTGAGGAATTTCTGCAGCAATGACCTGGGGTTATGATTATTGGTCTTCAACAAACATAATCTCTTCCTTTGTGTGCTGCACCTTTGGAATTCAGCTATTTTGTCTATGTTGGGATGAAGACTGTAATAAGTTGTGGTGTGGCCCTGATGGAAGGTGTGTAGGTCGTTGTTCAGTAAGTGCCACTTGATAGCACTGTCAATGGCGCCTTCTGTAACTGCTGATAATTGAGAGTAGATTGATGAGTGGTAATTGGTTAGATTGGAGTTTGTCCTGCTTTTTGTGGTCAGGCAAGCCTGGGTACTTATCCATATAGTTGGAGCTGTGCTAGGGTAGCTTGGTCAGGGGAGCGGTTTAGGTCTGGAGCACAAGTCTTCATTACAACATCTGGGATGTTGTCATCATTGTTAATTCAGTAGGTCCCACAAAGAGGCTCTGAGTCTTGTGTGGTTGAACATTAACTGTTTATTGATAACACATAACTATGTATGAAAGCCCAAGCTCCATGCTTGTTTCTGCAAAGATCTCTGTCCAGTCCTAGACTCAGATAAAGTGTCTCTTCACATCATATTGTGGGCAGTACTATTTCCCAGACCTGGAGAGATGCTGGAGGACTGGAGGATAGCCAATGTGTTATCATTATTCAAGAAGGGAAGAAGGGATGAACCAGGAAACTGCAGGCTAGTTAGTCCAGCCTCAGTGGTGGGAAAACTATTGGAAGCAGTTCTGAGAGACGGAATGAATCTGCATTTGGAGAGGCAGGGATTAACTGAGAAAAATCAGCATGGTTTTGTTCAAGGCAGGTCATGTCTGACAAACTTGATTGAATTTTTCGAAGAGGTGACCAGGTGTGTAGATGAGGGAATTGCATTTGACAAAGTACTTGGATTTTAGCAAGGTCCCACATGGAAGTCTGATAGCAAGGTCCCACATGGAAGTCTGATAGCGAAGGTAAGTGCCCATGGGATCCAAGGAAATTTGGCAAATTGGATCCAGAATTGGCTGAGTGGCAGGATAAAGAGGTTGATGGTCAAGGAGTGTTTCTTTGACTGGAAGCCTGTGTACAGTGGTGTCTGCAGGGCCGTTGCTGTTGAATTTATATAAATGATTTTTGACATGAATGTAGGAGGGTCAATCCGAAATTCGCAGATGATACGTAAATTGCTGGGGTGGTAAATAGTGAGAAGGTTAGCCTTAAATTCAGGGGGCTATAGACAGGCTGGTCAGAGGACCTGATCAGTGGCAAATGGAATTCAATCCGGATAAGTTTGAGGTGTTGCACTTGGGCAGGACAAACAAGGCAAGGGAATACATCATAAACGACAGGACCCTGGGAAGCACCAAGGATCAGAGGGACCTTTGTATGCATATACACTGGTCCCTTAAGGTCCCCTAATTTCGTAACTCCAAATCTAACCTGCACATCCCTAGAGACTAAGGGGTAATTTAGCACCTAATGTGCACATCTTTGGACTGTGGGAGGAAACCGGAGTACCCTGAGGATACGGGGAGAACTTGCAAACTCCACCGAGACAGTGACCCAAGACCGGAATTGAAGCTGGTTTCCTGGCGCTGTGAGGCATTAATGCTGATGCTCGTTGTGTTCTCTCTTTAATTGGCTCTGTTTATGGCGGTTAATATGGTCGCCTTCCTTAATTCTAATTACGTTTGCTCAAGAGTCGGCAGGTATCTTTTGATACTGCCACAAGGTTCAAAACCGAATACTGATCAAAGACTCGATACACCAGTTAGTAAGTTCGAAATCAATGCTCATTTATTTACACACACAGTCAAATATACTCATGCACAAAACTCTACCAACTAAACTATCACTACTACTAAAGCCTATACTTAGCTTCGGGCGCCCACTCTGTCAGAGGAATAATGGCCGTTGTCCAGTTCTGAGGCTGCTGGGGTTGAGCTGGTACGGAATAGTAGCTAGGAGCGTCTGTCTCGTAGAGTGCGTTGACTTTGGACTTGTTCTGGTGCAGCTGCCAGGCAGGTCTCTCCTCGCTGAGAGCCAAGGCCAAGAGAGCAATTCTCTCTTGGGGGCTTCTTCTTATACCCAAAAGGGGCTTCGCGCGCTTTTGGGCGGGCCTTGAACTTGGTTCCAATTAATTGGACCGCATCTTGATCATCGATATCGATTTCCTCCAATAAAGGGGTGGGTGCCCTGATTGCTCGGCGGGTCCTAGGTGGCTGTGACCTGCTTTGTTCTAGTCTGCTTTAGTATCGTTTACTTAAATGTTACTCTTTAGTCCCCGGAGATGGCTCATTAGTATGGTAATGGCTTTGCAGTATCGGTCTTGTCTGGGAGCTACAGCTCCAATCAACAGACAAACCTTGCACCTGCTTGCTTTCTCAGTATTGTCCATTTTCCCTGCGTTCTTTGCATTTGTCCATTTTGTAATCGGGACGTGGCCATCCCAGATGGCTGCAATGCTAACCACTGTGCCACCGTGCTTACCTTAAAAATACTGACATATACTTGCCTTCATTATCTGAGGCATAGAGTTTAAAAGCAGGAGGTTATGCTGGAACTGAAAAACACATTGGTTTTGCCACAAATCGGGTTTTGTGTGCAATTCTGGAATCTACATTAGAAGAGGGATGTGATTACACTGGAAAAGGTGCAGAGGAGATTTACAGGATGTTGCCTGGGCTGGAGAGTTTTAGCTATGAAGAGGGATTGGATAGACTGGGGCTGTTCCCTTGGAGCAGAGGAGACTGAGAGGGGACATGATTGAGATGTATGAAATTATGAGAGGCATAGATAGAGCAGACAGGAACAAACAATGACCAGGGGGCCTAGATTTAAGGGGCAAGAGGTTGAGAGGGAATGTGAGAAAAATCTTTTTCACCAAGAGGGTGGTGGGAGTCTGGAACTCACTGCCTGAAAGGGTGGTGGAGGCAGAGACCCTCATAACATTTAAGAAGTACATAGATATGCACTTGCGATGCCAGGGCATACAAGGTCAAGTGCTGAAAAATGGGATTAGAATAGTTAGATGGTTGGTTTTGACCTGTTATAGCCTGCCTGCTTACCACTGGCTGGGGATGAATGGCAATCCCACAATCCTTTGGGAGTATGTGCTTCCCCAATTAGGGGGGAGGAGAAATCATTAGCAGATTCCCTGCATAAATAAAGCTGGCCAGTTTGGAGCAGGCTAGAGGAGAGTGAGCAGCAAGGGAGTTGCTGCTGCCGCTGCTGCCGCTGCTGCCGCTGCTGCCGCTGCTGCCGCTGCTGCCGCTGCCGCCGCTGCCGCCGCCGCCGCCGCCGCCGCCGCCGCCGCCGCTGCTGCTGCTGCCGCCGTGTATATATGTTATTGTAAATAAATGTTATTTCTTTCTATCCTTCAACTCGTGCTGGATTCTTCGTGGCCCTCACAAAACTGGCGACGAGGGTTAAACTGAATAGCTCTCTACACTGCTAAAGCCACCTCCCTGGATTTTTGTTGGATACAGGTTGGAAGTTGTTTTCGATTACACCATGCCTCTGTATGGACGTTTGGATGTTTTTGACGCTGCGCTGGAAAGCTGGAACCAGTACGCACAACGGATGCGTTACTATTTCCGGGCAAACAACATCACTGAAAACGAGCGCCAGGTCGTCATATTGCTCACCACTTGCGGCCCGCATACGTTTGGGGGTGATTAGGAGCCTTACGTACCCAGCTGCGCCAGGCACCAAAACGTTTGATGAACTTGTGAACTTAGTGGGGCAACATTTTAACCCAACCCAGTCCACGATAGTCCAGCGTTACTGGTTTAATACCGCTGAGAGGACCCCAGGAGAATCACTTGCTGAGCTTCTATCCAGGCTACGCAGGATTGCGGAGTACTGTGACGATGGTGAGACCTTGTCAGAAATGTTATGCGACCGTTTGGTTTGCGGTATTAACAATGCAGCCACCCAGAGAAAGTTGTTAGCTGAGCCAACATTGACTTTTCAACAGGCTATTCAAATAGTATTATCCTGAGAGAGCGCAGAACGGGGAGTGCAGGAGCTATAGGGAATGGAGGTGCATGCCTTGGGGCGCAACCCCTTCCGTCCAAAAGCGTCCCCTCGCACCCCTGCGGTATCTTGGGCGAGGCGATGTCCGGATCGACGCCAGTGGCCATCGGACATTCCTCCCCGAAGGGAGCCTTCTCCAGAACCAACGGATGAGGAGCCATGTCTGTGCCAGACTTGTGGCTGCCGACCCTGTCACGGACGCCGGTCCTGGGGGCGCCAAAGGCGCCGTTGTTCCAACAGAAACTGGGGCCAGCCCAGGGGCTGTACCTTCCATTTGGATAAACCTGCGGCGACTACTCCCAAGGATGTGGAGACGGAGGACGACTTCCTGAAGCTACATTGTGTGGCAGCTCCCCATGTGGCCCCCATTAAGGTGACAGTACGGGTCAATGGTCACATGCTTGAGATGGAGTTGGACACTGGCGAGCGGTCTCCGTGATCGCCCAGAGGTCATTCGACCGCATCAATCAGGGTATACAGACCCTTACATTAACCGACACACAGGCCAGGTTGACCACCAATATGGGGGAACCATTGGACATTGCAGTAACCACGATGACCCCTGTTGTTTATGGACGCCACGAGGGGCGTTTCCCACTTATCGTGGTGCACGGCCACGGGCCCAGCCTGTTGGGTCGGGACTGGTTGCGCCATTTGCTAGTGGCAGCACATCCTCCAAACAGTTTCTGGAGGGTTGACTGAGGTGCTAGGACGATACCCAGATGTTTTCCAGCCCGGTTTAGGGAAAATAAAAGGGGCCTTAGCCCGTATCCAAGTCGAACCAGGAGCCACGCAGCGCTATTTCCAGGCTTGCCCGGTGCTTTACGCCTTGCTCGAGAAGGTAGAAGGGGAGCTCCCTCGTTTGGAGACTTTGGGTATGATCAGGCCCGTCCGTTTCGCTGTCTGGGCAGCACCAATTGTACCTGTAATGAAGCCAGATGCGACAGTTCGCTTGTGCAGCGACTTTAAACTTACAGTGAATATGGCTTCTCGGCTTGACCGATATCCAATGCCTCGCATAGAGGATCTCTACGTGAAGCTTGCAGACGGACTCTCGTTCATGAAATTAGATATGAGTCACGCCACCTACAGTTGGAGCTGGACCCTGCCTCCCGGCCTTATGTAACGATTAATTCACACCAGGGCTAGTATGAATATACACGGTTGCCCTTTGGGGTATCCTCTGCCTGCGCTATTTTTCAACGCGTCACGGAGGGCATTTTGAGAGGTTTATCGCGTGTCGCTGTCTACTTAGACGACTTTTTGATTACAGGGACGTTGGAGCAGGAACATTTGGAAAATTTGGAGGCTGTCCTTAGACGCTTTTCAGAGGCTGGAGTCCGTTTACGTCGCACAAAGTGTGTCTTTCAGTGAAGGAAGTAGCCTACCTGAGTTATCGGGTAGACCGCGAAGATTTGCACCCCGTCGCAGAGAAGGTGCGCACAATTCAACAGGCCCCCACCCCGACTGACACTTCGCATCTTTGTTCTTTTCTCGACCTTGTAAACTATTACGGGAAGTTCCTCCCCAATCTGGCCCCTACCCTGGCTCCATTGCACCTTCTGCTAAAGAAGAATCACACCTGGGTTTGGGGTCAGCCGCAAGAAACCACTTTCCGGCGGGTAAAACAACAATTATCGTTGTCTGGGTTACTAACCCACTATGATCCTGGAAAGCCTTTGCTCATCACATTTGATGCATCCCCATATGGTATTGGGGCCGCCCTGTCCCACAAGATGGAGAACGGGACAGAGCGACCGACAGCTTTCACCTCCCGCACATTGACTGCAGCGGAAAAGAAGTATGCGCAGATCGAGAAGGAGGGCCTGGCGGTGGTCTTTGCGGTGCAACGCTTCCACCAGTACGTGTATGGCCGCCACTTCACTACCGTGACTGATCATAAGCCTCTGCTGGGATTTTTCCGAGAGGATAAGCCAATACCGCCCATTGCTTCCGCACGGATCCAGCGCTGGGCTTTGTTGCTCGCTGCCTACGAGTATTCTCTGGAGCACAAACCAGGAACCCAGATAGCGAATGCCGACGCACTGAGCCGATTGCCTTTATCGACCGACCCCATGTCGACCTCCACGACCGGTGAGGTGGTCACAACCCTAAATTTTATGGCACCTTGCCTGTCATGGCATCACAAATCCCTGAGTGGACCCAGATGGAGCCATTCCTGTAAAAGGTTCGACACATAGTCCTGTATGGTGGGCAGCATAGACAGCTCCCAGGCGAGTTGCAGGCATTTTCCTCCAAGCTGTCAGAATTTAGCGTGGAAGACGGTGTCCTCTTGTGGGGGACGCGTGGGATTGTCCTGGGAAAAAGGACAAGAGCTGACGCTAAGAGACTTGCACAATGGGCATCCGGGTGTGACCAAAATGAAAATGTTGGCCCGGAGTTATGTCTGGTGGCCAGGCCTCAACACCGATATTGAGAAGGTGGCCCAAAACTGCTCCATTTGCCAGGAGCATCAGAAGCTTCCGCCGGCTGCGCCCCTACATCACTGAGAATGGCCAGGGCGGCCTTCGATGCGCTTGCATGCGGATTTCGCTGGCCCTTTTCAAGGATCCATGTTTCTTCTATTAATCGATGCCCAGTCTAAATGACTAGAGGTGCATAAAATGGTCGGCACAACGTCCTGCGCAACAATCGAGAAGATGCGTTTGTCTTTCAGTACGCATGGCCTCCCCGAGGTGCTGGTCACGGACAATGGCACTCCGTTCACAAGTAAGGAGTTTGCGAGGTTCATTAAGATAAACGGCACACGCCATATCCGCACGCCCCATACCACCCGGCTTCAAATGGGTTGGCGGATCACGCAGTGCAGACATTCAAACAAGGCCTAAAGAAACAGTCTTTCGATGGACATGAGACTGGCTCGTTTTTTGTTTTCATATAGGACCACCCCACACGCGGTGACTGCGGTAGCTCCCGCAGAACTCCTAATGCGCCGGAGACTTCACACCCGACTTAGCATGGTTTTCCTGGACATTGGTGCAAAAGTAAAAATTTTGCTGGTGGTGCCCTGGCGTAATCTTTCGCCAAACGGGCCCTATCTCTTACCAGTTGCAAGCCCAGGGTCGTCTCCAGCGCAAGCATGTAGACCACGTTCGGTCCAGAAGACCATCCCTTCCAAAGATTACCCGCCCCCGGAGCTCATTTCTACAGCCACAGAGACCAGACACAGTGGAAAGTATTCCTCACAATCTTCTTCTGGTACCACACTCAAAGCCTGCACAGGTCGTTGCAGAACAGTGTGGAGGTAGAGACGCCGATATGACGGAGTCAGCGGACTCTGACTCCGAGACACAGGACGCCTCAGGGGGGGAATCCTCGGGCCCCATGGGCCGTGGATGTACAACTGTTACGCCGTTCATCATGGAAGCGCCGTTCTCCATCCCGTTACACGCTGCCCGATCCAGTGCCTCGTGCAAATGGTGTCCGGCCTGCGGCAAAACGAGTCGGACGCCCTCCTTCACCAGGGTCTTCGGTGGATTCCTTGGACTTTGGGGGGAGGGATGTTATAGCCTGCCTGCTTACCACTGGCTGGGGACTAATGGCAATCCCACATCCTTTGGGAGTATGAGCTTCCCCAATGAGGGGGGCGGAGAAAACATTAGCAGATTCCCTGCATAAAATAAACTGGCCAGTTTGGAACTGGCTAGAGGAGAGTGAGCAGCAATGGATTTGCTGCTGCTGTTGTGTATATATATGTTATTGTAAATAAATGTTATTTCTTTCTATCCTTCAACTCGTGCTGGATTTGTCGTGGCCCTCACAAAAGACCAGTGCAGACACAATGGACCAAAGGACTTCTCTGTGCTGTACATGTCTATGATTTCATGATTCTATATGTAGCACAATTTGGAGTTCATGACATGAAATGTGTGACACTGTTTGTTGTACAATTGCTCAGCGTTGCTCATAGATATGTGAGGAATGGATTCCAGCTGTGTCCCAGCCAGTGGCCTTGTCCAGCATTCAAGATTGCCATGAAAATTGAAGAAGCTGATGAGAGGCCGACTCCTCTTGGTCCCTTGCCTCATTGGTCTCTCTGACTGAGCAGCTATCATGTTGCAAGGCTTTGTAACTGAAGCTGCACCTGTAACAATGAACGGCCATGTTCTTGTTGCGAGTACCCACCTGTGATGTGGGGTGATACTGGTATTGGAATCCTCTTACTGCATATTTGTGAGTGGCAGTGGGTTATCCAGGTTGGAAAACCTGTCCTGGTGGCTTAAATTCAGAATGGGTGTCATCTGAGAGGCCTGGGAGCCACTCGGTTGAAGAGTTGCTGATCAGCCTGTTGCATGGTGTTGCGATTGTATGTGCGTTGGGCTTCTCTCCTGTCCAATCTGTGTCTTTCTCCAAGAAAGAGTGGTGTATTATTCGCAATCATCCCCAAGCATCTTTGTATAGTCATATTGTTCAGTGAACAAAGGATGACACTATGTACAACATACTGGAGGGCACTACCCGACTGATCAAGACAACTGAAGGATTTTCAAGATCCCAATGGTCTGTTCGTGTAGGTTCTTGTAAATAGATGGCCTTGGTTACAGAGCATTTCCGTTTCCGTGCCTGGGTGCCAGACATCTAATCACAGGATAAGATAACTCTTATCCCTTAGTAGCCACCCATTGAAACAGAATATTGGCTCTGAAAACGGGGAATCTCACAGCTGCCTAGGAACCGGGCACACATCTGCAATATATGTGTTTCTTGTAGGCAGAGACAATGAAATGATCAAAATCGCTTATTGTCAAGCTGGACGTTTAATGAATAAAAGCCATTTTGACTTCTGATGGCGGTATGTAGAGGGGAAGTCGAATGTTGGGTGGCTCTGGCTTGAGGCATGCTTTTAGGAGTTTTAAAGTCCAGTCCTGGGGGCAATTTGCAACTGATTTAATGAAGGAATATACAAGGAAGGCAAAGGATGTCAAAAGGATTAAGAAAAACAGCTTTGAAGAAGGGAGGGATTGAGTGTTCACCGTCGAGTGAGAGGGCCAGCCAGGGAGCTAGCAAGATATAGGAGGCTGAGCTGCCGGGTGGGGCAACACAGTTTACAGCAGAGAGGATGACTGAGGTGATGTCTTTGGAGCTGGAGAAGCAGTTTACGAAGCACATGGAGGCGTTGAAGAAGGAGATGGCGGTGGCTTTGAAGATGTTGGTGGAGGAGGTAGCAGTGGCGAGGACATCGGCCGAGGTGAGGGAGAAGAGCGAGAAGATGAAGGAAGTGGAGGAGGCCATGTCGCAACACAGCGATCAGCTCACTTCGATGGGGGATGAGCTGTGGAGGGTCGTCGAGGCCAACAAGGGGCTTCGAGCAAAGCTGGAGAATCTGGAGAACCGCTCTAGGCGGCAACATTTCAGGATTGTGGGCTTGCCTGAAGGGTTCGAGGGCTCGTAGCCGACGGAGTACTTCGCCAAGGTGTTGGCGGAATTGATGGGGGGAGGGGGTTGGAGCCTTCTCGGTTGCTGAGGCCGAAGCCAAAATTAAAAGATCCGCCAAGGCAGTAGATCATCTGCTTCCACAAGTACCACATGAAGGAGAAGATGTTGAACAAAGCAGAAGCCGGAGGTGCAGTGAGATGCTGCTGGAGTTTGCACATACCATGACTTGACGGTGGAGCTGGCAAAGGGGCGAGCAGCTTTCGGCCCAGTTAAGACGGCATTGTCCAACAGTGGGTGCGATTTGGTATGGTGGATCCATACCAACGAAGCTGAGAGTGCCCTACAACGCCAGAGACAGTGGAGGCGGCGGAGGCGTTTGTGAAGGCAGTAGGCCTGGGATACAAGTGAAGAATGGAACTGAAGAGGGGTTGTGGACTGCGAATGGGGAGTTGGGAGAGTGTGTAAATGTTTGAAATGTTTTATTTTTTGATATATATTCTTTATTTACTTCACACTGCTATAGAGTTTAAGTTTTTTGATTGTCATTCTTTATTGCGACGGTTTTATGTTATTTTATTGAGATGTTTGGGTTTGGTTGTTTTTTTCCTGGGACTGTGCGGGAATGGAGGGGGGGAAAGCCTTGGGTGGGAACCCTGCGTTAGCTAACATAAGTCGGCTAGTGAACTGAAGTGAGGTGGGGGTAGGAGCTGCGGTCATTGGGGCCTGGCGAGCAGGTTTCGATGGGCCTAAGAGGTGTGAAGTGGGGGGAGGGGATCAATGCTGGGTGAGGGTTTTCAAGAGGAAGTGCAGGGGGGAATTCTGGGAGGGGGGTTTGATGTTAACAATGGATAGAGGCGAGACAGGCTCTTGGGGCAGTTACAATGATGGTGGATAAGAAGGGAAGGAGAGTCCCCCGGTTAGGATAGTTACGTGGAACGTGAGGGGGTTGGGTGGCCCAGTATAGAGGTCAAGAGTGCTGGCGCTACTGAAAGGTTTGAAAACCGATGTGGCGATGCTGCAGGAGACTCACTTGAGGGTGAAGGACAAGGTGAGGCTTAAGAAGGGCTGGGTCAGCCAGGTGTTTCATTTGGAATTTGATGGTAGGGCTTGAGGGGTAGCCATTCTGGTTAGCAAAAGAGTACGGTTCCAGATGGAGAAAGTGGTTGCAGACCAGGGAGTCAGGTATGTGATAGTGGCAGGGGCATTGGAGGGGAGGCTGGTGGTGCTGGTAAGCGTGTATGGTCCCAACTGGTATGATGTAGGATTTGTGAAGGTGTGTGGAGCCATCCCTGAAAGGATTGTTGACCAGGGGTTTGACACTGTATTTGTTACTGTTGATTGTTTGTTGGTGGGTTTAAATTTGGATGAAAATGTGAAAAAGGAGGAGAATAAAAATATTTTAATAAAATGAATAAAAGCCATTTCAGTTGAGGAATCTGACTGGCTGGCTTGTCGGTGTTTTGATGACTATGTGGCACAATCAATGTTCCTTTGAACCTTGAGTTTTCCATCGATGATGGCAAATCCTAATGCACTGTGTGCCTGCGCTGGCCTGTCGGTCTCAAATGGATATATTCCTTCAACCTCTGGAATAAAGCATCCATGACCTGCCTCAGGGAATGATAGCTGTCGACTGTGATACAGGAGACCATTCAAGCAAGGGGAGCAAAAGACAAGTGGTTGTGGTAAGAGATTCTATAATTAGGGGAACTGATAGCATCCTTTGTAAGCAGGACCAAGAGTCCATCATGGTATGTTGCCTACCCCATGCCAGGGCGAGGGATATCTCCCACCGGCTAGAAAGGATATTGGAGTGGGAGGGGAGGATCCAATTGTTGTGATCCACGTTGGGACAAATTATATAGGCAAGACTAAGAATGATGACCTGTTTGGGGAATATCAGGAACAAAATTAAAGAACAGGTCCACAAGTGTTATCTCTGGATTATTATCCCAGCCACATGCAAATTTATAGGAGGGTCGGAATATGGCAGAGAGGGTGGAGTAGCCTTACTGATTAGAGGCATTGTCACTCCAATAGTATGAGTGAATGTAATGAAATGAAAAATGAAAATCGCTTATTGTCACGAGTAGGCTTCAATTAAGTTACTGTGAAAAGCCCCTAGTCGCCACATTCCGGTGCCTGTCCGGGGAGGCTGATACGGGAATCGAACCGTGCTGCTGGCCTGCTTGGTCTGCTTTAAAAGCCAGCGATTTAGCGAGCTAAACCAGCCCCTTCGAACACGAGGGGAAAGCATCCAGTGGCGACCATATGGGTGGAACTGAGGAACAAAAAAGGATCGAAAACTGTAATGGGTGTTGTGTATCAACCTCTTGGTCACAGTTCTGTAGTGCTAGATTGCAAAAAGGTAGAAATTAGGCAATTATGTAGCAAATGCAGAGTAGTATTAATGGGGATTTCAACATACAAATAGATTGGGAGCAGCAGACAAGCACTTGTCAGAAAGGTAGTGAATATCTGGAATGTGTCTAGGTTAGTTCCCTGCAGCAATATGTTCTAGATGCAACAAGGAGACAGGCAATATTAGATTTAGTTGTGAGTGATGAGCCAAATTTAATTAGCAGCCTAACTGTGCGTGAACACTTATCAAATTGTGATCACAACATGATCCTTGGAATGAAGAACTTGTATGAGGAACGGTTGAGGACTCTGGGTCTGTACTCGTTAGAGTTTAGAAGGATGAGGGGGGGATCTTGAAACTTACAGGATACTGCAAGGCCTGGATAGAGTGGACGTGGAGAGGATGTTTCCACTTGGAGGAAAAACTAGAAGCAGAGGACACAATCTCTGACTAAAGGGACGATCCTTTAAAACAGAGATGAGGAGGAATTTCTTCAGCCAGAGGGTGGTGAATCTGTGGAATTCTTTGCCACAGAAGGCTGTGAAGGCCAAATCACTGAGTGTCTTTAAGACAGAGATAGGACTTCCGGTGCCGGCTATGAAGGAGTAAGTCGCACATTTGGTGGCTCTCGCTCGAGTCGGACTTTTGGACCTTTCCCCCCGATTTCATGACAGAGGCAATTGTGTACTGGATTCCCACATCGGTGCATGGAGAGAAGGAGTAGAAGTGCTCGAAAAGGCAGAAATAGAAGGACAGAGAAGGCTTGGGCTGAAGCTGCAGCAGGCGACAGCATGGCGGAGGACCGAACCTCTAGCTTGTCGACCCAGCGGTCAACGGAGCAGCTGATGCCAGTTATCCAGGAAAGCTTCGCCAAGCAGGACTGCTTAGACCCTATTAAAGAGGCAATTGTGCGGCTGGAGCTTAGATTGGATGCCCAAGATCAGGTGATCCAGAAAGTAGAGAAGGTGCTGGCTGACCAGGAGGGACATCAAACTACGGTAGAACTGGAGGTGGGGATGATGAGAGACCAGCAGAAAAGGCTCCTGGGGAAGGTGGAGGACCTCGAGAACAAGTCCTTCCGGCAGAGCTTGAGCATCGTTGGCTCCCGGAGGGATCCGAAGGAGCGGACACTGAGGCATACATAGTGGCCATGTTCGAGAAGCTGCTGGGGAATGGGGCATTCACCCGACCCTTGGAGGTGGACAGGGCTCGCAGAGCGCTTGTGAGGAAGCCATGGTTGGGAAACCCCCCGAGGGCAATGGTGGTGAGATTCCATAAGTATATAGATAAGGAGCTTGTTTTACAGTGGGCCAAGCAGACACGGAGCTGTAAATGGACAACAGTATCCTGCGGATCTATCAGGTCAGAGGTGGCTAGGAGAAGAGCGGGTCAACCCTTTTCAAGAAAAAGGTGAAGTTCAGGCTGTTGTATCCGGCCTGTCTCTGGGTCACATACGAGGAGCTGCATTTCTATTTCGAGTCCCCCGAGGAAACGCAGGACTTCGTGAAAAGGAAAGGACTGGTGCTGGACTGAGAACGTTGAACTCTGCTGCAACTTTTATGTTAAAAAAAAAAGTTTCTTGTTTTTCGTTTTGCAGACATAATTTGTAATGCCTGCTGTATTGATTTGGGGCCAGTTGCAGAGCTGAGTGAGTTAAAGTTTGCATTTGCACTGTTGGGGGATGGAGGTGTGTTTGTTCAGATGCTGGATCTTTTGCTTGACCTTTTCTTTGTTCAACTTGTGTCTTCTCTGTCGGGCAATTGTGTTGGGATTGTTTTTCCAAGAGTGGGGGTGTCAGTTACAAGGGGTCACGATTTCAAGGTGAGAGGGGGAAAGTTTAAGGGAGATGTGCGTGGAAAGTTTTTTACGCAGGGTGCCTGGAACGCTTTACCAGTGGAGGTGGTAGAGGCGAGCACGATAGCATAATTTAAGAGGCATCTAGACAGGTATATGAACGGGCGGCAACAGAGGGAAGTAGACCTTGGAAAATAGGAGACAGGTTTAGATAAAGGATCTGGATCGGCGCAGGCTGGGAGGGCCGAAGGGCCTGTTCCTGTGCAGTAATTTTCTTTGTTCTTTGTTCTTTGTTTTTCATTTGAATATGTATGTATGAGCGGGGTGGGGTGAGAGAATGTCTGGCGCCAGGGGCGAGGGCCACCAAGCTAGCTAGGCGGGCTAGCTTACGGAAGTGTAGTGGGGGGGGGGTGAGCAGATGTTAGGCTTATCAAAGGGGTTGATTTATTTAGTGCTGTTACTGGAGGGGGAAGGGGGGAAAAATGTTCTGCAATAAGGGAGGGTCTTTTGCTGAGGGACAGAGAGGGGGTCGGGGGCGGAGGCTGCTTGGGAGCGGGCTGGTGGAGGCGCGGGGCGCGGGCTGGAGACTGGCCCAAGAAAGGGGATTGCTGATCGACGAGGGGTGGGGGGGGGGCGGGAGATGAGCCCCCCAACTAGACTGATCATCTGGAATGTAAGAGGGTTCAATGGGCCAGTCAAGAGTTCACGTGTGTTCGCGCATTTGAGAGGACTGAAGGCGGATGTGGTAATGCTGCAGGAGACGCATCTGAGGGTAGCTGACCAGATTAGATTCAGGAAAGGTTGGGTCCGACAGGTTTTTCACTCTGGACTGGACTCGAAAACTAGAGGGGTCGCGATCCTGATCAACAAGCGAGTGGTGTTTGAGACGGGAAGAATAATTTTGGATGTGGGAGACCGGTACATTATGGTCAGTGGGAAATTGGAGGGGGTGCAGGTGGTACTAGTAAATATATACGCGCCAAACTGGGACGATGTGGAGTTTATAAACTGGGGAAGATACAGGACCTGGATTCGCATAAGCTGGTCATGGGAGGGGACTTCACACAGTTATTGACGCTGGTTTAGACCGGTTAAGCCCCAAAACGGCCAGGGTGCCAGCAATGGCTAAGGAGCTAAAAGGGTTCATGGAGATTTGGGCAGCCAAGAGTGAAGGGGTTCTCCTTCTACTTACACGTGCATAAAGTGTACTCCTGGATTGATTTCTTTATTCTGAGCAGGGCTCTACTGACGGGGGTGGTGGACACGGGGTACTCGGCGATCACAATCTCAGACCATGCTCCGCGCTGGGTTGACCTACAGGTTAGTAAAGACAGTAACCAGCACCCGCACTGGAGGTTAGACGTGGGACTTTTAGCGGAGGTGTGCGGGTGGGTGAGGAAATGTATTCAGAATCGCTTGGAGGTCAACGACACAGGGGAAGTTTCGGCAGTGGTGGTTTGGGAGGCATTGGAGGCGGTGGTTAGAGGGGAGCTGATCTCGATACGGGCCCATAGGGAGAAGGTAGACAGGGCAGAGATGGACCGACTGGAGATACTACAGGTCGACAGGAGGTATGTGGAGACCCCAGAAGTGGAATTTTAAGGGAATGGCGGAGGCTACAGGCGGTGTTCGGCTTGTTTTTAATATTTCTATTCAAAATTTTTATATTATAAATAATCAAAAAGGAAAATAGAAACCCCCCCCCCCGCCCCTCTACAGAAAAAATGAAACAACAAAAATAAATAAACAAATGACCGTTAACCAATAAACAATAGTAAATCTCCAACCAAACATGAACAAACCCTCGCCCCCCGGGTTGCTGCTGCTACTGACCCTCTCCTAACGCTCCGCCAGGAAGTCTAGGAACGGCTGCCACCGCTTGAAGAACCCTTGCACAGATCCTCTTAAGACAAACTTCACCTTCTCCAATTTAATAAACCCTGCCATGTCATGTCGTTAATCCAGGATTCCACGCTTGGGGGCTTCGCATCCTTCCACTGAAGCAGAATCCTTCGCCGGGCTACCGGGGACGCAAAGGCCAGAATACCTGCCTCTTTCGCCTCCTGCACTCCTGGCTCATCCGACACCCCAAATATTGCGAGCCCCCAGCCCGGCTTAACCCTGGAATTCACCACCCTCGCTACGCCCCTCCAGAACTCTTTTAATGCTGGGCATGCCCAGAACATGTGGGTATGGTTTGCTGGACCCCCCGAACACCTCGCACATCTACCCTTGCTCCCAAAGAACCGGCTCAGCCTTGCCCCGGTCATATGCGCACTGTGCGTCACCTTAAATTGTATAAGGCTGAGTCTAGCGCAAGAAGAGGAAGAATTTACTCTTCCCAAGGCAGCCACCCACGTACCCTCATCGATCTCCCCCCCCCAGTTCCTCCTCCCATTTACCTTTTAACTCCTCCACCGAGGCCTCCTCCTCCTCCTGCATCACCTGATAAATTGCCGAAATCCTACCCTTTCCAACCCACACCCCCGACAGCACCCTATCCTGAACCCTGCGCGCCGGCAGCAGCGGGAACTCCACCACCTGACGCCTAACGAACGCCCTTACTTGCATATATCTGAAGATATTTCTGGGGGGAGCCCGAATTTCTCCTCCAGTTCCCTAAGGCTCGCAAACTTTCCGTCGATGAACAGGTCCCCAATCCTCCTAATACCCGCCCTGTACCAGCTCCGGAACCCCCCATCCATTTTCCCCGGGACAAACCGATGGTTCTCTCGTATTGTAGAAGTGGATTTCATTTGGAACTTCGCTGATAGGGTTAATATAACAGTTCTGAAAAGCTCTGTGAAAGAGATGTCAACAGGTCAAGGGATGAAATAAAGGGAGTGTGTTCTGACCGGCATCTGTGAAAGCAGAGATGTCAGAAGGTTATGGGATGGAATATAGGGAGTGTGGCTTTGGTACTATTTAATGTTTTGACCCGCATCTGTGAAAGCAGAGAGGTCAAAAAGTCAAAGAATGGAATGAATGGGAAACATTACTTTATTGCAGAGATAACGTAATTAAGCTCGTTTGACCAGTTGGAACAAATAAACATTGAAATGTAAAAGGAAGGGCCTTGGAATGAGATAAGCCCGATGGCCATGGGATACAAAAACCTTTGTATTAATATTAATAGTGACTTGTGCTAATGATTATGTCAAAAATAACCTCCCGACCTCGAAGAATAATTCCATATATGTACATGTTCTGGATCCTTGCCAAATCATTGGTGTATCTAGGAATTTAAGGGGACCACCTCTAAGCTGTGATTGTATAAAGAGACAGTCCATATTTGGACTTTGGCACTTCTCGAAGGTGGTTACCCGACTGCTTAGAGATTTGTCCCGGCCGTAAATAACGAATATTCGTTACTGACGTGTTCGAGTGTTTTACTTCTGGACTGACGATCAGATACGTGAAAGCGCAATTCACAGTATCGGGGACCACATCGAGGCCACCACCTCCCCCTGTGACGTCTCCATTGCCCCCAGATTTTGAGGGTCGCCGCCACCACCGGGCTCGTAGTGTACATCATCGGAGGGAGCGGCAGCGGTGCCGTCCCCAGCGCCCCCAGGCTCGTGCCCACACAGGACGCCATCTCCAACCTCTTCCATGCCGCCCCCTCTACCTCCAATACCCACTTGCGTACCATCAGCCGGATCAGTGGGTTTCCTCCGGGTGCTCCGGTTTCCTCCCATAGTCCAAAGATGTGCGGGTTAGGTGGATTGGCCATGCTAAATTGCCCGTAGTGTCCTAATAAAAGTAAGGTTAAGGGGGGGGGGGGGTTGTTGGGTTATGGGTATAGGGTGGATACGTGGGTTTGAGTAGGGTGATCATGGCTCGGCACAACATTGACGGCCGAAGGGCCTGTTCTGTGCTGTACTGTTCTATGTTCTGTGTTCTATGTAAAGAGGGAGGCAGCAAGGAATATAGGGAAAGTAAAGGATGGAGATGGGAACCTGATGGGAGACTCAGCAGGAGTGAATAAGGTGTTTAAGGAGTTTTATAGTAGGCTGTACGGATTGGAACCCCCACCTGGGCCGAAGGGGTTGAGGCACTTCCTAGGGGGGCTGAATTTCCCGAAGGTGGACGGGGGAGCTGGTAGAAGGGCTGGGTGCCCCGATTGGGATCGAAGAGATAGTGGAGGAGATGAAGGCCATGCAGTCGGGTAAAGCCCCGGGGCCGGATGGGTACCCAGTGGAGTTCTAAAAAACGTTCTCTGGGATATTGGGGCCGCTGTTGTTGAGACATTCAATGAAGCTAGGGAGAGACGGGTGCTACCCCCGACGATGTCACAGGCCACGATCTCGCTGATCCTGAAGCGGGACAAGGATCCGGAGCTGTGAGGGTCCTACAAACCGATATCCCTATTGAATGTGGACGCCAAACTGCTGGCCAAAATTTTGTCCTCTAGGATTGAAGACTGTATTCCGGACATGATTGGGGAGGACCAGAGTTCGTTAAGGGAAGGCAGTTGGTGGCCAATGTAAGAAGGTTGCTAAATGCGAACATGATGTTCCCAGAAGGCAGGGAGGTGGAGGTAGTGGTCACAATGGACGCAGAGAAGGCTTTTGATCGAGTAGAATTGGAATATCTGTGGGAGATACTGGGACGGTTCAGATTTGGGTGGGGCTTTATTGACTGGGTCAGGTTGCTATATGAGGCTCCTGTGGCGAGCATACGGACGAATAGGACAACATCGGGCAATTTTAGGCTACATCGGGGGACGAGATAGGGATGCCCCCTCTCCCCACTGTTGTTCGCGTTAGCTATAGAGCTGTTGGCAATTGCACTAAGATCCTCAAGGGGCTGGTCCGGGGGGGAGTGGAACACAGAGTCTCGCTTTACGCAGGCGACCTGCTCCTGGATGTATTGTCATGTGAGAGTACCTTTAAGAAATGGGTGTTTAAGAAATATACCTTTAAGAAATGGGTGTTTATCAGTGATGTCAGAGAGTGGGTGGAGCTGTGCGGTCTGCCAGCTTTTTACTTTCGTTTTAGGTTGTTTGCTGCAGGGTGTTTCGTTTTCAGAGCTGGATAGCTGCAGTCAAGCCAGAAGGGGTATTAGTCTCTCTCTCTGTAATCTAAAGACTGTAAATCGATCCTTTGGTGATTTAAAACTAATAACTGCTGTCAGTAGACACTTTAACCTGGTGTGCTTCTGTTTAAAAGTTTTTTTTAAAAGTCTTATGAATATTAAAAGGACATCTTAAGGATTACTTAGTGTTGTATTCTTTGGAGGGTTGTATTTGAATTAATGGTTGCTAATATGTTCACTATGTTTTAAAAAGGTTAACTTGAGTTCATAGAATAAACATTGTTTTGCTTTAAAAAATACTTTTCCACTTCTGCTGTACCACACCTGTAGAGTGGGCCGTGTGCTCCCCATACCACAATCTGTTAAAAGTTGTGAGTCAGGTGAACTCCATGATACACTTTGGGGTTCTCTAAACCCTGGCCCATAACAGTATCGGACCCAGTCGTGAGGATGGAAGAAATCATGAGATTTTGGGAGAATTTGGCCGGTTTTGGGGTACAATCTAAATATGGGGAAAAGCGAGATGTTTGTGATCCAGGCAAGAGGACAGGAGAGGTGATGAGGGGAACGGCTGTTTAGAATGGTAGGAGGAAGCTTTAGGTATCTAGGCATCCAAGTGGCACGGGAATGAGAACGGTTGCAAAAATTCAATCTGGCCCGACTATGGGGCCTCACGGTAGCATGGGGGCCTCACGGTAGCATGGTGGTTAGCATCAATGCTTCACAGCTCCAGGGTCCCAGGTTCGATTCTCGCTGGGTCACTGTCTGTGTGGAGTCTGCACGTCCTCCCCGTGTGTGCGTGGGTTTCCTCCGGGTGCTCCGGTTTCCTCCCACAGTCCAAAGATGTGCGGGTTAGGTGGATTAGCCATGCTAAATTGCCCGTAGTGTAAGGTTAATGGTGGGATTGTTGGGTTACGGGTGTACGGGTTACGTGGGTTTAAGTAGGGTGATCATTGTTCGGCACAACATCGAGGGCCGAAGGGCCTGTTCTGTGCTGTACTGTTCTATGTTCTATGTTCTATTAGACCAAATGAAGGACGATTTCGAAGGTGGACGCGCTCCCGTTGTCATTAGCTGGGAGAGTCAGATGGTGAAGATGACGGTCCTTATGAGATTCCTTTTGTGTTCTAGTGTCTCCCCCTCTTTATTCCGCGGTCCTTTTTAACGGGTCAACAAGTTATCACTGGCTTGTATGGGCGGGCAAGACCCCGCAAGTAAAAAGGGGGTGCTTGAGCGGAGCGGGGAGAGGGCGGGCTGGCGCTGCCAAACTTCAGTAACTATTATTGGGTGGCGAATATAGCCATGATTAGGAAGTGGGTGGTGGGGGGAGGGTCGGCATGGGAGCGTATGGAGGCGGCATCATGTTAAGGCACCAGCTTGGGGCTGTGATAACGGCGCTCTGCCGTTCATGCCAGCACGGTACTCCACCAGCCATGTGGTGGTGGCGACCCTGAGAGTCTAGGGGCAATGTGGGAGCGGAGAGAGCATTGGTCTTTTCCCCAATTTGTAATAATCACCGGTTGCCCCGGGAAGGATGGAAGGGGGGATTGGAGATGGCAGGAGGGCAGGAATTGAGAGGATGGGGGATATGTTTATAGAGGGGAACTTCCTAGTTTGGGGGAGCTGGAGGAGAAATATGGATTGCATGGGGAAAAAATTCAGGTACCTGCAGGTGCGGGACTTCCTGCGTAGGCAGGTCCTCAACATTCCTGCTCCTACCTCCAAGGGGAACAGGACTAGGGTAACTTTCCAGAGTGGGGGTGGGAGAAGGGAAGGTTTCTAACATCTATAAGCAACTCATGGGGTCAGAGGACGCGCAGACTGAGGTGCTGAAGCGCAAGTGGGAAGAGGAATTAGGAGGAGAGTTAGAGGATTGTCTCTGGTCGGATGCATTGAGTAGCGGTCAACGCGCCACAACATGCACCAGGCTCAGGCCTGATACAGTTTAAGGTCGTTAACGGGCTCACATGAGCGTGGCCCGGATGAGCAGGTTCTTTGGGGTAGAAGATAGGTGCGTAAGGTGTGCGGGGTGGGGGGGGGGGGGGGTGGGGATCAGCGAACCATGTCCACATGTTTGGACATGCCCAAAGCTCAGACGATTTTGGCAGGGGTTGCAGATGTCATGTCCACGTGTTAAAAACAAGGGGGCACTGAGTCCAGCAGGTGGCGATTTTCAGGGTGGCGGAAGATCCGGGAATCCAGGAGGAGAAAGAAGCAGACGTTCTGGCCTTTGCTTCCCTGGAAACCTGGAAACGGATTTACTTAGCTTGGAGGGACTCAAAGCCCCCGAAGACGGAGACCTGGCTATCTGACATTTGTTTGGAGAAAATCAAGTTTGCCTTGAGAGGATCACTATAGGGTTCGCCTATAGGTGGCAACCGTTTGTCGACTCTTTGCAGAAAATTAATCGTCAGGCAGAAGTGGGTTAGTTAGCTTAGTGTTGGAGGTTAATAACGGTGGGACCTGCAAGTGAGGAAGCGGCTTTTTGCACTGTGTTATAGAGACTCATGTACATTGTTATTGTGTCATTGTTGTAAACCAAAAAACACAACAATAAAATGTTTATTAAAAAAAAGACAGAGATAGGTAGGTTCTTGATTAATAAGGGGATCGGGGTTATGGAGAGAAGGGCAGGAGAATGAGGATTTGAAAAATATCAGCCATGATTGAATGGCGGAGCAGACTGAATGGGCCGAGTGGCCTAATTCTGCTCCCTATGTCTTTTTGGTCTTATGGAATTCAGTGTATGGGTTGAAGTGAAAAGCATATTTCAGATACTACAATTTTAGACTTGGGTAAGGCTTGACTTAACATGATCAGGCACAGACTATCCATGGTAAACTGGGAAGATCTGTTAATGGGTCAAAAAACTGAAGTTCAGTAGGGAATATTTAAAGAAACATTTAATGAGATACAGAGCAAATTGTCATGTGAATGTCCCTTTAAGAAAGGTTTAATCTCTTATCATGTGACTTGTAGCACATTGGGCTGTGGCCGTCAGTTGACAGGAGTTTTTAGTGTTTGGGTTTCAGTTTCAGTTGGACTGCTTTGAACTGCAGAAGGAGAGAGAAATATTTTCCCTATTTTTCTCTTTTTATTTTAAAGCTTTTCCAGTAAAAAGCCCATTGGTTGTAGCTAACTGCCTTGGTAATTTTAAAGATGTAGTTGCTTTCCGGAAGAAGTTTTAATCTGCTGGTTGAAACTGGATCAGAATTTCAGGAAAAGGACTATCCCATTCAAGTGAGACTACAATGTGATGGGCTACACCCTTGGAAAGGGGTTTTGGTTTAACTGGATTTTGTTATTGAATTGGAACAGCTAAGGGGGGATTCATTAAGTGTTATACATAGATTACTGTAGCTGTGTGGTGTCCTTTATGTTTGTAATTGAATAAATATATATGTATGTTAACTATATTTTAGAATAAAACCTTGGGCGCGATTCTCTGCTCCCCACCCCGGTGGGAGAATCGCGGGAGGGCCCCCCGACTAATTTCACGACCCCCTGACGCCCCCCCCGTGATTCTCCCACCCCCCGCTCGGAAGAATCGCTGCTCGCCGTTTTTCACGGTGACCGGCGATTCTCTGACCCGGATTGGCCGAGCAGCCTGCCGTTCGCGACCGTTTCACGACGGCGGCAACCACACCTGGTCGCTGCCGTTGTGAAAACGCCGTGAGATGCCCGTTTGGGGCTTGTGGGGGGCCTGGTGGGGACTGAGCACCACGACTGTGCTCGGGAGGGGACAGGCCCGCGATCGGTGCCCACCGATCGTCGGGCCGGCGTCTCAACGGGACGCACATTTTCCCCTCCGCTGCCCCGCAAGATCAAGCCGCCACGTCTTGTGGGGCGGCTGAGGGGAAAGACGGCCACCGCGCGCGGGTTTAAGCTTTCAGCCGTCGTGACATCAGCCGTGCATGCGCGGTTGGAGCCGGCCAACCTGCGCATGCGCGGCTGACGTCATAGTCACTCACTTCCGCGTCGCGTCCACTCTCGGCGCACGGCCCGGCGGCCGTGAGTTACGGAGCACCGCCTTCCTAGCCCCGCCGGGAGGGGAGAATAGGTGGGCGAGGAGCTTTCTCCGAGGCGTCATGAAACTCAGCTGAGTTCCCGATTGGCCCTCCCGATTTTTCCGGGAGCGGAGAATTCCGCCCCTTGTTTCATTAAAGTGTCTAGGAAGTCTGAGACTCACACCTGCAGTGAAGGCTTTTGTGCTAACCTAGCAAATTCAACATCAAGGTTGTAGGTCAGGTGAACTTAGAATATACTTTGGAGTTTCTAAGCACTGGCCCATAACAAATATAACCCTGAGAGGAAAATCTTCCACTTCACAAAAAAAAAACAGCCATGGAGAACTAAAGAGGTTTAGGGACAGCATAAAACTAAGGGCTTACAGACATTGCATAGATCTGGACGAATGGGATCGGTACAAGGACACGCAAAGGGGTCACAAAGCAGCTTATAAGAGATACTCAAAAGGATTATGAAAGGAAACTTGCAGGGAACATCTTCAAAATCAATAAGAAATGTTATAGTTATATAAAGTGAAAGTGGCTGGTGAATAGCAATTAGGTCCACTAAAGCTGAAAATGGGATATTTCAGCGATAATGGGAAATGGCAGACATGTCGAACAATGACTTGCCTCCATGTTTGCAGTAGAAAGGAGGTAACTTGTTGGAAGTTCCAAACATTTTAATCGATGATAGCGACAGGATTTAATACAATTAATGTAAGTACAGCATTGGTAACTAGGAGCTATAGAGTGACAAATACCCAGGACCTGACGGTTTCCACCCGAGGGTGTTAAAAGGACGTAAGGGAGCACATTGTAGATGCCCTAACTATAATATTGCAGAGCTCACTAGATTCAGGAGTAGTCCCTGTGGTTGGAAAATTGCACATGTCACTCCACTTTTAAGAAGGGTGAAAAGGAGAAACCAGGGAATTACCGACCAGTTAGCCTAAATCTGGTGGAAATGACTGGAATCTATAATCAGGGATGGCGTTACCTAACACCTTGAAAAAATTTCAGTCGATCGGGGAGAGCCTACCCAGATTGGAGCATCAAATTGCAAGGAGATATTGTCCGACTACGTGAATGAGCAAATGACTGGCAAATGGAATTTAATGTAAGCAAATGTGAGATTATCCATTTTGGTCCAAAAAGGATCGAGCAGTGTACTTTCTAAATGGAAAAGAGGTTATGTGCATCGATGTCCAAAGACCACTTGGGGGTTTAGGTGCAAAGGTCCTTAAAGCCAGGAACAAGTGCAGAAATAGTCACAAAAGGTTAATGGAATGGTAGCCTTTATAATAATAATAATCTTTATTGTCACAAGTAGGATTACATATCACTGTAACCAAGTTACTGTGAAAATCCCCTAGTCGTTACATTCCGGCGCCTGTTTCGGGTATACGGAGGGAGAATCAGAATGTCCAAATTACCTAACAGCACGTCTTTCGGTACTTGAGAGGAAACCAGAGCACCCGGAGGAAACCCATGCAGACACGGAGAACGTGCAGACTCCACACAGACAGTGACCCAAGCTGGGAATCGAACCTGGGACCCTGGCACCGTGAAGCAACTGTTGCTACGTGCTGCCCTAATATCTAGGGGATTGGGAATAGAAAGACACAGGAGTTATGCTGCAGCTATACAAAACCTTGGTCAGAGCCTCCTTGGAGTCCTGTGAGCATTCTGGAACACCTTAGGAAGGATATGTTGGCCTTGGAGGGAGTGTAACCCGTCGGTTTTACAAAAAAGATACCTCCTCGGGTATTTAGTTACAAGGCCAGATTACTTAAACTGGACCTGTTTTTGTTAGAATATTCAAGATATTAACAGGAAAAGACAGGGTAGATAAAGATCAACTATTTCCACTGGTTGGAGATTCTAAAACTAAGGGGTATAGTCTAAAAATTAGGGCTGGACCATTTAGGAGAGTTGTTAGGAAGAACTTCACTCAAAGGGTGATAGAGGTTTGGAACTCTCCCCCATGTTGTTATTGTTGAGTAGCCAATTCTTTATTTAATTCTCGTGATATGGGTATTGGTAGCCAGGCTCACATCTCATGACTTTTAAAAAAGCAAGCATTAATTACCTCAGTGCCACAAAGCAAAGTTTAACATGTATTTTTGTGACTGCAAGGCTATTTCCTATTGGCTTCTCTGAAATCAGTACTCGGTCCCTTGCTTGTTGTGGTATATATTAATTATTTGGACTGAAATATATACAACCCAAAGATTGCAGATGATAAAATGTGGTAGATAATAAGGACAATTGCAGAAAGATATCACAAAAATACATGTTGGACTTTGCTCTGTGGCACTGAACTAATTAATGCTGGCTTTTTAAAAAGTAATGTGAGTCTGGCTACCAATACCCATACCACGAGAATGAAATAAGAATTGGCTACTCGACAATAACAACTAGGAACACTCATGTTGATGTCAATGAGAATGAAAATGGATTTACTGCTATAGGAAAGGTGCAAAATACTAATGTTTAGCTATTTCTAATTATTGTTACAGTTATTGGAAATCCAGCAGAAGTGTACAGCTTTGGGATTATGTTTCTCATGTTTTCCTTCACCTGGTTATTGACAATGATAGCCACTTCTCTAATCTACATTCCACTTTTCTACAGACTGAACATTATCAGTACTTATGAGGTAAGTGATTTTAAGTTCTGTTTCTACTTTCCACTTTCTCCCCATTTTGCTTTTTATTTTCTCTATTGAACTCTTGCAAGTTTGCACTGATTTTTTAAAAATTCATTTACGGGATGTGGGTGTCACTGGTTAGGCCAGCATTTATTGCCTATCCCTAGTTGCCCTTCAGAAGGTGGTGGTGAGTTTCCTTCTTGAATCGCTGCAGTTCTTGAGGTGTTGTTAGGGAGGGAATTCCAGGATGTTGCCCCAGTGACAGTGATTTCATTTGATTTATTGTAAGTACCGAAGTACAGTGAAAAGTATTTTTCTGTGGCCGAGGAACATACACAGTACGTACATAGTAGACACATGCCACGGTAGCATTGTGGATAGCACAAATGCTTCACAGCTCCAGGGTCCCAGGTTCGATTCCGGCTTGGGTCACTGTCTGTGCGGAGTCTGCATATCCTCCTCGTGTGTGCGTGGGTTTTCCTCCGGGTGCTCCGGTTTCCTCCCACAGTCCAAAGATTGTGCAGGGTAGGTGGATTGGCCATGATAAATTGCCCATAGTGTCCCAAAATTGCCCTTAGTGTTGGGTGGGTTACTGGGTTATGGGGATAGGTGGAGGTGTTGACCTTGGGTAGGGTGCTCTTTCCAAGAGCCAATGCAGACTCGATGGGCCGAATGGCCTCCTTCTGCACCGTAGATTCTATGATAATCTATGATATTCAACAGGGAATATTGACAAATGGTACATCGACAAAACAGTGATTGGTTACAGTGCGGAACAAGGGGCCAAACAAAGCAAATACATGAGCAAGAGCAACATAGGGCGTTGTGAATAGTGTTCTTACAAGGAACAGATCAGTCCGAGGGGGAAGTCGTTGAGGAGTCTTGTAGGAGTGAGGAGCGGCGATGTATTTCCAAGTCAGGGTGGTGAGTGACTTGAAGTGGAAACTCCAGCTGGTGGGGTTCCCAGGTATTTGCTGCTATTTGACCTTCGAGATGGTAGTGGTCGTGTGTTTGGAAGGTGTGGTCGAAGGAACCTTGATGGGTTACTGTGGTGCATCTTGTAGATGGGTACACACGACTGCTACTATTTGTTTAGTAGTGGAGGGAATAAATGTTTGTGAAGGAGATAGTAATCAAGTGGGCTGCTTTGTCCTGATGCTTTGATTTGGTTTATTGCCACATGTACCAAAGTACACTGAAAAGTACAGTGCTGTTGAGCGTCTTGAGTGTTGTTGGAACTGCACTCATCCAGGCAAGCTGGAGAGTATTCCATTACACTACCTGACTTGTGCCTTGTAAATGGTGCACAGGGTTTTTTTGGGGGGTTGTCAGGAGGTCAGTTACTCGCCTTAGGATGTTAGTCCTTTGACCTGCACTGGAAGCCTCGTATTAATGTGGCTATTTTAGTTCAGTTTCTGATCAAATGGTAATCCCAGGATGTTGATTGTGGGTGATTCAGCGATGGTAATGCCATTGAATGCAAGGGGCATTAGATCCACTCTTGTAGGAGATGGTCATATGCCTGGCATATGGAGGAAATTGAGGCAAGGACTTCTTATAGACTCTGATATCCACAGTGAAATTCCCTTGGCCTGTCGTCAATGTTAATCAAAAGAGAAAATGCTGGAAAGTCTCAGCAGGTCCTGGCAGCATCTGTAGGAAGAGAAAAGCGCTAATGTTTCGAGTCCAGGTGACCCTTTGTCAAAGCTAAAAGATATAGAAAATGGGTGAGATATTTATACTGTGGGGTGAGGGAATGAAGATGAGTCATAGCCACAGAAATCAAGGAAAAAGAGTGCTAAAAGGCTACAGAAACCAGGGGCTATATGTTAATGGCAGTCCCCAGAGAGAATAAAAGATGTGAAAGGCCAAACAGCAGAGAAACTAAAATCAGAGGGTAAGCTGTGACAGATGTGGGGGGGAAGGGGGAAGCAAAGGGGAGAAAAGGGTAAGGAGAGGGGTAATAAGATAGGAGGGGAATATATATATAAAGAAAGACAAGAAAGAACGAAAATGTAAAATATAGTTAAAATGAAAGGGAAATTAAAACAAAGGGGTCTAGGTGGGGTAGAGCTAATCATCTGAAGTCATTGAATTTGATGTTGAGACCAGAAGGCTGTAGCGTGCCTAACCGGAAGATGAGATGCTGTTCCTCCAGTTTGCTGTGAGCCTTCACTGGAACATTGCAGAAGGCCAAGAACAGACATGTGGGCTTGGGAGCAGGGTCTTGTGTTAAAATGGCAAGTAGTGGGAAGGTCAGGGTCCCTGAATGCGCACAGACCGAAGGTGCTCAGCAAAGTGATCACCCAGTCTATGTTTGGTCCTCTCCGGTATAGAGGAGGCCCCATTGCGAATGCAATAGACCAAATTGAAAGTGAATCGCAGCTTAATCTGAAATGAGTGTTTTGGGCCCTGGGATTGTTAAGCATGGAAGAGGTAAAGGGGCAGGTGTTACACCTTCTGCGATTGCATGGGAAGGTGCCATGGGTGATGGGAGGGTGTTGGATATGATGGAGGAGTGGACTAGATTATCTCAGAAGGAACGATCTCTGTGGAATGCTGACAGAGGGAGTGAAGGAAAGATGTGTGACAGAGGGAGTGAAGGGAAGATGTGTTGGCATCACGCTGGAGTTGAAGAAAATGGCGAAGGATTATGCTTTGCATACAGAGGCTGGTGGGGTGAAATGTGAGAACGTGGGGGACTCTATCCTTGTTCTGGGAGGGAGGGGGTGAGGGTAGTGGCGCGGGAGATGGACCACACGCTGTTGAGGGACCTGTCACAACTGTAGGTGGAAATCATGGTTGAGGAAGAAGGAACACATTTCGAAGGCACCGACTTTGGAAAGTGGCATCATCGAACAAATGCGACGGAGGTGAAAGAGCTGAGAGAATGGATGAGTTCTACAGGTGTAGGGTGCGAAGAGCTGCAGTCCAGATTGCTGTGGGAGTCAGTGGGCTTGGTAATGGATATTAGTAGATAGTCTATTGCTGTAAATGGAGACAGCAGGTCAATGGAAGGGAAGGGAAGTGTCTAAGATGGACCAGGTGAAAGTGATGGAGGGGTGGAAACTGGAAGCGAATTGATGAATTTTCCAGGTCTGGACTAGAGCATGAAGCGGCACCAAAATAGTGATCGATGTACTGATAAAGTATTGTGACAGGAAACCCGGGTAGCCTGGAACAAGGAATGTTCCACATACCTCATAAAAAGGCAAGCGTAGCTAGGACCCATGTGGGTACCCATTGCTACACCTTTGATTTGGATAAAGGAGACGTAGACTGGGTGATCACTTTGCTGAGTACCTTTATTTGTGCGCTTTCAGGACCCTGACCTTCCCGTTACTTGCCATTTCAACAAAAGACCCTGCTCCATGACCACAAGTCTGTCTTTGGCCTGCTGCAATGTTCCAGTGAAGCTCAACACAAACTGGAGGAACAGCATCTCATCTTTCAGTTAGGCATGCTACAGCCTTCCGGTCTCAACATCGAATTCAACAACTTCAGATGATTAGTTCTACCCCACCTCGACCCATTTGATTTAATTCCATTTCACTTTAACTGTCTTTTACATTTTCTTTCTTTCTTGTCTTTCTTTATATATATATTCCCCCTCCTATCTTATTACCACTCTCCTTACCTTTTCTCACCCCTTGGCTTCCCCCCCACCCCCCCCCCCCCCCCCCCCCCCCCCCCCCCCCCCCCCCCCCCCCCCCCCCCCCCCCCCCCCCCCCCCCCCCCCCCCCCCCCCCCCCCCCCCCCCCCCCCCCCCCCCCCCCCCCCCCCCCCCCCCCCCCCCCCCCCCCCCCCCCCCCCCCCATATCTGCCACAGTTTACCCTCTGATTTTAGTTTCTCTGCTGTTTGGCCTTTCACATCTTTTATTCTCTCTTGGGACTGTCACGGGCACTCTTTTCCCATGATTTCTGTGGCTATGATTCATTTTTCATTCCCTCACCCCACAGTATAAATATCTCCCATCTTCTATGTCTTTTTGCTTTGACAAAAGGTCACTTGGACTCAAAACGTTAGCTCTTTTCTCTCCCTACAGATGCTGCCAGACCTGAGATTTTCCAGCATTTTCTCTTTTGGTTTCAGATTCCAACATCCGCAGTAATTTGCTTTTATTCAGTGTTAATTTCTTTGCCTCTACTTTTATGCTTCCTTGTACGATGACTATGGAATGGTGGGGATTCCCACCCAGCCAGGTCCTGAGGCAATTGGACCTTAAATGGGGCGTGCACACAGGTAGAAAGGGAGGGGAGAGATCTTCTGGCTGTTCCTGCCAATGACTCACCCATGCTGCGGGTTTCCTAGCAGCGTGAGGTGGATTCAAGATCCCGCTGCCGGCCAACAGCAGGCCATCTCCTGACGCCGAGAAACACGCCCCAGGAAAACCAGCCAATCTGACCCTGGGTTTCCGATGGTTACCCATCAGCTTGAGGCCTGAGGTTATTTTCTGGCTTCCCCCATGCCCAGAAACAACTCCTGCCAGCCTAAAAATTGAGGCTGGGTGGGAAACGGCCCTTAAGTAATCGACATGGTAGCACAGTGGTTAGCACTGTTGCTTCATAGTGCCAGGGACACCGATTCGATTCCCGGCTTGGTTCACTGTCTGCGGAGTCTGCATGTTCTCCCTGTTTCTGCGTGGGTTTCCTCCGGGTGCTCCGGTTTCCTCCCACAAGTCCCGAAAGATATGCTTGTTAGGTGAATTGGACATTCTGAATTCTCCCTCAGTGTACCTGAACAGGAGCTATAGTGTGACGAGTAGGGGATTTTCACAGTAACTTCATTGCAGTGTTAATGTAAGCCTACTTGTGACACTATTAAAGATTATTATTATTAATAATTGGCCACTTAAAGGTTTCAATTAGGACAAGGGTGGGCAGTCCATCTGAGGCCATACCACCCAGTGTAAAATTACCGGGTTATCTTCAGCTTGGCGCCGCAAACCTTGGTGTCGCTCTCCTTATTGCCATCTTGTTGGCTGGGATGGTGTGTGTGAAGAGTGAAGTATGTTTACGCAGCTGCAGCTTGTCAACCTCCTGAGTATCAATTGTGAAATGGCGAATCCCGCACATTTCTCATTGGAATCAATTGTGTTCCACGTGCTGCCGGTGCTAGTCCCTTAACAGTAACAGAATCGGTCCTGGTGCGTTGCCAGTTTTGCTGTCATGAAAGTCCACAAATTCTGCGATGAAGTCAACACAAAGTCTCAGAAATGGAGAATCCCACCCAGGATTCTTATGGGACAGTCTAGGACCAGAGGGCATAGTCTCAGAATAAAGGTGTGCCGATTTAAGACCGAGATGAGGAATTTCTTCTCTGAGGAGTGTGAATCTTTAGAACTCCTTGCCATGGAGAGCTGTAGGGGCAGAGTCCTTGTGTATATTTAAGGCTGAGATAGATAGATTCTTGATCAGCAAGGGAAACAAGGGTTATGGGGAAAGAGCACGTACGGAATGTCAGATCAGCCATGATCCGATTGAATGGTAGAGGAGGCACGAAGGGCTGGAAGGCTACTCGTGTTCCTATTTCTTATGGCCTTAAACTTATGAAAGCTTGCTTGCAGATGAATTATATAATTGGAAAGCATCTCCAAGGATAAGAAAAGGCACACCTCTTTCCATGCAAAACATACAGCACGGTAGCATAGTGGTTAGCACTATGGCTTCACAACCCCAGGGTTCCAGGTTCGATTCCTGCTTGGGTCATTGTCTGTGCGGAGTCTGCACATTCTCCCCGTGTCTGCGTGGGTTTTCTCCAGGTGCTCTGGTTTCCGCCCACAGTCCAAAGATGTGCAGGTTAGGTAGATTGGCCATGCTAAATTGCCCATTAGGTTAGATGGGGTTGCAGGGTTATGGGGATAGGGTGGAGAGTGGGATTAAGTAGGGCGGTGTTTCCAAGAGCCGGTGGAGACTCGATGGGCCGAATGGCCTCCTTCTGCACTGTAAATTCGATAAAATCTATGAAATACCGATTATGGACAGTTAGAGAGCAGATGCATTCTGTCTTTTCAACTATGTTACTCTTTGGCAAGAAGAATTAGGGGAATAGATTAATATTGCAACCTTTTTAGGCTGTATTTCTTCCACAATGACTGATTCATCAGTGTCAGTGAAACATATTTTGTGTAATCTTTTTGGTTGTTCTCTGATGAGCATGGCAGATTTATTTTTTAGGGATAAGAAATTTCATTTCCTGCTTCTGTTCGGTTGACAGTTTGATAGAGTTCTTCACTCATTTGTTAAATTTCATACATTATGGATGTTCTGGCATCTTCCACGATGTTTATAAATAGTTTTTTTGCATATACAAATTCTCTTTAACCCTGTAATGACAGGCAGGCATTAAAATGTGTCAAACATTGTAAAAGAGATGACTGATATTCTCATGCCTAGTTAATAATATGGCGAGATTAATGTTAATAACCTTACGCATTGAGATATAAAGCTGAAAGTAAATTAGAATTTTGTGTTTTCTCCACAGTATCTTAATAGAAGATTTGGACAATTAGTGAGATATCAAGTTGTTTGTTGCTTCTTGATGTACATGGTAAGTTCAAAGGTAAACTTGAAAATACCTTTCACGTTATTCGAGATTGTCATGATGAATATTAAGAGTTTCCTTCCAATTTTGTTGTGGCGTGGGAGAGCTTTTGAAATGACGTGGATTTCAAGAGAGAAACTAAAGAGTGGGAGTAAAGTGGCAGAGGGTGAGAAGTGGTATTCCTCAAGGACAGTGCTGGGGCCAGTGCTGTTCACAATTTACTTTAATGATTTGGACTTTGGAGTCAAAAACACAATTTAGATTTGTGGATGAGTCCATATTGGGGGGTGGGTATGAGGGGTGGCAGTGGTAGGCAATGCTGAGGAGCGTTGTAACGAATTACAGAAGGACATTAATATGCTTGCTTTTTGGAAAATAATTGGCAAATGTAGTTTTTTTTATTCGCTCATGGGATGCGGGTGTCGCTGGTTGGGTCAGCATTTATTTCCCATCCCTGAGAGCATTTAAGAGCCAACCACGTTGCTGTGGATCTGAAGATCATGTAGGCCAGACCAGGTAAGGATGATAAATTTCGTTCCCTAAAGGACCCAGGTGAGTTTTTATTTTAATAAACAATAGTTTCATGGTCATCATTAGACTTTTAATTCCAGGTTTTTAAAATTTGCCATGGCGGGATACGAACCTGGGTCTCCAGACCATGACTCTGGGTCGCTGGATTACTATTCCAGTGACAATACCACTACGCCACTGCCTCCCCCAACAGAGAGAAACAGGAGGTGGTATATTTTGGTAGGAAAAATAGGGAGGTTACGTTTTACTTGGGAGGGATCTTGCGGTGCCAATAGGCCGTTCATTAAAAGTTGTGGCAAGGCCATTAAAAAAGCAAACACAGCACCAGGGCTTATTTCTAGAAACTAGAACTGAAAGATTAGGAAGATATGTGTTATAACCCACACGTGGATCCTGGGGAAACCATTGTTGATCCCTCTGTAGGTCTCCTGGAGTATGAGCTTCCCAGATAGGGAGCAGAGACTATCCAGCTGGAGCGCGTTAAAAACATACATAAAAGCTGGCCCAAAGCTTGGACTGAAGTGGGAGCGTGTTACTGCCATGAGCAGGATATAGTAAATAAATCTCTGTTCTATTACCACGGGCTTTCTCAAGTTACTAAACTGGCGCCGAGGACAAAAGGAAACTCCAGACTCGCTCATGGAACTACTTAGCTGCCCGGTCGATTACTATCCCAGAACATGGGGACATGGCTGTTCTGGATGCCACTGTTTGGGAAGATGGAGGCCTTCGGTGCGGGTGCGGAAGACTGGAGCCATTATGCTGAGCACATGAAGTATTCCTTCCAGGCTAATGGTATTTTGGGGGAAGACTGTCAGAAACTCATCCTGTTGACCACCTGCGGAGCCCTGGGTTTGGGGTCATAAAAAGTCTAACCTACCTGGATCACCAGACTCCAAATCGTTTGATGAGCTGGTCGCTTTGGTTGCTGAAAATTATAACTCTAGACCTTCCCGCCTTGTCCCGCCTAAGGCAAGCATTGAGAGTTCGGGTTGTTCCTCTCCAAAATGTTGAGGGATAGGTTAGTGTGTGGCATAAACAACATGGCCACTCAGAGGAAGCTTTTGATGGAGCCCACTTTGGATTTGAAACTTGACATAGAGCTTTCACTTTCCTGGGAGCAAGCGGAGAAAGGAGTGCAGGGGCTGCAGGGGTCCATGAACTATGGCGTCCATAGTTTGGTCCGACCTTAATTTAGAACTCCTGCGTCATGACGGATTAATGCCGGTCTGGCTAAATTACCTCCGAAAGGTCAGCCTCAGCGGCAATTCCGCAGCTCGGTCAGGCTCTCGGGAGCTACCGGTAACTGGCGGGATAGTTCCTCCAAGGATGAAGGGGAGAGCCGGCCACAATGCCAAATGTGTGGTTTGAGGACATGTGATGGCCAGACCAACAATTTTGGCACAGAGAATGGCAGCTGCCAAGATCGCTATGAACCAGAACCTTGCACGTGGGCTCCCTCGGATGAGGAGGACTGTTGAATGCATTGAACTGCGCCGCAGTCCCGAAGGTAGAACTGATCTGGGTCATATTACAAGTCAATGGTCACCCCGTCATGGCGCTGACATTGCGTGATACGAAAGCAAGTTTGGCGAACTGTACTGGCGAGTGTTTGAACATCGTGGGGACCATGGTTACTCCAGTAACCGATAGGCAGCAGTTGGTACGCTTCCCTTGGTTGTGGTGCAGGGACCGGGGCCCAATTTGTTGGGGCGTGACTGGTTGAAAATCCTCTGTTTCAACTGGCAACGGGTTTTTCAGATGGACACCGGGAATCTGTATGACGGGCTGAGCAAATATTTTGAAATGTTCCAGGCGGGTCTGAGCAGGAAAAGGGGGCCAAGGCCCATATCCACGTGGATCCTGATGCTGAGCCCTGGTATTTTAGGGCGAGGTCTGTCACCTATGCCCTGCTTGCCAAAGTGGAGGATTTGTATGCAAAACTGGCTGGAGAATGTTCTTTCATGAAGATTGACATGAGCCACCCTTATTTACAGATGGAGCAAGATCCTGAGTCCTGGAAATCTGGTACCATAAACATCCATAGGGGGTTATTTGAATACACCCGCCTCCTATTTGGGGTTTCATCGGTCTCGGCGATTGTCCAGCAGGTAAACGAGAATATCTTGCAGAGTCTGCTGAAGGTTGCCGTCTATCTGGACGAAGTGCTCACCACGGAGAAGGAGCATATGGTCAACCTGCAAGATGTACTCCAGCAGTTTTCCCAAGGAGGCACCTAGCTAAAGAGGAGCAAGTGTGTGTTCCGCACTAGAGCGGTGACCTATTGGGTTACATGGTGGACAGGAATGGTCCACACCTGGTGGAAGATAAGGTTCGGGCCATAAAAGGGGTCCCGACCCCAAAGAAAGCCACTGACCTCCAATTGTTCCTAAACCTGGTGAACTACTATGACAATAATCTTTTTTAGTGTCACAAATAGGCTTACATTAACACTGCAATGAAGTTACTGTGAAAATCCCCTAAATGCCACACTCCAGCGCCTGTTCGGGTGCACTGAGGGAGAATTCAGTATGCCCAATTCACCTAACAAGCACGTCTTTCGAGGATTTGTGGGAGGAAACCGGAGCGCCCGGAGGAAACCCACGCAGACACAGGGAGAATGTGCAGACTCTGCACAGACAATGACCCAAGCCGGGAATCAAACCCGGGTCCCTAGCGCGGTGACAAAACAGTGCTACCCACTGTGCTACCATGCCGCCCCTATGGGAAGTTCATTGCAAACCTAGTCACTTTATTAGCTCCTCTCCACACATTGTTGAGGAAGGACCAGGAGTGGCTCTAGGGTGCTTCACTGGACAAAGCATCCGCCGGAGAAGAAAAGCATCTATTGTCCGCGCAGCCCCTCACGCACTATGATCGGACTCGGCCGTTAATCATGAAATGTGATGCCTACCGCTACGGCATTGGGGCAGTGCTGGCCATGGATGGGACGACGGCACGGAGCTTGCTTTCTCAGTGAGGATCCTGGCAGATGCTGAGTGACATTATGCTTAAATCGTGAAGGAGGATTTGTCAGTAATATTTGGAGTCAAGAAATTCCACCAGTATGTTTATGGGCAACATTTTTCCATTGTGATGGACTATAAACCACTGCTCAGGCTTTTTTAGGGAGGCTAAGGGAATCCACCCATTGCCTCAGCTAGAATTCAGCATGAGGCACTTCCATTTGCTGTGTATGAATATTCATTTCGACACCACCTGGGTGCAAAGATTGCCCATGTTGATGCTCTCAGTTATGTACCATTGCCCGTAAGTTCCTCATCCCCACCAGTGCCAAATGAAGTGGTTACAACTCTCAACTTTATGGATTCCTTACCAATAATGGCTACTCAGGTACGCTCATGGATGCAGCGGGATCCCGGACTAGCGAAACTTCACCTCGTGCTTTTGAGCGGCGGAGTGCAGGTGGCTCTCCGGCCTTTTGGCCAGATGTTCTCGGAACTCAGTTTGGGGGATGGTGTCACATTGTGGGGAACTCGCGTGATAATCCCGCTGCAGGGTCAGAAACCCCTGCTGAAGTACCTTCACAGGCACCTGGGTGCCTCTAAGATGAAGATGGTGGCCTTCAGTTATTCTGGTGGCCCGGATTCGATGGGGACATTGAAAGGGTAATGTGCAGCTGTCTGATATGCCAGGAGCAACAGAAGCTCCTGCCAGCAGCCTCCCTTCATCCATGGGAAATACCTGGATGCCCATCGGTACAACAACATGCAGAGTTCACAGGGCCTTTTGTGGGATCCATGTTCCCGTCATTGTGAATGCCCACTTGAAGTGGTGAGTGGTGCACAAGATGGTCTCGACAACATCCAGGGCCACAGTAGAAAAGCTCCAGTGCTTGCTGGGGGATGTGTTCGTGATGCAGGTGGACCTTTCTGAGGTGCTGCAGAACTTGTCCCAGTCTCAAATGGACATTATCAAAGTGCTGTGGAGCTTGTCCCAGTTGTTAGGGGACGTGTTCCAGTTTCAGGTGGACCTTTCCAGGACGCTGCGGACCATGTCCCAGCCCCAGTCTGAGGCATTCCAGAGCACGTCCTGGTCACTGAGGACCATGACCCAAAGGCAGGTGGACATTGACGAGGCACTCCAGAACATGGCCTGCTCACAGAGGGGCATCGCTGAGGACAACATGGTGCAGACATTTGGGGAGTCGCCAGGGCTGACAGAGCCATATGACGCAGAGGTATCTGGAGCCCAATACAGCTGCCCTTTCATCCGAGGTGACCCTCAGGGTCTTCTGGACACTGATGAGGAGGAGAGAGTGCTGAAGGCCGACCCAGAGCCTTCCCACAGGGTGACAGTGGCGGTCACCAGCTCTCCCCCCTGACAAAGGCACGTTTCGGGGTCAGCGTGCAGAACAGGGTGTAATGGCAAAACATGAACCATCGCCAAGTCGGATGGCGCCCTTCACTCCAAACCCTCCAGAGGATGCCCACTGGGGCAAGCTGTGCCCACCCCTGATGTGCATCCTGGGGATACTCTTTCACATAGCACTGGAGCACCGAAGGCGAAGCAGGTCGAGGATTACTGAGAGGGCACTGGGGGTGTGTGGGGGCATCACCATTGGGGTTAGGGACAGTTGGGGTTGCAATAGTACACCATTAAAGAACATTACAGCCGAGACGTGAAGCCTCTGTCATACCTCATACGGGTGATGGGTGTGAGCGTGCACTCAGTCAGACAGGAGTCAGACTTGGCATAGATTGAGGTGCACCAAAGCTTACCTCAAAGCGGGTATCATCATCCTCCCTCCTGCCTTGAATATTGACCCGCTGACAGTGCCAACACAGGCCCATCACCCTGGAGTGTTGTAACTCAGACCCTGGGAAGGTGGAACAGGCAGTTGAGGGGGACGGGTGATTTTGGGGTAATGGGTTGGGGAGATGGTCGGGGTGAGGGAGGGGGTAGTGTGAGGCGTGGGAGAGGGCACGGATGGGGCAGTGACGGTGGGTGGGAAGGGGAGAGGGGGAGAGATGACTGATGAAGCCATGTCCTATGTAAAGCGGGTGCGAATAAGGGCCTCCCTGTTCTCTGGGCATGGCGGACACTCGCTGCCACTGCCTGTCCTCCATCCTCTCCTGGCCCCTCGGGTCCTCCCTGGTTTGTCCTCAAGCCCCTTCTGACCCGGCTCCTCCTCGGAGGTGGCCATATGTTCATCCTCTCCTCCAACATGTCACCCGGTGCTGTGGCAGATGGGCACAGTAGACCACCACAAAACATAGTACACCATCGGGTGTCCGATGCACCGCCCAATGTCAGCCCAGGTGGCCTCATGGGCCTCATTATATTGGTTCTCTGTGTCGGTCACCGGCCTCTGTACTGGCATCATTAGCCAGGTCCTAAGTGGGTTCCCATTATCCTTCAAGAGCCAACTGGTCACGATGGGGCGTTTCTCGAAGATGCCAGTGATCTCCAACTGCCCCAGGATGTAAGCGTTGCGCACATTCCTGGGGAAGCGTGCATACATGGGCATAATCTTTAGGTGGTGGTCGGAACTAAGTTGGATGTTTAGGGAATAGAACCCCTTCCTCTAAATTCACGCACCGCCTGGTGTGCATAAGGCGACGTGCAAGCCATCTATTACCCCCTGGACCTGGGGCATCTTGGCGATGGTGGAGAATCCTGTTGCCCAGGCATGTTGATGGGCTTGATCAAGGTCAATGTTTATATAGTCAGCTGCCTGGGCAAACAAGATATCCATGGCTTCACGGATGCGTTTGTGGGCTGTTGGTTGGAATATGCCACACAAGTCCCTGCTTGAGTCCTGGAATGATCCTGAGGCATAGAAGTTTAGGGTTGCGGTGACCTTTATGCCCACTGGGAGCAGGTATTCTCCTCCTCCAGATGGTGCCAAGTCCACAAGGACATGGCACTGGTGCCACACTGTCTCCTTGTTGAGGTGAAGACTCCTGTGGCACATGCTGTCCGTTATCTATTTGAAGGACCATCAAAGCTTGTACACCATGGGCCGCCACAGGCCTTCCCCTCTGGGCCCTTCCCTGGCCTGATAGGCGACTGGGTCCTCCAGTCGGTCCTGGTGTTGGGCAGGCCCTGCACATGGTCCACTGCCTCGAACCTCTGTTGACGCTCTGGCACCGCCTTCTCTGGCGTCTGGCCGCTTGGTCTGCCAGTGCCACCGCAAGGGCAGCTTTTGCAAGGTACAAGGTAGCGTGTAAAATGTACTATCTGTAAGGAACTGGAGTGGGTGTCAGACTGACAATCGGCTATGGCTTCCACCCCGGATCCACTTCCACTTCCACAGCGCCTACCCTCGGATCGCACAAACGTTCCTCACCCTCACATCCTCTGCCATCCCTCAGGGTGCCATCCAATACACCCTGCACATGCACCCCTGGCCGCAGCATTGGGCCCTGAGCACCGGGCCCCAGACGATGTATCCCAGATACTTGCTGGAAATGTTACCTGGACCAGGCGCTGGTTCCCCCCCCCCCACTCCACACATTCACCCTCTGGTCGTGGGAAAGCCCCCAGTGCTGAGACCCAGCTCTTCGGTATTCTAATGTTGGCTGCTGCCTCTGGAATTCAAAACAAGTGTCCAGCCTAGCGGAGATGGTCACCTCAACACGGGAGCACAGCGGAAGAGAGAGAGGAAAAAACATTCCACCACTCCCAAGAGGGGCAGAGTTCTGTCCAGAACAGATCTGGTACATTATAAACCAAACCAAATACAGAGTAACCACCAAAGAAGAACACAACACAGGCAGGGAGACAACAAAGTCACCAGCTGTACACCAAGGACAAAAGCCAAAGCTAAAAACAAAGAAACAACGCCACCAGCTGCAGCCACCCCTCTCCCGCAGCAGACCTACATCGCTGGAAAAGCGGCCAATGTGTGTACAGGAAAGTATGTGTGTGAACATATGCGTGAATCGCTGTGCATGCATGCCTGTTAGAGTACATGAGTGTGCGAATGAGCAGTACAGACCATTGGAAAACATCACGCCAAGATAGGACACAGCTGAAGGAGAGAGAACACCCCACCTCCCGCCCACCAGCATCAGTAGCGTTCACCGAAGGAAAATACAAAACAGGTAGGAATAGAATGATGATACCAGCTGCACACCAAAGACAAAATCGAGACGAAAAATCAAAAAGAGTACAATCCCACTGAGAGTCAACGCACCCCCGCGGCCCCAGTGGCAGACCCACATCGGTGAAAAGGCGCCATTGCGTGAACAGGAAAGTATGTGTGTGAGTGCATATCGTTGAGAATGTGCATCCATACAGAGTATATGCGGTATGCATGCCTATTAGAGGACATGTGCATGAGAACGGGCAGCACAGACCACCGAGAAAGGTCATGCTGACACGGGGCACAGTGGAGGAAGGAACGAAAACTCCTTGGCAGGGGACCAGGCCATAGAAGCGAGAAGGGTCGCAGAAGACAAGCACACAGCTGCCAGACAAAGACGACCCCCCACAGCGCCTACAGTGAACTTGCATCAGTGGAAAGCCGCTTGGTGGTCCAACTACCGAATGTTCGCACTGACATGGAGCAGAGTGGAGGAGGAAGAGAAAGCGAAAACCATCTCCCTCCCTCCAGCAATGGCAGCGAACAGTTCTAACTCCCAGGTTGCAGAGGTAGGAGGGGTAGCATATACATGGTATCTATCATACAAACCCCCCTCCCCCAACAAACATCGACCAAACGCAGTACAAAAGGAAACCAAGTGGCCTCCATGGCTCCCGTAACGGGAGCAGCAGATCACTACTGAACATTAAATGTTAACGGTGGTCTATGAAAGTGTTTCACGCAACCTCTGGGCTGCGCAGTTGAGCTGCAGTATCAGTATCTGATCTTCCATCATAGGGTGCACATAAGAATTCCCCCAATCACTTCCGGTGGCTGTGATGAAGTAGGAAGCCACACATTGGGAGTTCCCATTTTAAACGGACTTTTCGGCTCTTTTTAGAGCCCAAAACGGAAATTTTCCGACGTCTCCCGGTGGGGGAAGGTGTGCTGAACGACTTTTCCCACAGTCCATGACTCGAACTTGGAGTGGAAAGGGGGAAAAAGCAGCAGCAGCTCCCCAGAAAAAACGGGGGAAGGGATCCAAGATGACCGCCGGCAGAGCTCCAGAGGAGTGGAAACAGTGGGCCCAGGAGCAACTAGCTGCTCTCCTGCGCTGCTTCACAGACTTCAAGGCTGAGGTACTGAGCTCTCTGCAGGAAACAAACAGAAGGCTGTCGGAGATTCAGACCACCCAGGGTGCTGCCATCAAGGAGTTGCAGGCGCAGGCCACTGAACGAGAGGAGGAGGCCGTGGTCCTCGTGAGTAAGGTGGAGGGGCACGAGGCACTTCACAAGAAGTGGCAGGAACGCTTCGAGGAGCTTGATCACCGCATGAGGCGGAAAACCTGCGGATCTTGGGCCTTGCGGAGGGGCTGGAGGGGTCGGACCTGACAACCTATGTGGCTATAATGCTGAACTCGCTAGTGGGGGCCGGGTCTTTCCATCTGCCCTTGGAGCTGGAGGGAGCACACAGAGTACTGGCCAGGAGGCCTAAGGGCAATGAACCCCTGCGTGCGGTGCTGGTGAGGTTCCACCGGTTCAGTGATCGGGAGTGTGTGCTGCGCTGGGCCAAGAAGGTGAAGAGCAGCAAGTGGGAGAAAGGGGTAGTACGGATCTACCAGGATTGGAGTGCGGAGGTGGCTAAGCGGCGGTCCGGATTTAATCGGACGAAGGAGGTGCTTTACAGGCAAAGATAAAGTTCGGAATGTTGCAGCCCGCGCGCCTGTGGGTAACTTATTCGGACCGGCATTATTATTTCGATTCCCCGGAGGAGGCGTGGGCCTTCGTGCGGACGGAGAAACTGGACTTGTACTAGGGGTTTGGGGTTGCGGGGTCGGTTGCAATATCTTAGCGCTGGATTCTGCTGTTGCTATGTTCTTTTTTTTTGTACTTTTGCAATTTTGATATGGTTATTTATGGGGGTGTTCTGCTATGTTTTTTTCTGCTGTGGGGCATTGGTTGAGTTGTGTATCTTGCGGGGAGGGTCGGGGGGGTTTGTTGTATTCTATGTCGTGTTGGGGGTATGAAGTGGGGCTGTTATTTGGGAGCTGTGTCAGAAGGGTGTGGTGGGGCAGTGCGAAAGCGCGGGCTTTCCTTTGGTTTCCCGCGCTGCGGGGCTGGGGGGCGGAGATGGTGACGGGGGAGGCGGGGCCTTAACTGGTTCTTCCCCGCGCTGGAGCGGTGCCTGGAGGAGGGATAGATTGGGGGATGATCCCACTTTGGGAGGGGTCAGGTTATTGGCGGGAGTTTCCGGGGTCAGCAGAAGTTAACTGACCCACGGAAGTACAATGAAGGACGGTTCGCGGCTGGGAGGGTTCCTGGCCTGGGGGGGAAGGGAGGGGGGGAAAGGGGAATACCGGGTTTCTGCTGGTAGGGTCAGGAAGGAGCTGGTGGGGGCTGGGGGGACAGAGGAGAGGTGTTGTCGCTGTGGGGACTGGGTCGGGCAGGGGATGCTGGCCTGGGGCGGGCAGTCGACGGGCTATGGCTAGTCAACGGGGGAGGGGGGGCGAGACGCCCTCTGATCCGGTTGGTCACCTGGAATGCGAGAGGGTTGAATGGGCCGGTGAAGCGATCGAGGGTACTGGCTCACCTGAAGGGGCTAAAGGCAGATGTGGCAATGCTTCAGGAGACCCACCTGAAGGTGGCGGACCAGGTCCGCCTGACGAAGGGATGGGTGGGGCAGGTTTTCCACTCTGGGTTGGATGTGAAGAACCGGGGAGTGGCGATTCTGGTGGGGAAAAATGTGTTGTTTGAGGCATCGGAGGTGGTGGCGGATAAGGGGGGTAGGTATGTTATGGTAAGGGGCAGGCTACAAGGAGAGAAGGTGGTACTGGCTAGTGTGTATGCCCCAAATTGGGACGATGCGGGCTTTATGAGGCGTATGTTGGGACGGGTCCCGGATCTGGAGGCGGGAGGTCTGATCATGGGGGGGGGACTTCAATACGGTGTTGGATCCTTCACTGGATCGGTCCAGCTCTAGGACGGGTAGGAGGCCGGCGGCGGCCAAGGTACTGAGAGGGTTTATGGATCAGATGTGTGGGGTGGATCCATGGAGGTTTGTGAGGCCGAGGGCACGCGAGTACTCTTTCTTCTCCCACGTACATAGGGTCTACTCTCGGATAGATTTCTTCGTGGTGAGTAGGGGACTGATTCCGAGAGTGGAGGAGGCCGAGTATTCGGCCATTGCAATCTCCGACCACGCTCCGCATTGGATAGAGTTGGAGATGGGGGAGGTGCGGGACCAACGTCCATTGTGGCGGTTGGATGTGGGGTTGTTGGCGGAGGAGGAGGTGTGTAGGAGGGTCCGGGCAAGTATTGAGGAGTGCCTCGAGGTGAATGATACGGGGGAGGTTCAGGTGGGGATGGTCTGGGAAGCCCTGAAGGCAGTGATTCGTGGGGAGCTGATATCCATCCGGGCACACAGGGAGAGGAGCGAGAGGAGTGAGAGGGATAGACTGGTGGGAAAGATGCTGGAGGTGGACAGGAGGTATGCAGAGGCACCAGAGGAGGGACTGTTGGGGGAGAGGCGCAGCCTGCAGGCTGAATTTGATTTGCTGACCACGAGAAAGGTGGAGGCACAGTGGAGGAAGGCACAGGGGGCAGTGTACGAACATGGTGAAAAGGCGAGTAGGATGCTGGCTCATCAGCTCCGCAAGCGGGATGCGGCTAAGGAAATTGCTGGAGTGAGAGACAAGAGTGGGAATGTGGTGCGGAAGGGGGTAGAGGTGAATGATGTCTTCAAGGACTTTTACGGGGAACTGTACCGGTCGGAGCCAACGGGGGAGAGGAGGGGAACGGAGAGGTTCCTTGACGGGCTTTCTTTCCCGAAGGTGCAGGAGGAGAAGGTGGAGGGGTTGGGTGCGCCGATTGAGCTGGAGGAGCTAGTTAAGGGGATCGGGCAGATGCAGTCAGTGAAGGCACCGGGGCTGGATAGGTTCGCGGTGGAATTTTATAAAAGTTTGTGGACCTAGTGGGCCCCTTGCTGGTGCAGACACTCAATGAAGCGTGGGAAGGGGGGACTTTGCCCCCGACGATGTCGCGGGCGGTGATCTCGTTAATTTTAAAGAGGGACAAGGACACCCAGCAGTGTGGTTCATACAGGCCCATATCTCTCCTCAACGTGGATGCTAAGGTCCTGGCAAAAATCCTGGCCACCAGGATAGAGGACTGTGTGCCAGGGGTTGTGCACGAGGACCAGACAGGTTTCATGAAGGGAAGGCAGCTGAACACGAATGTGCGGAGATTGTTGAATGTCATCATGATGCCGGCGATTGAGGGGGAGGCAGAGATATTGGTGGCACTGGATGCGGAGAAGGCCTTCGATAGAGTGGAGTGGGGGTACCTATGGGAGGTGTTGGGGAGGTTTGGATTTGGTGAAGGGTTCATTAGATGGGTAAGGCTGCTATATGAGGCCCCAATGGCGTGCGTGGCCACGAATAGGAGGAGATCGGAGTACTTCCGGCTTTACCGAGGGACCAAGCAGGGTTGCCCCCTGTCCCCCTTGTTGTTTGCACTGGCAATCGAGACGCTGGCGATGGCGTTGAGGGATTCAGAGAGGTGGAGAGGCCTGGTGCGAGGTGGAAAGGAACATAGGGTGTCGTTGTATGCCGATGACCTGTTACTGTATGTGGCGGACCCGGTGGGAGGGATGCCGGGAGTGATGGAGTTGCTAGCTGAGTTTGGGACCTTTTCAGGTTATAAATTAAATTTAGGCAAGAGCGAGGTGTTTGTGGTGCACCCTGGAGACCAGGAGGAAGGAATTGGTAGGCTCCCGCTTAGGCGGGCAGGGGAGAGCTTTAGGTACCTGGGGGTGCAGGTGGCCAGGGACTGGGGGACTCTTCACAAGCATAACTTCACCAGACTTGTAGATCAGATGGAGGAGGAGTTCAAGAGGTGGGACATGCTGCCATTATCTTTGGCGGGGAGGGTACAGTCCGTCAAAATGACGGTGCTTCCGAGGTTCTTGTTCCTCTTTCAGTGCCTGCCCATCTTTATCCCCAGGGCCTTCTTTAGGAGAGTGACTAGCAGTATTTTGAGCTTTGTGTGAGCACATGGGACTCTGAGAGTGAAGAGGGTGTTCCTGGAGCGAGGGAGGGATAGAGGCGGGCTGGCGCTGCCCAACCTTCTGGGGTACTATTGGGCAGCCAATGTGTCAATGGTGCGTAAATGGGTGATGGAGGGGGGAGGAGCGGCGTGGAAAAGAATGGAGATGGCGTCATGTAGAGGTACGAGCCTGGGTGCCATGGTAACGGCACCGTTGCCGCTCTCCCCTAAGAGGTTTACCACGAGCCCGGTGGTGGCGGCGACCCTAAGAATCTGGGGACAGTGGAGACGGCATCGGGGGGAAACAGGGGGCTCGATGGAGGCTCCACTGGGTGGCAACCATCGGTTCATCCCGGAGAACAAGGATGGGGGATTTAGGGGGTGGCAAAGGGCGGGCATCAGCAAATTGAGGGACCTATTTATTGGCGGGAGGTTTGCGGGCCTGGGGGAACTGGAAGATAAATTTGGCATTCCCCAAGGGAACATGTTCAGATACTTGCAGGTAAAGGCGTTTGCTAGGCGACAGGTAGAGGGATTCCCTCTGCTGCCGTCACGGGGGACGATGGACAGAGTGCTTTCGGGGGTGTGGGTCGGAGAGGGGAAGGTGTCTGACATCTATAAGGTAATGCAGGAGGTGGAGGAGTCGTCAGTGGAGGAGCTGAAGGCTAAATGGGAGGAGGAACTCGGGGAGCAGATAGAGGACGGGACTTGGGCGGATGCCTTGGAGAGAGTCAACTCTTCCTCCTCATGTGTGAGGCTTAGTCTCATCCAATTTAAGGTGCTGCACCGGGCCCACATGTCCGGGACTAGGATGAGTAGGTTCTTTGGGGGTGAGGACAGGTGCACCAGATGTTCGGGGAGTCCAGCGAACCACGCCCATATGTTCTGGGCATGCCCAGCACTGGAAGAATTCTGGAAGGGGGTGGCGGGGACGGTGTCAAGGGTGGTTGGATCCAGGGTCAAACCAGGGTGGGGACTCGCGATTTTTGGAGTTGCAGTAGAGCCGGGAGTGCAGGAGGCGAAAGAGGCCGGTGTCCTGGCCTTTGCGTCCCTAGTCGCCCGACGAAGGATTCTGCTACAGTGGAAGGATGCAAGGCCCCCAATTGTGGAGACCTGGACCAGTGACATGGCGGGATTTATAAAATTGGAAAGGGTCAAATTTGCCCTGAGAGGATCAATACAAGGGTTCTATAAATGATGGCAGCCTTTTCTGGACTTCCTGGCTCAAAGATAGGTAACTTGGTCAATAGCAGCAGCAACCCGGGGGGGCGGGGGGTGGGGGGGGGCGGGGGCGGGGGCGCGGGGGGGTGGGGCGGGGGCGCGCGGGGGTGGGGGGGGGGGGGGGGGTGGGGGTGTTCCTTATTGTAGTGTCTATTCTGTAACTTTATATTGTGTTAATTTGCGTTGATGTCAAAATGCTGTGTTGTTCATGGAGGTGGGGGCGAATGTTTATGATTGTTAATATTATTGTTATTTTTGGTATTTTACGATGGTGCGTTATTGTTGTATAAATTCAAAATTTTTCAATAAAAATTATTAAAAAAAAAAAAAGAATTCCCCAATTAACCCATTCTACATCATGGGGTGCGCATAAGAATTCCCCCAATTAACCCATTCTCCGTCATGGGGTGTGCATAAGAATTCCCCCAATTAACCAATTCTCCATCATGGGGTGCACATACGAATTCCCTCACTTAACCCATTTAAAACATCATAACATCTTTGGCAGCACGGTAGCACAAGTGGCTAGCACTGTGGCTTCACAGCGCCTGGGTCCCATGTTTGATTCCCTGCTGGGTCACTGTCTGTGCGGAGTCTGCACGTTCTCCCCGTGTCTGTGTGGGTTTCCTCAGGGTTCTCCGGTTTCATCCCACAGTCCAAAGACGTGCAGGTTAGGTGGATTGGCCATGATAAATTGCCCTTAGTGACCAAAAAAGGTTAGGAGGGGTTATTGGGTTATGGGGATAGGGTGAAAGTGAGGGCTTAAGTGGGCCGGTGCAGACTTGATGGGCTGAATGGCCTCCTTCTGCACTGTATGTTCTATGTTCTATCTGCATGAAAACAGCTGACTGGGGGCTGTCGTATGAGTGCATTAAGTGTGCTCAATTAATATCACAAATAATTCCTAGGATTTTGTAAGAGTGAGCACATTAGGCAATGGATTCTTATCAGGCTTTTAATCCTAAAATAATTGCTTATGTCAAGTGTATGAAATAGCTACTCATTTCATGATTAATTGTACCTAAATAATTTACTTCAAATCATAGTTAATATGTCTTCCTATTACTTTCCAGTTTCTTTATCTTGGTATCGTAACTTACGCACCCTCATTAGCACTAAGTCAAGGTAAATTCTACATTTTGTTGTACCTGTTTTTATTAAGTAGTCAGTGCAGTTATGAATATATTTTGTGTTGAATATAATGTAAAAATGTGTATAAATGCATAATTATTTGGGTAGTTTTATTTTGCAATGATTGTTAATGTGGTTTATGTTTTTACAGTAACTAACAATCTAAGTGTTCAATTACAATTGGGTATTTATGTTCAGGCACTGACAAAACTTTCACATTAATAAACGTTATTGAACAACAACATATATTTCAACAATTTGTCTCCTTCTATTCAAGGATGTTACAAAAGGAAGGGTAGAGTATTAATATACCCCCTAATGAGGGGGCAGCAGGGTAGCATGGGGGGCAGCAGGGTAGCATGGTGGTTAGCATAAATGCTTCACAGCTCCAGGGTCCCAGGTTCGATTCCCGGCTGGGTCACTGTCTGTGTGGAGTCTGCACGTCCTCCCCCTGTGTGCGTGGGTTTCCTCCGGGTGCTCCGGTTTCCTCCCACAGTCCAAAGATGTGCGGGTTAGGTGGATTGGCCATGCTAAATTGCCCGTAGTGGCCTAATAAAAGTAAGGTTAAAGGGGGGGGGTTGTTGGATTACGGGTATAGGGTGAATACGTGGGTTTGAGTAGGGTGATCATGGCTCGGCACAACATTGAGGGCCGAAGGGCCTGTTCTGTGCTGTACTGTTCTATGTTCTATGTTCTATACCCCCCTTTTCTAATTATAATCTCTGGGACAATGGGGATTCCGAGCATTTGCTGCATTAACCCAGCAGGGCAATTTACACTTCATAAATGTGTAAATGTATGTCCATCTGGGTACCGACCACACAGGTAGAAAGAGGAAAAAGAGGTTCTACATAGAGCGTTTGAGGAGCTAGGCAGTAAATTAAACATCACAACCTCCAAGGTTATTATCATAGATTATCATAGAATTTACAGTGCAGAAGGAGGCCATTCAGCCCATCAAGTCTGCACCGGCTCCTGGAAAGAGCACTCCAGCCATGGTCAACACCTCTACCCTATCCCCATAACCCAGTAACCCCACCCAACACTAAGGGCAATTTTGGACACTAAGGGCAATTTATCATGGCCAATCCACCTAACCTGCACATCTTTGGACTGTGGGAGGAAACCGGAGCACCCGGAGGAAACCCACGCACTCACGGGGAGGACGTGCAGACTCCGCACAGACAGTGACCCTAGCCAGAATCGAACCTGGGACCCTGGAGCTGTGAAGCAATTGCGCTATCTACAATGCTACCATGCTGCCCTTAAGAACAAATTAATCCACACTCCATTGTTCTACCGTATTCCATGTACCTATCCAATAGCCGCTTGAAGGTCCCTAATGTTTCCGACTCAACTACTTCCACAGGCAGCGCATTCCATGCCCCCACTACCCTCTGGGTAAAAAACCTACCTCTGACATCCCCCTATATCTTCCACCATTCACCTTAAATTTATGTCCCCTTGTAATGGTTTGTTCCACCCAGGGAAAAAGTCTCTGACTGTCTACTCTATCTATTCCCCTGATCATCTTATAAACCTCTATCAAATCGCCCCTCATCCTTCTCCATTTTAAGATCCATTCCAACCTTTCCTCGTAAGACCTAATCTCCATTCCAGGCAGCATCCTGGAAAATCTCCTTTGCACCTTTTCCAAAGCTTCCACATCCTTCCTAAAATGAGGCGACCAGAACTGCACACAGTACTCCAAATGTGGCCTTACCAAAGTTTTGTACAGCTGCATCATCACCTCACGGTTCTTAAATTCAATCCCTCTGCTAATGAATGCCAGCACACCATAGGCCTTCTTCACAGCTCTATCCACTTGAGTGGCAACTTTCAAAGGTCTATGAACATAGACCCCAAAATCTCTCTGCTCCTCCACATTGCCAAGAACCCTACCGTTAACCCTGTATTCTGCATTCATATTTGTCCTTCCAAAATGGACAACCTCACACTTGTCAGGGTTAAACTCCATCTGCCACTTCTCAGCCCAGCTCTGCATCCTATCTATGTCTCTTTGCAGCCGACAACAGCCCTCCTCACTATCCACAACTCCACCAATCTTTGTATCGTCTGTAAATTTTCTGATCCTCCCTTCAATTCCCTCATCCAAGTCATTAATGAAAATCACAAACAGCAGAGGACCCAGAACTGATTCCTGCGGTACGCCACTGGTAACTGGGCTCCAGGCTAAATATTTGCCATCCACCACCACTCTCTGACTGCTATTGGTTCGCCAGTTCGTTATCCAACTGGCCAAATTTCCCACTGTCCCATGCCTCCTTACTTTCTGCATAAGCCTACCATGGGGAACCTTATCAAATGCCTTACTAAAATCCATGTACACTACATCCACTGCTTTATTTCATCCACATGCTTGGTCACCTCCTCAAAGAATTCAATGAGACTTGTAAGGCAAGACCTACCCCTCACAAATCCGTGCTGACTATCCCTAATCAAGCAGTGTCTTTCCAGATGCTCGTAAATCCTATCCCTCAGTACCCTTTCCATTACTTTGACGACCACCAAAGTAAGACTAACTGGCCTGTAATTCCCAGGGTTATCCCTATTCCCTTTTTTGAACAGGGGCACGACATTTGCCACTCTCCAATCCTCTGGTACCACCCCTGTTGACAGCGAGGACGAAAAGATCATTGCCAACGGCTCTGCAATTTCATCTCATGCTTCCCATAGAATCCTTGGATATATCCCGTCAGGCCCGGGGGACTTGTCTATCCTCAAGTTTTTCAAAATGCCCAACACATCTTCCTTCTTAACAAGTATCTCCTCGAGCTTACCAGTCTGTTTCACACTGTCCTCTTCAACAATATGGCTCTTCTCATTTGTAAATGAGAGGCAAGGGCCAAAGACTTTGGGTATTTTTTAATTAGAATTATTGATTAATTCACTTGTGTTATGACTCCAGGATGAGTCGGGATGGAATTGACCTTGCACTTGCCCAGGGTGTTGTAACACCTTTAAGGCACAGGCCACAGTTCGTATTTGAATGTCTAGCCCATCTCCAGTCCAATTAAAGGGGCATTCCCGTGAAAATCACAATAAATAACTGTTTCCCCCTGAGGACTGGTTTGTGACCCAGAAACAGTCTGACCCCTGTTTCCTGACACTGCAGGGATAATCCTGCCCTGATCTCGCAGGTACCAGCTACACTGATGCCGCAAGAGTTTCTCTGAAGGCAATGAAAGCAGGAACACTGACATGGAGAATTCTGGATACAGCAATATGGAGAATAGAGGTTCTGTCCTCTGCATCATTTTTGCCATTGACCATAATTAGTTTGTATACTCCCAAAAGGCCAATCAGGAACTCTGACATTAATACCAATGCTAATCCTAGCCCTATTCACTCCACTGCTGGCACCAAGCTAGTGGGAGTATACCAAAAAAGCTGATAATTGTTGGCTCCATATCTGTTATCAAAATAAACATTTTTCTTAAAGGTCTTGATTGCATGTAAGAAATTACTGCCAATAAAGCTTAGCTTTAGTACATTAATGGAAAGTTCCTGGCATTCACATAAATGATTGTATCCTGTTATTTTTAGTTTTTCAATTACACCAAATGCTAATCAATCAGCATTTAAATAATACTAACTTAATATTCCAATTGTCTCTTTTTCAGTTACTGGAATAAACTTGTGGATTTCCATTGTAATGACAGCGCTTGTGTGCACGCTGTATACAGCACTTGTAAGAAAATTGAATTTGAATATTTACTGGTGTTGGTAATCATGACATTAGGAGACAAGATTCCATCGATGTGTTTCTGCCGTGATAACACCTGTTGCTGCTTTTCTCTGTGGACCCTGCTGAAGTATATGGGATAAGGGGTGGGATCCTCATCTAACTTACAAGGGGCTGGATAGTGTCTGCACCATTAGGGCACGTCCTGGGTGTTTGCCTTGCTCCAAAGACATGAATTGTCTGTTCTGGGATGGATAGTTAGTCCTTTCGTGAAACCACAACATCCCCAGTGGCTCGTCTTCTCAGACATTTAATGTATTTCCATGAATTTGTAATAGGGCCGCATTACATTTTAAAACTTATTTTGGAATCTTTGGGGGATCATGTCCAGAATTCCAGTTTGAATCTCCCCTTGTGATCATATCAATATACGAAATAGGTGCAAAAGTAGGCCATTTGGCCCCTCAAACCTGCTCCAGCATTCAATATGATCATGGATGATCTGTTTGTATTTTGAATTTCACATTCCCATTAACCCTCAATAACCTTTGATTTCCTTACCTGAGGCAGAGAGTTCCAAAGATGTAGAGCCATCTGTGAAAAAGGTTCCCTTCATCTCTCTCCTAAAAGAATGACTCCTAATTTTAAAATAGTGCCCCTTAGTTCTGGAATCACCTGCAAGAGGAAACATCGTTTCCATGTCTACCTTGTTAATACCATTCACAATCTTGTATACTAAATATATATAATATATATACTTGAATGTAGCCCACTTTTGCCTCTCTTTGATACACAGGCCTCCAACCTTCCACACGACTGTTGGGGTGAGAATATGGTAACTCCCACTGGCAAGACCCATCCTTGGCTCTGTCCATTTCACATTGAGGGATGGGTGAAGGCTTCACCTTCAAACTAAGCCACAAGAAATTTACGAGTATGTCCAAGATGTGGCATATCCAAGTCCCAGTACTTTGGGCTGGATTCTCCGCCCCGCCGCAGCAGATTTCTGTTTTACGCAGCCAGCGGGATGCTCCGTTACGCTGGCCGGTCAGTGGGGTTTCCCATTGTGGCCTCTTCCCCCCCCCCCCCCCCCCCCCCCCCTTTGCTGTCGGGAAACCCCCGGGCTGGCGGCAGAACGGGGCATCCCGCCGGCGGAGAATCCAGAAGTTAGGGTGGGAGTATGTTGGGTGCTCCATGAAATTTTGAATCTACTGTTTTTACACACTGAAAGTGATCTCCCTTTTCACCTACAAGAACATGCAAATTGTAATTGTAAGTTTTGATATATTTACTGCTCTATGCATTATTTTACACTTGAATCAAACAAATAGAGAACGGCCGTAATTCTGCGGGTATTGTGATTCAATTTTCCCGCCAGCAGCGCAGCCCCGCCAGTGGGTTTCGAGGCAGCGTGGGGCAGTAACAATGGGAATCCCTTTGACAATCGGCAGGAAGGGCTGGTTTCTCTGCCCAGCTGCGCCACATTTCTGTTTCACCCCGCCGGAGGGAAGCTCCATTACGCCGGCAGGTCAATGGGGTTTCCCATTGTGGGACAACCCCACACCTTCAGGAAACCCCTGGGCTTCTGACAAAATGGAGGATCCCGCCGGCGGCGAATCTAGCCCAGGATCCCGCTGCCAGCGAACGGTGCGTGGCTGAGAAACATGTGGCTGGCGGACCTAAGTTTGCTGTAAAGAATAGACGTTCAGAAAATGGAGCCTAATAGCAAATCTTTATTTTGCCATAGTTTATTTAATTCCATTGCTTTCTCATGGTGTTACAGTCAAAAAATATTACAGGAATATTTTCTATGACTCTGTAATTTTTCTCTCTTTTCACTACCTTTCTGTTTTCCTTTCATGCCTTTTCTTTCTACGTCTGTTGCATCTTTTTTCTAATTCTCACCTCTACAGTCTGGAAATGTTGGTATACAAAATGAGAGTTTCTTCTAAAGTAGATGAGTATATGATTTGCTGAGCATGCCTTTTTTCAAAGTGCTGTTATGCCCATTAAAGGCATTTCATATACATAACTTTACGCATGGACTGATCTCGGATAGAAACATCTGGAACAGTCTTTTATTTGTTTAAAGTGGACCTTTACTTGTTCAGTACAGACTATCAAGCCTCCAGAAAGTTCCAAATTGAATAACCATGGGTGGGGCCTCCCTCTGGATTGAACATACCAAGACAACTGTTATCTCTGGAATTCACATCTGCCATTGTTAGAGGTCGCCGGGCCCCTTACTGGGGGGAGCTCATATTCTGGAAGGTCCACGGGGTAGTTAATCATTCCCACCCCACAGGACACGTGCGGGTTCTAACATCCCTCCCCCAGATTCCGAAGAATCCTTCAAGGAGCATGGTGCAGGAGGGCGCTTGACTGTCTTGGCGCATGGCTGGGCACCGTGCACCCGAGGTGCTGGGTCGGGCAGCGTGTATCTAGAAGATGAACGCCGACACAAATGTTGTTGTGGCTGCAATGCCTGAGGCTGCCGCTCTGAAGGCTTCCCATCAGAGGCTTCCTGTGTTTCATCTCCGAGTCTGAGTCAATGATCTCAGCCATGTCGGCGTCTTGACTCCCTTGTGGCTCCGCTGTGGCCTGATGAGGCAGAAAATGCGGTTTGAGAAGAAGATTCCAAGCACGAGGAATTTCCCAAAGAAGTGGTTTCCTCGACTGAATGTGAGCAAGGTGCTTTCACCAGTTCAAAAGAGAGCCACCCTAGATCTGTCCTCTTCCCCAGGGAATTTACTGGGAAGATTTTGCTCTTGCTCACATTCAATCCATACCCCGAGAAGCATCTGAAGTGTTTCAACAGTACCATAATTTCTGACATACCTGTGAGAGGATCAGAAGCGTACAACAACAAATTGTCCTCGTAAAGGGACACTCTTATATTCGTCAGGCCCTCTCTCAATACCTTTACATTCTCTTGACAATCTAAGCGCAATAGCCAACAGTTCAATCGCGAGGGCGAACAATAGTGGAGACAGGGAGCATCCCTGTCTCATGCCCCTGTGTAGTCGTAAATATCCTGAGCTCATAGCTGATCCAGACACTGGACGTGGGGACATTATATAGCAGCTTCACCCAGGAAATAAAAGTAGGACCAAACCCAAATCACCCCAATGCCTCGAAGAGGTAGCTATACAGTACTCCACGCGGCAAAGGCCTTCCCTGCATCCATGGAGATGATTATCTCCTGCACCTGCTCCAATGGGCAACATGACCACATTCAAAAGCCTCCTGACATTGGACAACAACAGTCAGCCCCTGATAAACCCTGTCTGGTCCTCAGAGATCATTTCTGGCAAGCACCCCTCCAAACCAGAAGTTCACCAGAACCGTAGCTAGTATTTTTGCATCAATATTTAATAGTGAAATAGGCCAATGAGACCCACACTCAAGGAGATCGTTGTCCTTTTTCAGGATTAGAGAAATCAAGGCCTGCATCAGTTTGGCTGGCAGAGAGTCATTAAACATTCCCAGTATGTGTGGCGCCAACAAAGCCGTGAGCTGTTTGTAAGATTCTGCCAGAAAACCATCTGTCCCCGGTGCTTTCCCCGATTACACAGAACCAGTACTGTCCATAACTTCCTCCAACCCCAATGTTGCCTCCAGACCCTCCCTCTTCGCCCTTTCCACCACCGGGAAGTCCAATTCATCCAAAATTGCTCCATCTCCGAGCCATCCCCATACTCATTAAATGTCCCTCGCAAACGACGAAGCTGGCTCACTGCATTCCCCATTGATTCAATCATTTGTACATCATTTGTAGCCTCTTTCTCTCTGCCAACAACTCCACCGCAGGGGCCGTGGAGTACTGCCCATCCAACTCCAAAATCAAGTCTACCAACCTCTGCCCTACAAACATGATATGTGGGCCTTGTATGATATTATTTCTCTCGGATCACCGCCTTCAATGCTTTCCAGAACGTGGAAGGTGAGACCTCCCCATTCTGGTTGGAATCTATGTAATTCCCTGTGGCCAAAGCCACCCTTTCACAAAACCCCTTATCTGCCAGGAATTATGTGTCCAACCTCTATGGGTGGCGCTGGGTTCGACATGTCTCCGATCGCCTATTTACATAGTGTGGAGCATGGTCTGATATTACAATCACCGAGTACCCTGCTCCCACCATCCCTGGAGTAATGCCTTTCCCACGATGAAGAAATCTATTCTAGAATAGACCTGGTGCACGTGAGTGAAGAAGGAAAACTCCCATTCCCTTGGGTGACTAAATCTCCATGGATCTCCTCCCCCCCCCCATCTGTTCCATGAACACAACCAACAGCATTGCCATCCCAGAAGTAACCAGAGACCTGGGACTTGACCTGTCCATCATTGGGCCTAACACACCATTGAAATCTACACCATAATCAGTTGGCGTGAGTGCAGGTCAGGGATGGCTGCCAACACACTTCTGATAAAATGAGGTGATTATAACATATAGGGGTCAACAAAGACATGGAGCTAAATTTAAAACTCTGTCTGAACTGCTTACAGATTCTCAGGGTAGACCTAACAGCCAGATTCGAAGAAAATCTTGCAGGAGAGAATGGCAGCGAGGCAGCTACTAAAACATCCAGGCTAGAGCCCGTACAAGAACTCACCTCTATTTCCCCTTTAGTAGTTACAGAGAAGTCGGGTAAGAGAGTTTAACAAAAAGGTTTATTGTCCATTAGGGCAGCATGGTAGCACAGTGGTTAGCACAGTTGCTCCACAGCTCCAGGGTTCCGGGTTCGATTCCTGGTTTGTTCACAATCTGTGCGGAGTCTGCACGTTCTCCCCATGTCTGCGTGGGTTTCCTCCGGGAGCTCATGTTTCCTCCCACAGTCCGAAGATGTGCAGGTTAGGTGGATTGGCCATGATAAATTGCCCTTAGTGTCCAAAAAGGTGGGATTGGGTCACGGGGATAGGGTGGAGGTGTGGGCTTGGGTCGGGTGCGCTTTCCAAGGGCCGGTGCAGACCCGATGGGCTGAATGGCCTCCTTCTGCACTGTAAATTCTATGATTAAACCACTTAACTTCATTGGAATTATCATAGAATTTACAGTGCAGAAGGAGGCCATTCGGCCCATCGAGTCTGCACCGGCTCTTGGAAAGAGCACCCTACCCAAGGTCAACACCTCCACCCTATCCCCAAAACCCAGTAACCCCACCCAACACTAAGGGCAATTTTGGACACTAAGGGCAATTTATCATCTGTTTGTGATCAGCTCCGAAGAGACTCTGGCTACAGTCTCGGCTTCAATCAGCTCTGGTAGTATATTGCACAGCCTCACGATTTTAATTGTTCAAAGATGAAATATACTTTATTCATATTGGAGACATTTAAGATAAGATATGAATGAATTGATATATTTTATCAGGAGGTACTATGTGATAACTCAGCATTACCATCTATCTCTCATTTGCTCATTGATTGAAGTCCATTGTTATTTGTAATTTCTTCCAGGGTGGTATCAAAGCTGTTGTTTGGACAGATGTATTCCAACTCTGTATAATGGCGATTAGTCTTCTCACTGTGCTGATTCAGGGATCAATTCATGTTGGAGGGCTTGGCAAGATTTGGAACATTGGTCAGAATGGTGGCCGGATTAATTTTTTAGAGTAAGTATTTTGACTTGTGGTTGCAATGGAGAGTTTCATTTTTACTTTTTAAAATATATTTTATTCCAAACACAATCAATAATACAAACAATTAACAAAGCGAATACAACCAAGATACAGTTTGTCCTTTCCCCCCTTTTTTCCCTCTAACTAACCCAACAGTCCTCTCCTCCAGAACCCCCCACCCGCTGGCAACAAACGGATCATTAAATAATCTCCACCCCAGTAAGGTTCGCCGCTGGGCAATCAAAGCGGCGAAGGCTACAGCAATGGCCCCCTTCCCCTCTCGCAGTTCTGGCAGCTTCGATACATCACCACCAATGGACAGGGCGTCATCTTCACCCCCACAAACTATGACAGTGTCTCAAAAACTGATGCCCAGAATCCCCCAGAACATGTGAACGTAATTCGCAGGCCCCCCTCTGCACTTCTCGCATTTGTCCGAGTGATAAGACCCTCTGTACCACCTTAAACTGAATCAGACTCATCCTGGTACAGGATGATGTCAGATTCACCCGGTGCATAATTTCACCCCAGCGCACCACCCCACCCCCCCACCCCGTTCTATCCCCAGTTCGTCCTCCCATTTCCATCTTATCTCTTCCGCTGGCGCCTTCTCAGTTTCCAACAACTACCCATAAATATTCACAATCTTCCCTTCCCCCAGCTCATCCTGACTGAGCAACTTATCCAGTAGAGTATTCTTTGCCAGCTGAGGGAATGAGGAGTGCTCCTTTCATACAAAATCCTGCACTTGCATGTACCTAAATTCACTGCCCCATGGCAGCTGGAACTTCCCTTGCACCTCTTCCAGCCTCACGAACCTACATTCTATGAACATATCTCTTACCCGCTTTACCCCTTCCCAGTGCCAGCCACCTCGCCAGTACCTTCGCCAGCAGCTTCATGTTGGTGTTCAACAGGGAACTTACCCGATGTTACATGGGAGAAGAAGGAATACTCCCTCTCTTCCGAATGCCTAAATCTCCACGGATCCAACCCCCTCCCCCAAACCCCAATCTGGTCCATAGGTACCCCCAACACCTTTGCCATACCCGATCTGGCCACATACTTGGGGCTTGACCTATCTGTCCTAGGGTCCAACACACAATTGAAATCGTCCACCATTATCAACTGATGTGAATCTAAGTCCGGGATGGACGCTAACACCTTCTTAACAAAATTTGTGTTGTCCCAATTGGGCACATAGACATTTACCCGTCAAACCCCTGCTCACCATCAAGATCCTCCCTCCCGGGTCCTGCGTCTCACTGGTCACCACAAATACCATCTTTCTACTGAACAGGATTGCAACTGCTTTCCCGAATGGAACGTCAGCCTCACCCATCCAGAGCACGTTTGGTCATTCGCTCTCAGGTGTGTCTCCTGAAGGAAGACCACGGGTGGAATTCTCCGCTCCCTATGCGGCCTGGGAGAATCGCGGGAGGGCCTCCCGACATTTTTTGTGCCCCCCTGGCGCCCCCCGCAATTCTCCCCCCGCCGCTCGGAAAAATCGCCGCTCACCGTTTTTCACGGTGAACAGCAATTCTCCGAGCCCTATGGGCCGAGCGGCCGGCCCTTCACGCCCGTTTCACCACGGCAGCAACCACACCTGGTCGCTGCATTCGTGAAACGGGCGCCATATGCCCGTTTGGGGCATCTAGGGGCCCAATTGGCACGGGAGCACCACGACTGTGCTCGGGAGGGGACAGGCCCGCGATCGGTGCCCACCGATCATCGGGCCAGCATCCAAAACGGATGCACTCTCTCCCCTCCGTCGCCCGGCAAGATCAAGCCGCCACGTCTTGCCGGGCGGCTGAGGAGAAACACGGCCACCGCGCATACGCGGTTTGCGCCGTCTGCGGATGAAGTCATCCGCGCATGCGCGGGTTGGAACCGGCAACCCGCGCATGCGCGGATGACCTCACAAATGCGCCGTTTGCGCGTCATTCCCGGCGCGACGAGGTCGCGGCCGGGAAAGACGGAGCGTCGCTCCTACCCCCCCGGGTGGGGGTGAATTAGGTGCGGGGAGCGGGCCCCGAGGCCGTCGTGACCCTCGGCCGAGTTCACGACGGCCTCCACGATTTTGGCTACCAGCGGAAAATTCTGCCCCACATCTTCCCTTAAACTTTTTAAATGCATGAAAACCCAAAACCGCTTGACCGGACCATTCAGCCCACACGTTCCAAGTCACTATCCTCACTGGGGGTTTCTGAACCCCCCCCCCCCCCCCCTCTCTATTAAGGTCCACCATCCTCACCTAAGTCAAAACTCTCACTGCCTCCAGGCTCCACTCTTGTCCGGGCCCACCCAAAATGTTTGCCTCCCCCAATTCTCTCCTGCACCCAACCACAAAGTCACTTGTGTCACCTGCACATTTCCGCCCGCCCCCAACCCATCATCTTGCCGCCTCTTTCTACAAACCCTTTTCTCCTCTCCCCTTAACACCACCCGGTGTACAGTTGTATTATATAGCTATACTGGTATGAGGATTTGGTTTTTCTTACACCTAAATAGACCATTTAAAATCTTGTAAATTTGGGAACTTCTGGTGACGGCCATGGAGTGAGTGGTCGCTTATTTGGCAGATCCCGCTCATGGTGGACCTTTGAGACCTTTTCCCCCTTTCCCCCCGACTTATAGAGGATTTGATTGGCAAAATAGGAGATTGGTGAGGTAGAGCAGAAGAATTCCCACCAGTGTATGGTTTTGTGGACCAGAAGTGGTCTGAAAAGGAGAGATCGTTGGGCAAAGAAGGGAGTGGAGTCTGCAGCACAGGAAAATATGGCAGAGGCTCAGGGACTGGGATTGCTGCACAGTGGTTAACGGAGCAGCTGGTGGAATTCCTCCATGAGAGCTTTGCTAAGCAAAGACAAGAGTACCTGGACCCAATTAAGACGAGGATTGACCGGGCGGAGCAAACACTGGAAGCCTAGGGCCAGGCGATCCAGAAGGTGGAAGAGGCGGTGGCTGAGCACAAGAACCAGCTAACCGCGATGGCAGCAGAAATGGGGATGATGAAGGACCATCAGAAAAGGCTGCAAGAGAAAGTGAAGACTTCGAGAACAGGTTGCGCAGGCAGAACCTGAGGATTATTGGCTTCCCTGAGGGCAGTGAGGGATCGGACGCAGGGGCAAATATAGTGCATTTGTTCAAGAAGCTGCTGGGGGAAGGTGCGTTTACTCGGCCCAAGGAGGTGGACAGGGTGCACTGAACACTTATGAGGAAGCCGAGGATGAATGAGCCGCCAAGGGCGATGGTGATGCGAATGCACCGGTTCCTGGACAAGGAACAGATCTTGAGGTGGGCCAGGCAGACGAGAGCTGCAAATGAAAAAAATGAAAAATGAAAATCGCTTATTGTCACGAGTAGGCTTCAATGAAGTTACTGTGAGAAGCCCCTAGTCGCCACATTCCGGCGCCTGTACGGGGAGGCTGGTACGGGAATCGAACCGTGCTGCTGGCCTGCTTGGTCTGCTTTAAAAGCCAGCGATTTAGCTCAGTGAGCTAAACCAGCCCCTCTCGAGCTAAACCAGGGAAGATAACAAGCTGCGTATTTATCAGGACTTGGGTGCGGAACTGGCCAAAAGAAGGGTGAGCTTTAATAAAGTTAAATCGGCCCTCTTCAAGAAGGGGGTGCAGTTCGGCATGTTGTACTCAGCTCATTTGTGGGTCACTTACCATTAATAACCTTATTTTGGATCGCCGGATGAGGCGATTAACTTTGTTGAAGGCAGGGGACTGGAAGGTGATGGAGAACGTTAAACTTGGGGCGAGTAATTCTGTACCTATGCTGCTAATTTTCTTTTCCCTTTGGGTTCTGTGTGTATTATTTTTGTACCAATGTTTGGGCAATTTCTCAACTTTGTATGCAGGTTAACTTTGTTCTTAATGGGGGACGGTGGGTGGAATTTTCTTCTTTGTGTTTGTGGGGGATTGTTATGTTTTGCATATGTATGTTCGAGCAGGGGGATAGGGAGATCAGTGGGAGGGGGGGGGAAGGATGCTTGGCACCATGGGAGGGGGCTACCAGGCTAGCTGGGCGGGCTAGCGCATGGAAGCGCAGTGGGAGGCGAGCACGTGATAAGTTTGTTGTGGGGGAATTGGGATTGCTAATTTGTTATGGGGGGAGGGGGGAATTGTTCTGCTGACAGGGGAGGGACTGGCGTTTGGAGACAAATTGGAGGTCGTTGACGGTGGGCGCTTGAGGGCGGGCCTGAGGAGGGGCGGGGTGCGGGCTGGAGGCTGGCCTAAGACGGCTGATGGCTGATCGGCAGGGGGTGGGGGCGGGGTGCCCCCCAACCAGGCTGATCACATGGAACATGAGAGGGCTGAATGGGCCGGTCAAGAGGGTTCGCGTGTTCGCGCATTTTAAAAGCTTGAAGGCGGACGTAGTGAGACACACCTGATGATAGTGGATCAGTCCAGGCTTAGGAAGGGGTGGGTTGGGCAGGTATTTCATTCGGGGCTAGACTCTAAAAGTAGGGGGGTAGCAATCCTGATCAATAAGCTGGTGTCACTTGAGGTAGGGAACATAGTGGCGGATTCGGGGGTAGGTATGGTACGGTGAGTGGGAAGCTGGAGGGGATGCCGGTGGTATTAGTGAATATTTACGCACCAAACTGGGACAACGCGGAGTTTATGAGGCGGGTGTTAGGGAAGATTCCGGATCTAGACTCGTATAGGTTGATCATGGAGGGGGGACTTTAATACGGTCATTGATCCGAGGTTGGATCGGTCGAATTCAAGGACAGGGAGGGTGTCAGCCGCTGCAAAGGAACTAAAAGGGGTTATGGAGCTGATGGGAGGAGTCGATCCGTGGAGGTTCGGACAGCCAAGAGCATAGGGGTTTTCTTTTTTGTCCCTTGTTCACAAAGTGTACTCCTGGATTGATTTTTTTCGTTTTGAACAGGGCTTTGTTGGCGGGGGTGATAGATACTGAATATTCGGCGATTGTTGTGTTGGACCATGCCCCACACTGGGTGATTTCCGGGTGGACAAGGAGGGGGATCAGCGCCTGCAATGGAGATTGGATGTAGGACTGTTAGCGGATGAGGAGTTGTGTGGGTGGGTGAGGGAGGACATCCAGAATTATTTGTAGATAAATGACACGGGGGGGCTTTCGGCAGCAACGGTATGGGAGGCACTGAATGCAGTAGTTAGGGGGAGCTGATTTTGTTACGGGCTCATAGGGAGAAGGTGGAGCGGGCAGAAATGGATAGAGAGATACTTCAGGTGGACAGGAGGTATTCCGAAGCTCCGGAGTCGAGGCTGTTGAAGGAACGGCATAAGCTGCAGATGGGGGTTTAGTTTGATATCCACAGGGAAGGTAGTGGGACAGTCGAGGAAGGTGATGGGCCGATATACGAGGACGGTGAGAAGGCTATTAGGATGCTAGCACACCAGCTCAGGAAGAGGGAGGCGACCAGGGAGATAGGAAGAGTGGATAGAGGGCGAAACACGGTCTTGAACCCAGCGGGGGTGAATGGGGTGTTCAAGGAGTTTTACAGTCGGCTGTATGAGTCGGAGCCTCCAGCTGGGGTGGAGGGGTTGAGACAGTTTTTGGAAGGGTTGGAGTTTCCGAAGGTAGAGGAAGGGTTGGAGGAGTGGTTGGGAGCCCGATTGGGATTGTAGAAGTAATAGAGGGATTGGAGGCCATGTAGTCGGGCCTGGACCGGATGGCTACCCAGTGGAATTTTACAAGACGTTTTCTGGGATGTTGGGCCCGCTGCTGGTGAGGGCATTTAACGAGGCAAGGGAGCAGGATATTCTTCCCCCAACAATGTCACAGGCTTCGATTTCTTTGATCCTGAAGCGGGAGAAGGACCCAGAGCAATGTGGGTCATACAGGCCAATCTCCCTACTGAATGTTGATGCCAAATGTCTCGCCAAAATTCTGGCCTCAAGGATAGAGGACTGTGTTCTGGGGGTGATAGGGGAAGATCAGACAGGATTTGTTAAAGGCAGGCAACTAACGGCCAATGTGAGAAGGCTCTTGAATGTAATCATGATACCCTGCGAGGGGAGGGAGGCGGAGGTGGTGCTTACTATGGACGCGGAGAAGGTGGGGTGGAGTGGAAGTATCTGTGGGAGGTCCTGGGATGGTTTGGATTTGGGCAGGGCTTTATTGACTGGGTTTGGTTGCTGTATCAGACACCGTGGTGAGTGTGCGAACGAACCGGGTGAGTTTGGACTATTTTGGACTGCACTTGGCTATAGAGTCATTGCCGATAACGCTGAGAGCGTCAAAGGACTGGAAGGAGCTAGTCTGGGGTTGGGGGGTGGGGGGGAGTGGAGCACAGGTCTCGTTATACATAGACGACCTACTCCTATATATTTTTTTTCCTCTTTATTACTTTTTCTGAGTTACAAAGCCAGGATACAGAGTGTGGACAGGGGCGAACCCCTAATCCAGCTCCTTGGCTGCTCCAAAAACCAATTCAAATTCAAATTGAATCCACTTCATGATCCCCACAAGAGAGACATACCAGATCTGAGCCAAAAGGCAGAGCAGATATGTCATCTGAGAGTACCTTTAAGAAATGGGTGTTTATAAATGGGTGTGTACATAAATATCTGAAGTGAGAGTCTTCAAGAAATGGGCGTTTATTACTGCAGTGATGTCAGAGAGTGGGTGGAACTGGGCTGTCTGTCAGCTTTTTGCTTTTGCTTTAGGCTTTTTTGCTGCAGGGTGGGTTTGGTTTGATTTTAGTTTTGGAGAAGCTGCAATCACAGCAGGATGTGTGTGAATCTCTGCAAGCTTATGAGTGTCTATTTGCTGATTTCAACGTGGTAACTTCTCAGTAGTGAAGTTAAGCCTGATGTCTTTCTGTTAAAAGGTATTTTTAAGTCTTATGGATGTTAAAAGGAAAGTAAGAATTACTTACTGTTGTATTCTTTGAGGGCTGTATTTGAATTGATGGTTGCTAAGATGTTCACTATATGTTTTAAAAAGGTTAACTTGAGTTCATAGAATAAACATTGTTTTGCTTTAAAAAATACTTTTCGATCTCTGCTGTAGCACACCTGTAGAGTGGGCCGTGTGCTCCCCATACCACAATCTATTAAACGTGGGTCATGTGAACTCCATGATACACTTTGTGGTTCTCTACACCCTGGCCCATAACAGATACTACACTTTATTTTAGCCAAAAGGCCGAGAAGCGATGTGCTCCTGTATATTTCTGACCCGTTAGGGGGATGGAAGAGATTATGCGGATTTTAGGGGAATTTGGCTGGTTCTCGGGTTAGAAATTGAACATGGGTGAGAGCGAGGTTTTAGCGAGGGGGCAGGAGAGGTAACTGGGGGAGATGCCGTTTAAAGTGGTGGGAGGGAGTTTTTGTTACTTGGGTATTCAGGTGGCATGGGGATGGGAGCAGTTAAATTTGGCCTGGTTAGTTGAGCAAATGAAGGAGGACTTCCGGAGTTAGGACATGCTTCCGTTGTCACTGGTGGGGAGGGTACAGACTGTAAAAATGACGGTTCTCCCGAGATATTTTTTTGTTTTCCAGTGCCTCCCTATTTTTATACCTAAGGCCTTTTTTAAGCGGGTGAATGCGGTGATATCTGGGTCTGTGTGGCCGGGTAAAACCCCGCGAGTAAAGAATGTACTGCTGGAGTGGAGGAGAGTGGGGGGAGGGTTGGCACTGCCGAACTTTAGGAACTACTACTACTGGGCGGCAAATATAGTCATGATCAGGAAGTGGGTAGTGGGGAGGGGTCGGTGTAGGAGCAGGTAGAGGTGGCATCATGTAGGGGCATAAGTTTAGGAGCACTGGTAACAGCACCTCTGCCGTTCTCATTGGCCCGGTACTCACAAGCCCAGTGGTAGTAGCAGCCCTGAGAGTTTGGGGGCAGTGGAGGAAGAATATGGGAGTGGAGGGAGCATTGGTGTGGACTCCAATTTGTGGGAATCACCGGCTTGTCCCGGGGAGGATGGATGGGGGGGATTCGGAAGTGGCCGAGAGCAGGGATTGAGCGACTGGGGGATCTGTTTATTGATGGGAGATTTCCCTGTTTGGAGGATCTGGAAGAGGGGTTTGAATTGCCGGGAGGGGGGGGGGGGGGGGGGGGGGGGGGGGGGGGGGAGTGCATTTTGTTATCTACAGGTGAGGGATTTTGTGCAAAGGCAGGTGTCGACCTTTCTGCTTCTACCGCTACAGGGGATACAGGACAAGGTAGTCTCTAGAATGGGAGTGGGGGAGGGGAAGGTATTGGAAATCTATAAAGAACTTATGGAGTGGGAGGAAACTCAGATAGGTGTGTTAAAGCGTAAATGGGAAGATGAGTTGGGAAATGAATTAGTGGGGGGTCTTTCGGAGGATGCTCTGAGTAGAGTCAACATGTCCTCATCATGTGCCAGGCTCAGCCTTATATAATTCAAGGTGGTTCACCGGGCACACATGACGGTGGCCCGGATGAGCAGTGTTTTGGGATGGAGGACAGGTGTGTGAGGAGTGCCTGAAAATAATGTCCACATGTTTTGGGCTTGTCCGAAGGTCATGGGGATTTTGGCAGGGAATTTGCGGATGTCATGTCCATGGTATTAAAAACAAGGGTGGCACCGAATCCAGAGGTGGCGTTATGCACTGAATTATGTTTACATTAGTATTTGAATCTTTTGCTGTTATAAGACCATAAATACCTTAATAAAATGTTCGTCAAAAAAAAATCTTGTAAATTTAATCAATAATCTGATATTACTACAACTAGAGTGGAGTCATGATTTTGATCTATATCATGGTTCTATTGATGCAATAGGACATCAATTTGCATAAATATATGAGACACCCACCTGCCTTGGTCAAGAGTCTCATCCACCTAGAATCCTGCAGGTAAAATCAGAATTAGAATCTGAGCAAGTAAACTGCTCTTATTTAATTGCAAACCAATTGATTTATCACGTGGATAGGGTAAAAACATTTAAAAAATAAATTTAGAGTTTCCAATTATTTTTTTTTCCAATTAAGAGGCAATTTAGCATGGCTGATCCACCTACCATGCACATATTTTTTTTTTTTATAAATGTTTTTTATTCAGTTTTCATGTTTTATATTGAACAAATTACAAATTGTTAGAGAGAGAAAAAAAAACACGCAAAAATTAACATATATATTTACAGGTGAGCATCTTCGTAGTAATAACTGTGGCCTCCCCCTCTTTGCCGGCATACATATTTTACATTCCCCAACATGTTTATTGGCATTTATTTAGTTTGGTTTTGGGCCTTAGCTAGCCATCAAACCCCCGTAACGAGCCCGTAGCCCCCCCCCCTCCCCGCCGGCTACCTTCCCCCGACTATTCTTCCTCTTGTACGTTGGCCACAGACAGGTCCCGGAACAATTGCATGAATGGCTCCCACGTTCTGTGGAAGCCGTCGTCCGACCCTCGGATGGCGAATTTGATTTTCTCCATTTGGAGAGAATCCGAGAGGTCGGACAGCCAGTCTGCAGCTCTGGGCGGTGCTGCTGACCGCCAGCCAAACAGGATTCTACGGCGGGCGATCAGGGAGGCAAAGGCAAGGGCGTCCGCCCTCCTCCCCAGGAATAGATCTGGCTGGTCCATGCACATATTTTGATTGTGGGAGTGAGAATTTACAGTGCAGAACCCAAGACTAAGGTCATTGTGGCAGCACAGACACAGGGAGAATGTGCAAACTCCACACGGATAATGATCCGGGATCCTCGGCGCCATGAGATAGCAGTGCTAATCACTGCGGCACCATGCTGCCCAGCTGGATAGGGTAAAAATCAAAACCAGAAAAGGAGTTGTAATTAATCAAGTAATTGGAGAATATTTTTATTCCAGTTTTGATCCGGATCCAAGGCGAAGACACACATTTTGGACTATATTAGTAGGAGGCACATTTGGATGGACAGCAACATATAGTTGTAATCAAGCACAGGTACAAAGATACCTGGCCTGTAAAAGTGAAAATGAAGCAAAAAAGTAAGTTTTCATGTAATTAAAATTCAAACATGTGTATCAAAATGTCTGCATATCTATTGCAGATTTCCTGTGGCATTCTCTTTGAAGTTAGCCTCAATTTTCTTTTGGGTCTATAGTTTGACAAGGACTGTACTGCAGTTGCAAATTTATTTTTATATTTCAACAATTTATATCTTAAATTTTTATGTGGGACAATTGCATCTGTTTTCAGTGTCATTTGTAGAACACGAATCTTTGTTCTGTTAGGTGTTATGGGCCAGGGTTTAGAGAAGCCTAAAGTGTATCATGGAGTTCATCTGACCCACAACTTTTAGTAGATCGTGGTATGGGGAGCACATGACCCACTCTACAGGTGTGGTACAGCAGAAATGGAAAAGTATTTTTAAAAGCACAACAATATTTATTCTATGAACTCACATTAACCTTTTTAAAACATACAGTGAACATCTTAGCAACCATCAATTAAAATACAACCCCCAAAGAATACAACACTAAGTAATCCTTAATAACTTCCCAAACAACATCTAGAAGACAAAAAAACACCTTTTAACAGAAGCACATTAGGTTTACATTCACTACTGAGAATATTTATAATTCTGAATTCACCAAATGACCAAGAGATAGTCTTTTCATGGCAGAGAGAACAGCAGTACACCTGCTTTGTCTGGCTTCAGTTCCAACACTGAAAAAAAAAACTAAAACACACCCTGCAGCAAACAGCCTAAAATGAAAGTAAAAAGCTGACAGACAGTCCAGCTCCACCCACACTCTGACATCACTGATAAACACACATTTCTTAAAGGTACATTTCTTATACACGCATTTCTTAAAGGTACTCTCACATGACAGAGGTCTGTATTAACTGTCTCACAGAAAGCTAGTATCCAGTACAGCAAGCATTTAGGAAGACACATGGCATATTAGCTTTTGTTACAAAACGACTTGAGTATAAGAGTAAAGAAATTTTACTGCAATTGTATACAAGGCACACCTAGAACATTGTGTGCAGTTTTGGTTTCCCTTCCTAAGGGCGAATATAGCGTGCCTTCAAGTGGTTCGGTAGACTGGTTCCTGGGATTGTTCTCTGAGGGAAACCCGCAAAAGAGGTTGTGATGCCTGTGGGATCAGAGAGTCCCACCGGTGTGAACAGCTGGAGAATTCTGACTGCAATCTCGAACTAATACCATTACTGGGGGGTCAGAGAATCCCGCCCTTTGGATTACTAGCTCAGTGAAAAACCACCCTCATTCATCCCCCGTGCTTATTTGTACTTCTCTTCTCCAGGCAGTGAGCTGTGGATGCTCAGTTGTTGAGTATATTCAAGACAGGTTGATAAATTTTGGGATATTAAATGATTAAAGGATATTAAGGATATGAGGATCATGTGGAAAGGTGGAGTTGAGATCAACGTCAACGTTTTATGCAATCTGTATAAGTCCATGAAACATTCGTCCATGGAATGGCCATCTTTGTTTTTGAAATTTTGAATGATTCTTCAAGGACATTTAACAGGTCTTCTTCCGCAGTCTGCAGACTGTCATATGCGGGGCAGGTGGTGCTTGAACAGTTGGATAGTTGAGATTTTGGCAGTTTCTCAACTTCAGCTTTGCTTGTTTCTCATAGAATTACCACAGTGCAGAAGAAGGCTATTTGGCCCATTGATCTGCACCAACCCTCTGAAAGAGCAACTCATCCAGGCCCCATTCCCCCACCCTATCCCTGTAACCCCAACTAGCCTTTGGACACTAAGGAACAATTTAGTATGGCCATTCTCCTAACCTGCACATCTTTGGAATGTGAGAGGAAACCAGAGCACCTGGAGGAAATCCAGGTACACACAGGGAGTTTGTGCAAACTCCACAGTCACTCGACTGGAATTGAACCCTGGACCCTGGCCCTGTGAGGTAGCAATGCTAACCACTGTGCCACCGTGTGACCTTCTGATTAAGTTGTTTCCATTGGTAAGTGGCTTCTCAAATTAACCGTCTTCATTTTGTTCGGTCACAAGCCAGGGACAATCGGGGATGTTTTATCTCTTCGAGGATGTTTTGAGAACACCCTAAAGCATTTGAGCGATTCTGGGAGTCTCCTTGTGCAATTGCATTCTGAGTAGAACAGTTGCTTAGGAACCTGGGCCGGGATTCTCCCCTACCCGGTAGGGCAGGGGGTCCCGGCGTAGCGGAGTGGCGCCAACCACTCCGGCGTCGGGTCTCCCCAAAGGTGCGGAATTCTCCGCACCTTTAGGGGCTGGGCCCGTGCCGGAGTGGTTGGCGCCACACCGACTGGCGCCAAAACCGGTGCCAACGGCCTTTGACACCCGCCGCCCGGCATCGGGGCTGGCCGAAAGGCTTTCGCCGGTTCGCGCATGCGCTGGTGCGTCAGCGGCCGCTGACGTCACCACCGGCGCATGCGCGGTAGGGGTGGGTCTCTTCCGCCTCCGCCATGGTGGAGGCCGTGGCAGCGGCAGAAGAAAAAGAGTGCCCCCATGCCACTGGCCCGCCCGCCGATCGGTGGGCCCCGATCGTGGGCCAGGCCACCGTGGGGGCACCCCCCGGGGTCCGATCGGCCCGCGCCCCCCCCAGGACCCTGGGGGCCCGCTCGCGCGGCCAATCCCGCCGGCACCGGCGGTGCTCCAATTCCCGCCGGCGGGAGAGGCCTGTCAGCGGCGGGACTTCGGTCCATCGCGGGCCGGAGAATTGCCGCGGGGGCACGCCGATCAGCGCGGCATGATTCTCGCTCCCGCCGATTCCCGGGTGGCGGAGAATTCCGGCCACGGCGGGGGCGGGATTTACGCCGGCCCCGGGCAATTCCCCGACCCTGCGGGGGGTCGGAGAATTCCGTCCCTGATATGAGCTATATGAATGACATGTTCCATCGAGCAGAGATGGTTAAGTGATCAGAGATTTGATGAGGTGAATGTTGGCTTGGGAGAGGATGCTGTTGTTGGACTGCCTTTGCTGCCATCGGATTTAGAGGATCTTATGAAGGCACCAGAGGCGATACATTTCTAGTGTTTTGGAGTACCTGCTGTAGGTTTTCCAAGCCTCTGAAGTGTATAAAAATGCAGGATCACTGCTACCACTAAACCATGACCTTAGTCTTGGGTTTGAGATCCTGGTCCTCAGACACCCTTTTCATCACTCAAATGAAGGCTGAGCTGGCACTTTGAAGGTGATAATGAATTCCATTTTATAAGACAATTGTACACTAATTGATTTTAGTATCACAGCAAGACAGCAATAAAATTGCAGCTGTAAACTTTTGCAGGGTGGCTGGCTTTTCTGGGGCCCAGAGTGCAATAGATAACACCGATTTTACTTTGTGACACTTAGCTTTCTTAACATCAAAACCACCTTTTAAAATTATTTGATGGGATTGAATGTTGCTGGCAAGACCTCATCCCTAATTGCATTTGAGAAGGTGGTGGTGAGCTAACTACCTTGAACAACTGCAGATTGTCAGAGTGCAAACTTACTTTGAACTCGACCCCCCCCTGCTCACTTCAAGGAAGAAAATCATGTTGATGGATGAACGTGGATACTAAGTTCCATCCATCCCTGTTCCCATGGCTAATTACTCAATTAAGAGCTGATGAATGGGCAGCAAAAGAGTGTCTCTGCCACTTTAGTCATCAGTATGACACTTTTGGTTTTAATGGAGTATTGTTTTACTGCCATATGAACTGAGAGGAATTCTGCAACATGCTCTGTGAAATATGTGAAATAGAGTGTGATGATGTCGGGCGGGTGATACAGTATTTCGCTCGGCAGACGCACGCGGGTTCGGTGTGTGCCCGCAAGCAATTAAAGAGGTATTTAAAAGCCCAACTGATCAATTTGCTTTGTTGCCTGTGCAATATTAAGCATGGGCCCAATAGGCAGACGACCCAAATGGAATTGATGTTTTTGTAAAAAGTATTTTCATTGAAGTTTTTCATTTGAACAAATAAAACAACAAAACCACAGGGATGTTACAGCTCAGCAAAATGTCTCCACATACATCGATACAAAAACAGGAGAGCAACAATATGGCTGACTCAGTTCAAACATTAGACTTAACTTGGTGCCTCTTGTAGCGCTAACAATTATACCCAAAGCCGAGAGACTAGTACAATAGAGGCTTTATTGTTGTACGATGCTGTCCCTCCATCTGCAACTGTAGACTAAAGGTCTGAGTGACTCACACGCATATTTATACACAAGCTCCCTGTGGGCGGAGCTAGCCGGCAGGGGCTTACCGGAGGAACCTGTATTACAGGTATAGGCATACATCCCCCCTACTGCAAGTACGCATAACTACAGTGCTTATATCACCACACCTCTATACGCACTGTCAGAAAACAAGGGAGAAAAGGATAATGCCGCGAAAACATGGTAAAAAGGTACACACCTTCCAATGCAGCAATTGTGCGCAACAACCACTAGAATTTACGACACGTTCTTGGTGCCATGTTCAGGGTCAGCAACACCAGAGGCACCAATTACAAACTGTAACCTCCTCCCCTATGTGATAATGTGGTCCTGTTAAGGGTGTGATCCTTCGCAGGCCACGTGACCTGCTCAGGGCCTATCGTGCGGGAACGCTCGAGCCCCGACCAATAGGAACAGAAGTCTGGACAGTGTGGATCCTGGGGTCAAGGAGTAAAGACCTGTATGATATACCTCTGCCTGTAAATAGTTAAACCTCTTTGTTGTTTCCAATAAGCCTCTTCGTTATACAAGAAGCATCCTCAGTGATAGCTCACGCTATTACACCCTTCTATCCATCTGTACCCCTGCGGAGCCAATCAAAGATTCTTTAACACCACCATAACAAAAATAGAAAAATACAAAGGAAATTTACGAGAACCCCAGTTCTAAAAGGATATTTTACATTTACCACAAGACGCAACATAACCCCCACCTCAGGCACAGTACAGAATGATCATCATCATTCCACATATTTATACAGAGAGGACCAGCAGCTATAGATTCGGATTATAGTCAGTATGGTTAGCTTCTCCTAATTGAGACAGGATTTAAAAAAAGGGGAACTATCAGAAGCAGCGGATTTCAGGAGAAAGAAGACCAGGATACAGCCACAGAACCGTATTCCTCCAGTGTACATCCACCACCATATGACGAAGAGGAGAAAAGCTGCACATTCAGACAAACGAACGTCCCAGCCATAAGGAGGGGGGGTGGGGGGCAACAGGATATCAACCACAGTACAGGGCCCGACTGAATCCCAAAATAAAAATCCGATACGATTAGCTCTAAATGGGGGCTTTCCTCAATCCATGTGAGGAGGACCTAGTGAGGAATGAGGGGATATCTCATGGAAACCTATAAAATTCAAATGGGACTAGACAGGGTAGATGCAGGAAGGATGTTCCCGATGGTGGATGTGTCCACCAGAGGTCATAGTATAAGGATACAGGGTAAACCTTTTAGGACTGAGATGAGGAGAAATTTCTTCACCCAGAGTGTGGTCGACCTGTGGAATTCACTGGCACAAGAAGCAGTTGAGGCAAAAACATTATGTTTTCAAGAAGGAGTTAGATATAGCTCTGGGGCTCAAGGGATCAAAGGATATGGGGAGAACCAGGTTACTGAGTTGGATGATCATACTGAATGGTGGAGCAGGTTTAAAGGGATGAATGGCTTCCTGCTCCTATTTTCTCTGTTTGTTTCTAACCCTACCACCCGTCACCACACCTATCACCCTGCCGTGGCTGTACTCATCTCTCTATAAACAACATAAAATACACTCCCTTCTCATAAATGCAAGGTTTACAGCACATAAAAGAAAAGGGATAAGACTATGCATAAACCACATATCATATTACCAACTCAATATAATTTTGTCAAAACAGCATAACAGATGACTCTAACCCTCGTGGTCAAACAGCGCACATCCTTGTCAGACGAAAAGACAACAACATGAAATCAGCAACACATTCACAAGGGAATAAAGTCCAGCATTACTGATGAACTGCAGGATAATAACACCATCCATGGAAAGGCCAAGGCCATGACAGAATTGTCAAGAAACCCGTCGGATCTCTCAAATGTTCCATCGAACGAAGCATCATTACCTCCGCCACACCATCATCCAGATTTCAAGGAACCTCCGCCCTGGCCAGGAGGATAACTCGACATGACCAGCCACCTCACGATGAGCATCGATGGCAGAACAATATAAAACCTGCGTCGGAGCCTCCGACCAACCCCAGGCCTCAAAGACCAGATAGTGCTCCATCGAACCTGAAACTCCCAGCCTTCAAATTGAGATGGAGAAGGTCTGGCAGCCAATTCTCAAAGTCAGATTGGAACTTGCCTCTGACTCCCCACAAGAGACCGGGTTCATGGTGGCTAGCACTACTGCCTCACACACCAGGGACCCGGGTTCAATTCCGGCCTTGTGGAGCTGTGTGAAGTTTACATGTTTTTCCTGTGTCTGCGTGGGTTTCCTCCTGGTGCTCTGGTTTCCTCCCACAGTCCGAAAAAGGGCAGGTTAGGTGGATTGTCCATTCAAAACTTGCCCCTTAGTGTCCAAAGATGTGCAGGCTAGGTGGGGCTACGGGGATAGGGTGGGGGCTGACCTAGGGTGCTCTTTCAGAGGTTTGGTACAGACTTAATGGGCCGAATGGCCTCCTTCTGCACTGCAGGAATTCTGTTCTAAAACTCTGTCTGGCCCCTACTCCCCAAGTCGGTCAGGATAGGCGATATACCATGCAGCAGGGTTTAGAAGGTGAGCCCTCACCAGATAAATTGCTCCATTAACTAACAGGTTTCTCTTTGGCTATTTTCTCAAGGGCATTCCGTTGTTCATCAATGTGAGCACCAAAAACCTGCACCAGAGAGCTGAGATATAGTCGTACAATCATAGAATCATACAGCACAGAAAAGACCCTTTGGCCCAAGGTTTCTGCACCAGTCAATTCCCATGTTCTAATCCCATGTTCCAGCACTTAGTCCACAGTCTTGTATGCTTGGGATCGCAAGTGCATAACTAAATACTTCTTAAATGTTATGAGAGTCTCTGCCTCCACCACCCTTTCAGGCAATGAGTTCCAGACTCACACAACCCTCTGGGGAAAAATGTTTTTCTTCTCATCCAATCTAAACCTCCTGCCTCTCACTTTAAATCTATATCCCCTGGTCAGGAGCTGGTTTAGCACACTGGGCTAAATCGCTGGCTTTTAAAGCAGACCAAGGCAGGCCAGCAGCACAGTTCAATTCCTGTACCAGCCTCCCCGAACAGGTGCCGGAATGTGGCGACTAGGGGCTTTTCACAGTAACTTCATTGAAGCCTACTTGTGACAATAAGCAATTTTCATTTTCATTTCATATTCATTTTCATTGACCCCCTCTGCCAAGGGGAAAAGTTTGTTCCTGTCTACTCTATCTATGTCCCTCAAAATTTTACACATCTCAGTCATGTCCCAGCTCAGTCTCCTCTGCTCCAAGGAAAACAATCCAAGTTTATCCAATCTCTCTTCATAACTAACAGTCTCTAGCCCAGGCAACATCCTGGTAAATCTGCTCTGCATCCTTTCCAGTGCTATCACATCTCTTCTGTAATGTGGTTTCTGGAACTGCTCACAATACTATAGCTGTGGCCTAACCAACATTTTGTACTGTTCCAGCATAACCTTCCTGCTCTTAAACTCTGTGCCTCGGCTAATAAAGGCAAGTATACTAATTGCCTTCTTCACCACTGTATCTACCTGCCCTGCTACCTTAAAAGACCAGTGTACATGCACAACAAGGTCCCTCTGATCCTTGGTGCTTCCCAGGGACCTGCTGTTTATCATGTATTCCCTTGTCTTGTTTGTCCTGCCCAAGTGCATTACCTCACCCTTTTGCCACTGATCAGCCTATCTGACCAGCCCATCTATATCCTCCTGTAATCGAAGACTATCCTCCTCCCTATTTACCACCTCACCAATTTTCATACCATCCAGAGACCTACTGATCAATCCTCCTACATTAATATTTAAATAATTCATATAAACTACAAACAGCAAGGGCCCCAACACTGATCCCTGTGGGACCCCACTGGACACAGGCTTCCAGTCAGAAAGATCTTCGACCAACACTTTCTGCTTCCTGCCACTCAGCCAATTCTGGATCCAACTTGCTAAATTTCCTTGAATCCCATGGGCTCTTACCTTCACTATCAGTCTCCCATGTGAGACCTTATCAAAAGCCTTGCTGTAGTCGAAGTAGATTATGTCAAATGCATTGCCTTTATCTATACACCTGGTCACCTCTTCGAAAAATACAATCAAGTTGGTCAGACATGACCTACCCTTCACAAAACCATGCTGACTGTTCTTGTTTAATCCCTGCCTCTTCAAATGCAGATTTATTCTGACGCTCAGAATTGCTTCCAAAAGTTCCCCCACCTCTGAGGTTAGACTGATTGGCCTGTAGTTTCCTGGTTTATCTCTTCCTCCCTTCTTGAATAATGGCACCACATTGGCTATCCTCCAGTCCTCCGGCACCTCTCCTGTGACCAGAGAGGAATTGAAAATTATTGCCAACGTTCCTGCTATTTCCTCCCTTGCCTCACTCAGCAGCTTGGGATACATTTCATCTGGCCCTGAATATTTGTCTACCTTTAAGCCTGCCAGACAACTCAGAATCTCCTCTCTGTCTACGTTAATCTATTTTTAATTTTATTACAGTCCTTCTCCCTGATTTCTATACCCACTGTCCCTCTCACGAGTGAACACTGACACAAAGTATTTATTTAGAACCCTACCTACATCCTCCAGCTCCACACACAAATTACCGCTGTGGTCCTCAATGGGCCCTCTTTCCCTAGTTATCCTTTTACCCTTAATATACCTGTAAAACAACTATAGAACAGTCACATCAATGTGATTGCTTCCTTTTAGTTTTTAAGTTCTACCCATATGGCCTCAGTTGAAGAACCTTCTAAGATGTCGTCCCTCCTTACTGCTTAAATTGATTCTCTGATCAAAATTGTGACACCCCCTCTTTTACCTCCTTCCCTATCCCACCTGAAGATTATGTATCCTGGAATATTGAGCTGCCAATCCTGCCCCTCTCAACCATGTCTCAGTTACAGCAAGGACATCATACCCCCATGTTTTAATTTGTGCCGTCAATTCATCTGCCTTGTTTGTCATTTCATTTGGAGTCAGCTGTAAGTTCACAACTGACTCTGGGTCTCAACTTCGAAAGGAATTTTTCACCGACCACTTCTCTTTCAAAATCTGAAACTTCTCCTTTCATTTGACAGTACTTCACTACATATAACACACATGGGCTTTGCACCTGATTTGCATTGGCACAATTGAGAACATCATACCTCAAGAAATCATCTTTATATTGCTTTGTTCCCAAGTTAAGTTTCTTCTTTGTAGGCTGTGGAGGCTCTGGAGTTCTGTACAGAGTGAACACTAGCACTGCTCTGTCCTGCTGTGGATTCTCCTGGGCAGTTCTCCCCAGCAGATTCAGATGTGAGATCCTGGCCTGTAGGTACACTGTCTATTTGTGACTCTGGCTTCTTGTAACAAAATGATTCATCTTCACAGTCCTCGTGCCTTGCTTGGTAGTAGCTAGAAAATGGAAGAAGCTCTCCTCCGTGATTTGGCACCAAAAGCACATACGTATGGGGTGCTTAACACTAAGTGTATGTGCAGGAAGTGTGACCTGCTCACTGCTGCCGCTTATGGTCAGAAGACTGCACACAGTTCCATTTTGTTCTCATTTAAAAGCCAGTGGCTCCTGCCATTCTCAATTTAAATGGCAGTAGCAGCTGTTGAGCACTTCTCCTGCGATTGGGACCCACCCATGGGTCGCAACCCACACTTTGAAAAACAGTGCTGTAAATTAATAGATAAAAAAGCATAATTGCTTGAATGTAGTATGTTGTTGAAATGTCCTTTGTGCCATTGTATTGGGTAATTAAACTCTTGATCGTATTAGTCAGTAGCAGGTAATGGCATATCCCTTTTACCATTGTTCCGCTAGCAATCAGTCTATGTCCAAACCCTTTTGAGTCACTGTTTTTGCCAGATGTCCGAATCAACCCCTTGCTGCCCAGCCCTGTGCTGTTGCTTTTGTAATTTTATTGTTCCAATTATGAGGTCAAAACATGTCCATGGGTTTTGCTGGCGGAGGAGGAGGTGTGTAAGAGGGTTCGGAGAAGCATTGAGGGGTATCTGGATACCAATGATACGGGGGAGGTCCGGGTGGGGATGGTCTGGGAGGCTCTGAAAGCAGTGATCCAGGGGGAGCTGATCTCCATCCGGGCCCACAGGGAAAGGAGGGAGAGGAAGGAGAGGGAGAGACTGGTGGGAGAGCTCCTGGATGTGGACAGGAGATATGCGGAGGCACCGGAGGAAGGGTTGCTGGGAGAACGGCGCAGTTTGCAGGTCAAATTTGACTTGTTAACCACCAGAAAGGCGGAGACACAGTGGAGGAGGGTGCAGGGCGCGGTATATGAGTATGGAGAGAAGGCGAGCAGGATGTTGGCGCATCAGCTCCGTAGGCGAGATGCGGCTAGGGAAATTGGTGGAGTGAAGGATGGGGGTGGAAATGTAGTGCAGAAGGGGACAGAAGTAAACGGGGTCTTTAGGGACTTTTACGAGGAACTGTACCAGTCGGAACCTCCGAGGGGGAGAGAGGGGATGGAGAGCTTCATGAACAGACTATGTTTCCCAAGGGTTCAAGAGAGGCTGGTAGAGGGGCTGGGGGCGCCGATAGAGTTGGAGGAGCTAGTCAGGGGGATCGGACAAATGCAGTCAGGTAAGGCCCCGGGGCCGGACGGGTTCCCAGCGGAATTTACAAAAAGTATGCGGACCTGGTGGGTCCCCTGCTGGTGCGAACCTTCAATGAGGCATGGGAGGGGGGGGGGGCTTTGCCCCCGACGATGTCGCGGGCACTGATCTCTTTGATCCTAAAGCGGGATAAGGACCCCTTGCAGTGTGGATCATACAGGCCTATCTCGCTCCTTAACGTAGACGCTAAGTTGCTGGCGAAGATCCTGGTTACCAGGATAGAGGATTGTGTGCCAGAGGTGATTCACGAAGATCAGACAGGATTTGTCAAGGGGCGGCAGCTCAACACGAATGTGCGGAGACTGCTCAATGTTATCATGATGCCGGCAGTGGAGGGGGAGGCGGAGATAGTGGTGGCGCTGGACGCAGAGAAAGCGTTTGATAGAGTTGAGTGGGGGTACCTGTGGGAGATGCTGGAGAGGTTTGGATTTGGGGAGGGATTCATCAAATGGGTGAGGCTGCTTTACGCGGCTCCGATGGCGAGTGTAGTCCGATAGGCTCTATCGTGGGACCAGGCGGGGTGCCCCCTGACCCCCTGCTCTTTGCACTGCCGATTGAACCGCTGGCTATGGCGTTGAGGGAGTCAGGGAGATGGAGGGGTCTGGTGCGGGGTGGGGAGGAGCACCGGGTATCGCTGTATGCGGACGACCTTCTGTTATATGTGGCGGACCTAGAGGGGGGAATGCCGGGGGTGATGGAGCTGTTAGCGGAATTTGGGGGCTTTTCGGGCTATAAGCTAAATTTAGGAAAGAGCAAGGTATTTGTAGTGCACCCGGGGGAATCAAGAGGAGGGAATTGGGAGGCTCCCTTTCAGGAGGGCAGTGAAGAGTTTCAGGTACCTGGGGGTGCAAGTGGCCAGGAGTTGGAGGACTCTCCATAAGCTTAACTTCACCAGACTTGTGGAACAGATGGAGGAGGAATTTAAAAGGTGGGACATGGTGCCGTTATCGCTGGCGGGCAGAGTGCAATCCGTCAAAATGACGGTTCTCCCGAGGTTCTTGTTCCTCTTCCAGTGCTTGCCCATCTTTATCCCTAGGGCCTTTTTTAAAAGGGTAACCAGCAGCATCATGGGATTTGTTTGGGCGCATGGCACCCCGAGGGTGAAGAGGGTCTTCTTGGAGCGGGGTAGAGATGGGGGTGTGCTGGCGTTGCCCAACCTCTCGGGGTACTACTGGGCGGCCAACGTGTCGATGGTGCGCAAGTGGGTGATGGAGGGGGAGGGGGCAGCATGGAAACGGATGGAGAGAGCGTCCTGTGGGGATACAAGCCTGGGGGCCCTGGTAACGGCGCCGTGGCCGCTCCCTCTCACGAGGTATACCACGAGTCCGGTGGTGGCGGCTACCCTCAAGATTTGGGGGCAGTGGAGGCGACATAGGGGAGAAGTGGGGGGCTCGATGGAGGCTCCGTTAAAGGAAACCATAGGTTTGTCCCGGGGAACATGGATGGAGGATTTCAGGGATGGTACAGAGCGGGCATTAGACTGCTGAGGGACCTGTTTATCGACGGGAGGTTTGCGAGCCTGGGGGAGTTGGAGGAGAAATTTGGGCTCCCCCCGGGAAACATGTTTAGGTATCTGCAGGTAAAGGCATTTGCTAGACGGCAGGTGGAGGGATTCCCTGTGCTCCCCGCGAGGGGTGTGAGTGACAGGGTGCTTTCGGGGGTCTGGGTCGGGGGGGGGGGAAGATATCCGATATCTACAAGCTTATGCAGGAGGTGGAAGAGGCGTCAGTAGAGGAGCTGAAAGCGAAGTGGGAGGGGGAACTGGGGGAACAGATCGAAGACGGGACATGGGCTGATGCCCTGGAGAGGGTTAATTCTTCCTCCTCGTGGGCGCGGTTTAGCCTCATTCAATTCAAGGTGCTGCATAGGGCCCACATGACTGGGACGAGGATGAGTAGGTTCTTTGGGGGTGAAGATAGGTGTGTCAGGTGCTCGGGGAGTCCAGTGAACCATGACCATATGTTCTGGAAGGGGGTGGCGAGGACGGTGTCAAGGGTGGTGGGATCCAGGGTCAAGCCAGGATGGGGACTCGCGATCTTTGGGGTTGGGGTAGAGCCGGGAGTGCAGGAGGCGAAAGAGGCTTTTAAAAAAAAAAAAAATTTTTTTTTGGAATTTTTTACAGAAAATATAAAAAAATAACAAGTAATAATATGCAACAAACTGCCCCATAACCCCCGCAACTCCCCCCAAACCGTAACATCACATGTATCCCACCCCCCACCCCAACAAGAAAACGTAACCATAAATTAAAATTAAATAAATCAAATTTAAGTAAAATAAACAAACATAGTCATCGTGTCCCCCCCCCCCCCCCCCCCCCCCCCCCCCACCCCCGGGTTGCTGCTGCTACTGTCCCAGTACCCTATCGTTGAGCCAGAAAGTCGAGGAAAGGTTGCCACCGCTTAAAGAACCCTTGCACCGATCCTCTCAGGGCGAATTTGACCTTCTCTAGCTTAATAAAGCCCGCCATGTCATTGATCCAGGTCTCCACGCTTGGGGGCCTCGCATCCTTCCATTGTAGCAGAATCCTTCGCCGGGCTACTAGGGACGCAAAGGCCAGGTTTGCAATTATATTCCATAAATTTCCTTGCAAAAATGAATTGTCCTCCATTACATAATAGTAACAATTGTTTCTGATTTCACAGGGCTGTATTTCTGAACTGGATTGGTATGATTATTGTGCTCACAATAGCCTGCCTGTGTGGTTTAGTTATGTATGCTGTTTATGAGACCTGTGATCCAATAAAGACAAATAAAATTAGTAACTCCAATCAGGTAAGCAATATTTCATTCCATTTGAAATGAACTTAATATGCAGTAGCATTCTCTGTAGCATTAGTTCCCTTTCTATAAGTATCTGGTATTGACCTCTAATTACACAATCCTATTAATAACATTTCAAATCTAAATTACCAAAAGCGCGTTCTCATGTATCATTCTTCATCTAAGACAGGTTTAGTTCAAGTATCAACTATGTAGATTTATGAGGACAAAAACTTGGATATGACATTCTAAGACAAGACCAAAAGGATATAAAGACAATAAGATCGGTAATGGGGAGAGATATTGATAAACTAATCAAACACAGATACCATAAAATCCCGGTCAGAATTGATTGTGCCTGCACATATTAAAAGAAGTTCGGGAAGAGATAGCAGAAGCATTATTACGCCAACATAAAATTTAATTAGCAAAGGGAATTGTGCCAGAAAACTAGGAAACAACTGGATTCCTTTACATAAAAGGTAGAAAAAACAAACTGAGAGAATTCTAGATCAATTAGCTTAATGCCACCTTTGGAAAGATTAATGAAATTCTTCATAAAATATGTAATAGGAAAACATCTGGAAACCAAAAATATAAAGCAGAGTGTTCTGCACAGATTCATAAGGAAGAACATGCTTGACCCCAATCCTGTTGAATTCTTTGAAGAAGTGACAAAAATGGTAGATATGAATAACATAGATAATGTAATATATTTGGATTTGAAAGAAAACCTTTGAGGTACTACACAGCAAACTTTTGACTTATCGCCAGAACATTATGGAACCAGTGGACAAGTAGCAAAATTGACAGCAAGATGGCTACAAGACAGAAAACATGTAATATGGATCAACAGTGGTTTCTCATAATGGCAACTTCTTGGAAGTGGTGCTGGAACTGTTCATCATTTACATAAATGATTTGGACTTGGGAACTGGAATTAGAATTTTGAAATTTGCTGATGACACCAAATTTGGGGATGCAGTTACTACAAAGTAGGACAGTGACAAAATGTAGAAAGTCCTTAATAAACTTGCTGAATGGGCATATAATTAGCAACTTAAAAAAACATTTTTTTTACGTGATGTGGGCTTCATTGGCTCGGCCAGTATTTGTTGCCTATTCCTAATTGCACTTGAGAAGGTGGCGTTGAGCTGCAGTCCATGTGGTGGGGGTACACCCACAGTCTGTTGGGGAGGGAGTTCCAGGATTTTGACCCGCAACAGTGAAGGAATGGCGATACATTTCCAAGTCAGGATGGTGAGTGACTTAGAGGAGAACCTCCAAGTGGTGGTGTTCCCAGATATCTGTTGTCCTTGTCCTTCTTGTGGGTTTGTAAGATGCTATCTGCTTAAGGAGCCTTGATGAGTTCCTGCCGCGCATCTTGTACATGGTACACACTGCTGCCACTGTGCATTGGTGGTGGAGGGAGTGAATGTTTGTGGATGGGGTGTCAGTCAAGCGGGCTGCGTTATCATCGAATCATAGAGTGCAGTGCAGAACAAAGAGAAAAGAACAAAGAAAAGTACAGCACAGGAACAGGCCCTTCAGCCCTCCAAGCCTGCGCCGCCCATGCTGCCTGTCAAAACTAAAATCTTCTACATTTCTGGGGTCCATATCCCTCTATTCCCATCCTATTCATGTATTTGTCAAGATGCCCCTTAAACGTCACTATCGTCCCTGCTTCCACCACATCCTCCGGCAGCGAGTTCCATTCCATTCGTCCATCGAGTCTGCACCGGCCCTAGGACAGAACACCCTACTTTAAGCCCACGGAGGTGAGTTACTCACCAGAGGTTCCTAGCCTCTAACCTGCTCTTGTAGCCACACTATTTGTATGGCTAGTCCAGTTCAGCATTCCTCATTCGCAGATCAATGAGGAGGTCTCCAGTTCTTCATTAGAACTCCGTTCTTAATGCAATAGCACTCTGGAACCCCCTCAGCCTCAACTTCTGTGAGAGCTGACTGTACTAATAATCAATGTAACTCTGGATCGGTCCCTGGGCCTCAAATAATGAAGTCCGACCAAACACTTACTCCAATCCTCAGTCTTGAGGATAGTTTTGGCTACTCTACCATCTGATTGCGACACAATTTTAATCTCTGGTGCTGGACTTTATTTAGCCATTGCTCTGGTCACCACACATGATGCAAAAATATCTGGAAATTGTTTCTGTGTTGTCTTCTCATCTTCCTTCAGCCTCTCTGTAATTATGGGTGCAGCTACAACCTTCACTCCTACCAAATAATTCTCCAAAAGTCTACTCCGTCCACTGGTAACTTCTTAACCACTCAACCACTGGACCTGACAATAACACTCCAATTGTACTTTATACAATGGAATTGGAATATAATCTCTGCTTTTCCCATTCACTAACACATTGAACTCTGGAGGGAAAACCAAATCCACCTCCAGTAAGAGAATTTGTGTGACACCTAGGCCTTCGAATCTCACCTCCACCCTCAGGACCTTCTTTCCAGGTCTGAGGAGATCTCAAAGCATTCCCAGCTATCCATTCTCTACCTTGGCTACCTGCCTCACAGGTAGTTTCAACTCCCATTGCTCATATCCACCCATTAAAGCTGTTCTACCTAACCCTTTCAAATTTAGCATAAATCTGTCCCAGTTGTTTCCTTAAGTTACTTTACCTATATGCTTTGGGAACTTATTCATATGAACCCAGAATAGCGTATTTTACCTCGTCATAATCCTTAGATACTCTGACAGGGAAGCTGTGATGATATGATCTGCATACTCGTCTGCCATTGGGCCAGAACGTCGGCTTACCATTAGCCCTGGTCAGTCATGTGCCTCTCGACCGATTGGCCGAGAGGCTGAGTTAACCACGCCTCTATCAACGAGGTATAAATGCTCAGAAGCCTGACGATCGTTCCTTTCCACTGTAGACGATCGCCAGGCTGTGTTCTAGTTAATTAAAGCCTGACATTGGTAAATCACTCGCCTCGCGTGCAATCGATGGTGCATCAATTTAATTAACTACAACTTTGAAGATGGAGTTCCGCATCAAGCCCGAATGCCTCCGCATCAGCCCGCAAACTCCGAACTCTACAGAACTTTTCAAACTCTGGCTGACTTGCCTCGAAGGGTTCCTGGCATCTACAACCACCCCCCCCCCCACCGGGGCACAGAAGCTGCACGTCCTCCACTCCAGCGTGGGTATCGCCGCTTACTCAATAATCGAAGACGAAACAGATTATGACGACGCTATACGGAAGCTAAAAGGACAATTCCTCAAACCGATCAACAGGGTATTCGCTCGACATCTGCTGGCCACCAGAAAGCAGGTCCCCGGTGAGTCTCTAGACCAATACGCCCGGGCCCTCTGTGCCCTGGGGAGAGGTTGCGCCTGTGAAGCGGTGTCCGCTACAGAGCACATGAAGCTACTCGTCAGAGACGCTTACGTGGCTGGGATGCTGTCCCCCGTGATCCGCCAGCGGATGCTGGAAAGAGACGAACTCAGTTTAACGGAGACACTGACTCTCTCCGCCTCCCTGGAGGTCGCAGATCAAAGCGCTCGCACTTATGACCCTGGCCAGGCCGCCTCCTGGCACGCTTCCCACCAGCTACCCACCGCTCCCGGCCTCCCTCAGGCTTGTGCTGCGGGGCGCCCCGATAAATCCGCGGGGCCCCGCTGCTACTTTTGTGGGTACGCTAAGCACCCTCGCTCGCGCTGCCCAGCCCGCTCCGCCCTCTGTAAGAGCTGCGGGAAGAAGGGCCACTACTCCACGGTCTGCCAGGCCAAATCGCTGGCTGCAGCGCTTCTGGAAGCTGCACAGCACTCTTCCCCCCCTCCCCCAGGCCTCTGCAAACGGCCTGTGTGCCTCTCTCTCTCCTCCAGGGCCGCCCCAGCTGCTCCCGACTCGCGCCCCGCCGGCCGACATGCGCACCTCCCCGGCCCCTCCAGGCCTCTGCCTGCCCGCCGCGCACTTTTCTCCCCCCCGCCCCCGGGCCCCGGCGCCCGACCGGCTCGCCTCTCCGGGCCCCCCTGGTCCCTGCCTGCCCGCAGCGGCCCTGCTTCCCTCGCTCCCGGACCCCGGCTCCCCCCACCCCCGGGCCCCGGCGCCCGACCGGCTCGCCTCTCCGGGCCCCCCGGTCCCTGCCTGCCCGCAGCGCGACTCGGCTCCCCCCCGCCCCCGGCCCCCCGCACCCGGCCCGCGCGCCTTACCTCCGCCCACAGCTGATGCACCTAGCCGGCGTCCTGGAGCCGGCTTCCGCATCCCCACAGCTGATGCACCTAGCCGGCGTCCTGGAGCCGGCTTCCGCATCCCCACAGCTGATGCACCTAGCCGGCGTCCTGGAGCCGGCTTGTGCATCCCCGCAGCTGATGCCGGTCACTCACCTCTTGGAGCCGGCCTGCGCGCCTCTCCGCTCACAGCGCCGGTAACGCTAGCTCCGCCTCCAGCGGCCACGAGGGCTTCCTGGGCGCCGCCATCTTGGGGTGCCGACCCCACGTGCGGGTCCTGGGCGCCGCCATCTTGGGGCCCCTACCCCACGTGCGGGTCCTGGGCGCCGCCATCTTGGGGAACAGACCTCACCTGGGGATCCTGGCCACCGGCTTCCACATCTGCCACGCAAGGTCCCTCCAGCATGGAATCGGACAGCGACGACGGATTTTCTCCACGGCTCGCGGCCGTTCACCCCACATATGGATCCTGGCCACCGACTTCCACATCTGCCACGCAAGGTCCCTCCAGCATGGAATCGGACAGCGACGACGGATTTTCTCCACGGCTCGCGGCCGTTCAACTCGACCAGTCTCATCCACGCACGCTCGCCAAAACGACTACGCTGATCCACCTCAACGGCCACAAGACGGACTGCCTGCTGGACTCCGGGAGCACGGAAAGCTTCGTTCACCCTGACACGGTAAGACGCTGCGCGCTCCCTGTCCATCCCGTAACACGCAAAATCGGTTTAGCCTCAGGTTCGCACTCCGTCCACATCACCGGGTGCTGCATCGCGGACCTCACGGTCCAAGGGAAGGTTTTTTAAAATTATAAATTCCTTGTCCTCCCTGACCTTTGCGCACCGGCACTCCTCGGACTGGACTTCCAGTGCAACCTGCAGAGCTTGACTTTTCAATTCGGCGGCCCTATACCCCCCCTCACTGTCTGCAGCCTCGCGTCCCTCAAAGTGGACCCTCCCTCCCTGTTTGCTAACCTCACCCCCGATTGCAAACCCGTCGCCACACGGAGCAGACGGTACAGCGCCCAGGACCGATCCTTCATCAGGTCCGAGGTCCAGAGGTTGCTGACGGAAGGGGTCATCGAGGCCAGCAACAGTCCCTGGCGAGCCCAAGTGCTGGTGGTCCGGACGGGGGAGAAAAACCGGATGGTCATCGATTATAGCCAAACCATCAATCGGTTTACGCAACTGGACGCGTATCCTCTCCCCCGTATCTCTACAATGGTAAACGAGATCGCGACATACAAGGTCTTCTCCACTGTGGACCTTAAGTCCGCTTACCACCAGCTCCCCATCCGCGCGAGTGACCGACTGTACACCGCGTTCGAGGCTGACGGGCGCCTCTACCACTTCCTTAGGGTTCCATTCGGTGTCACGAATGGGGTCTCGGTCTTCCAACGGGAGATGGACCGAATGGTCGACAAGTACGGATTACAGGCTACCTTCCCGTACCTTGATAATGTCACCATCTGCGGCCACGACCAGCAGGACCATGACGCCAACCTCCAGAAATTCCTCCAAACCGCAAAACTCCTTAACCTCACGTACAATAAGGATAAATGCGTGTTTAGCACCGACCGCCTAGCCATCCTCGGCTACGTAGTGCGTAACGGAGTGATAGGCCCCGACCCCGAACGCATGCGCCCCCTGATGGAACTCCCTCTCCCCAATACCCCAAATCCCTCAGACGCTGCCTAGGGTTTTTCGCATACTACGCCCAATGGGTTCCCAACTACGCGGACAAGGCCCGTCCCCTCATGCAAACCACGACCTTCCCGCCGTCGACGGAGGCCTGCCAGGCCTTTAGCCGCATCAAAGCGGACATCGCAAAGGCCACGATGCGTGCCATCGACGAGGCCCTCCCCTTCCAGGTCGAGAGCGACGCTTCAGAAGTAGCTCTGGCGGCCACCCTGAACCAAGCGGGCAGACCCGTGGCCTTCTTCTCCAGAACTCTCCAGGCTTCCGAACTCCGCCACCCATCTGTGGAAAAGGAAGCCCAGGCCATAGTCGAAGCCGTGCAACATTGGAGGCACTATTTGGCCGGCAGGAGGTTTACCCTCCTCACAGACCAACGGTCAGTAGCCTTCATGTTTGATAATGCACAAAGGGGCAAGATCAAAAATGACAAGATTTTACGGTGGCGGATCGAGTTGTCCACGTACAACTATGATATCTTGTATCGTCCTGGGAAGCTCAATGAGCCTCCTGATGCCCTGTCCCGCGGTACCTGCGCCAGCGCGCAGATAGACCGCCTCCGCTCCCTCCACGCAGACCTCTGCCATCCAGGGGTGACCCGCCTACACCACTTCATTAAGGCCCGCAACCTGCCCTACTCCATCGAGGAAGTCAGGTCAGTAACCCGTGACTGCCACATCTGCGCCGAGTGCAAACCGCACGTCTACCGCCCCGAGCGCGCACACCTGATCAAAGCATCCCGCCCCTTCGAACGTCTTAGCATTGACTTCAAGGGGCCCCTTCCCTCTAACAACCGCAACATTTACTTCCTGGCGGTTATCGACGAACACTCCCGCTTCCCCTTCGCCATTCCCTGTCCCGACATGACCACATCGACCGTCATTAAGGCCCTACTCTCCATCTTCTCACTGTTCGGCTACCCCGCGTACATTCACAGCGATCGGGGGTCCTCATTTATGAGCGACGAGCTGCGTCAATTCCTGCTCGACAGGGGCATCGCCTCTAGCAGGACGACCAGCTATAACCCCCGGGGTAACGGACAGGTCGAGCGGGAGAATGGTACCATCTGGAAGACCATACTACTAGCCCTCCGGTCTAGAAATCTCCCTATTTCCCGATGGCAAGAGGTGCTCCCCGATGCACTGCACTCTATCCGCTCACTCCTCTGTACTGCAACTAATCAGACGCCTCATGAGCGTCTTCTTGTTTTCCCCAGGAAGTCGTCCTCCGGATCCCCTCTCCCGACGTGGCTGGTCACCCCCGGACCCATCTTGCTCCGGAAGCATGTGCGGGTGCACAAGTCCGATCCGTTGGTGGAGCATGTCCAGTTACTCCACGCTAACCCGCAGTATGCGTATGTGGAGTACCCCGACGGTCGGCAGGACACGGTCTTCCTCCGGGACCTGGCACCCGCCGGCGTGCAGCCCCCCCCCCACCACAGACCCCCCCTCCCCTTTTTCACCCCAGCACCCCACTCAGCTTCCCCATCCCTCATCCATGGCGTCCCCGCGGCCAGCTCAGGTGACGGAGACTACTCGAGGTCTATCGCTCCCGGACTCCAGGACATCAGCAGGACCATCAGCCGATCCGACAACACCTCCTCCACTACGGCGCTCGGCCAGGACGTCAAGGACCACCAAACGACTGATCGAATCCATCTAGAGTTCTACGGTCCCATGGACTTCCTTTTGTAAATATTGTTATGTCTGGGCCAGTGGCAAGCCCCCAAATTCGACAAGGGTACGGAGAGAAAATTATTCTCCCGACGGCTACTCATATCATCAGTTCTCCCCACCCCCCCCCCCCCCCCCCCCCCCCCCCCCCCCCCCCGGGTCTCGTTCACACCCCCCCCCCCCCCCCCCCGCCTTCCTTCTCCGTAAGGGGTGAATGTGATGATATGATCTGCATACTCGTCTGCCATTGGGCCAGAACGCCGGCTTACCATTGGCCCTGGTCGGTCATGTGCCTCTCGACCGATTGGCCGAGAGGCTGAGTTAACCACGCCTCTATCAACGAGGTATAAATGCTCAGAAGCCTGACGATCGTTCCTTTCCACTGTAGACGATCGCCAGGCTGTGTTCTAGTTAATTAAAGCCTGACATTGGTAAATCACTCGCCTCGCGTGCAATCGATGGTGCATCAGAAGCATTATCTTTCTGTGCCTTCCCCGCCAATTTACTTTGCATGGGTAATATCCACTTTTCTTTCGGTCACTCCATTTGGGTTGTTAGTTTTTGAAATGCCATGAAACATGCCTCTACTTCCTTTTCTTCAAATTTTGATAGGGCGTGTATAAACTTAAGCATATCCCCCCTGGGTTCTGTTCTAGGGTTAAGCTCCACTCTAGCTCCTGGCAGCTTTCTTTTAATTTCCAATGCTTTAAACTGGAACTCTCTCTCTTGCTTTTTCCTCTCTCTCTAATTCCAAGTTCCTCATTTCAATTTCCATTTGAAAAAGTTCTATCTCTTTTTCTGCATCTCCAATTCTCTTTCATATTGCTACATTTCTAATTGTTTCATTTGTAACTGGATCTTATCTAAATCTACTGATACAGGCTGTGTTTCTGGCATTTCTTTAAAATTTAAATGCTGAGCGATTGTTTCAATTATCTCTACCTTCCTAGCACCTCTAATTTTAATCCACTTGTCAATTTAATTAGCTTGTCATTTTGAAGCCCTTCTAAATAAACCAAAGGCAGGTCCTCCACCTGGAAAGCCTCAGCAGCTTCCAGAGGCATCCTGTTATACTATTTTACTATTGTATATTATACTATTATATATATACTATAAGGGGCCAGTTTAGCACAGTGGGCTAAACAGCTGGCTTGTAATGAAGAACAAGACCAGCAGTGCGGGTTCAATTCCCGTACTGGCCTCCCCGAACATATGCCGGAATGTGGCGACTAGGGGCTTTTCACAGTAACTTCATTGAAGCCTACTTGTGACAATATTATTATTACAAACCTGGTGCCTCTTTAGTATATATTGTATTCCAAAAGTCACTGTCTACTGTTCCAAAGATCACCGTACCGAGCCCTCAAATTAGGTTAAGACATCATGGGCTAGTACATGGTCAATTCCAGCCTCTCTTCACCCCGAGTCGCAACGCAGTTGAAATTAACTCTTAATTTTTAAAAATTATGTCTTTGGCTGACCAGTAATTACAATCACTAGGCTGATTTATTAATAAAGGTAACTGTAATTTAATAGGCAACAAATACAACTGGTTAACTACTATCTAGGAACATAGGAATTAGGAGCAGAAGTAGTCAATTCAGCCCTTTGAGCTTGCTCCGCCATTCAATCAGATCATGGCTGATGTCTTCCTGATCTCAAATCCACCTCCCCACCTATTGCCCAAATCCCTTTAACCCGTTTTTAAAATTAAAAATATATCTATCTTTTCTTGAAAACATTTAATGACTCAGATTCCACTGCATTATGGGGTAACTAGTTCTATAAATTCACCACCCTCTGCGAGAGGTAGTTCCTCCTCATCTCAGTTCTAAATCTACCGCCTCTCAACCTATATCCCTGACCCCTCGTTCTAGATTTCATACAGGGGAAACATTTGGTCCACGTTTATCAATCCCATTTAGTATTTTATACACCTCAATCAGATCCACTCTCATCCTTCTAAACTCCAGCGAGTATAAGCCCAAACAATTTAATCTTCCCTCATAAATCAACCCTTTCATCCACGGAATCAATCTGGTGAACCTCCTCTGAACTTCCTCCAATGCCACCACATCCTTCCTCAAATAGGGAGACCAAAACTGGACACAATACTCCAAATGTGGTCTCACCAAGACCCTATACAATTGCAACATCAATTCTCTACTTTTATACTCAATCCGTTTGCAATAAATGAGAACATTCCATTTGCCTTTTTAATTACATGCTGTACCTGCATACCGACTTTCTGCGATTCATGCACAAAGACACCCAAATCCTTCTGCCCAGACGCATTTGAATCTGCTTTCCATTTAGATAATAATTTGCCTTTCTATTTATCGGCGAAAATGGATAACCTCACACTTATCCACATTAAACTCCATCTGCCAAATGTTGGCCTAATTTCCTAGCCTATCTATATCCGTCTGTAAAGTTTTTATCTCCTCTTCACTCCTGCTTCCCACCTATTTTAGTATCATCCGCAAATTTTGGTATATTACACTCTGGGAGCGATTCTCCGCTCCCACGCCGGGTGGGAGAATCGCGGGAGGGCCGCTCTGGCACCCCCCGCGATTCTCGCACCCACCCCAAAATGGCGTGTCGCGTTTTGCAACACGTCGCTCGGAGAATCGCGGGCCGCCATTTTTCACGGCGGCCCGCGATTCTCCGACCCAAATGGGCCAAGCGGCCTGCCGTTCCCGACCGGTTCACGCCGGCGGCAACCACACCTGGTCGCTGCTGGCGTGAACATGGCGCCAATACCTGGTTTGTGGCTTGTGGGGGGCGGAGAGGGGAGTGAGCACCACGACCGTGCTCGGGAGGGGACTGGCCCGCGATCGGTGCCCACCAATCGTCGGGCCGGCGTCTCAAAGGGACGCACTCTTTCCCCTCCGTCGCCCCACAAGATCAAGCTGCCACGTCTTGCGGGGCAGCGGAGGTAAGACGGCAACTGCGCATGCGCGGGTTTGAGCCGGCCAACCTGCGCATGCGCGGCTGATGTCATTAGGTGCGCCGGCCGCATCATTCTCGGCGCGCCGGGCCTTGACGCCATCCTGTTAGTAGTGTATCTTCCATATTCTGCCTTATTGCAGGCTGACCTATTTGGGTAATCAGAGCCACGGAATCGAATGTTTCCCCAGAAACTTTTGTAAAGCTTTTGTCATCTGTTCGAATAAGGTATCCTTATCCGTAAACTGAACTCCTGTCAAAACCAGGAACCATGTTGCTCACTCTAGCACAGTCAAGTAATTTAAATGCCAACACAGATTGTGGAAATTTCAGGTTGTGTTTCTGAAGCCTTTTATATAGTCTGCCAAATTCCATTATATAGTCTTCCATGGAGAAATCCTCCATTTTCCGGAACTTATCAAAATCCGACCATGCTTCATTCGCACTTAACAAGTCATCTTTCTTATAAATCTTATCCATATCATGTAATAAAGTCGCCAGACCTACTTCTGAGTCTAACTCTTCCAATTCCAGCTCAGAAAGCACTTTGTTTTGGATTTTATTGCCATATGGTAGAGAAAGAGCCAATGTCATACCTTGTTTTCTCTTTCCCAAAGCAGTTACCTTAGTCCACATAACTACTGCACTTCTCCATTGGTCATATGATTCCCTTTCAGAAGATAATGGGGGATAGTCATATCCAGCCATCTTTATCCTAGGTCCAGCCATATATTCCTTTCTTTTTCTCACTCACTCCTTGGTTTGATCTGGAAAAGTTGTATCTTTCAACCCTTCACATTTACACAGCAACCATTCTCTGCTACCAAATACAAAAGAACAAAGAACAAAGAAAATTACAGCACAGGAACAGGCCCTTCGGCCCTCGAAGCCCGTGCCGACCATGCTGCCCGACTAAACTACAATCTTCTACAGTTCCTGGGTCTGTATCCCTCTATTCCCATCCTATTCATGTATTTGTCAAGATGCCCCTTAAATGTCACTATCGTCCCTGCTTCCACCACCTCCTCCGGCAGCGAGTTCCAGGCACCCACTACCCTCTGTGTAAAAACCTTGCCTCGTACATCTCTAAATCTTGCCCCTCGCATCTTCAACCTATGCCCCCTAGTAATTAACCCCTCTACCCTGGGGAAAAGCCTCTGAGTATCCACTCTGTCTATGCCCCTCAATTTGGTGGACCTCTACCAGGTCGCCCCTCAACCTCCGTCGTTCCAGTGAGAACAAACCGAGTTTATTCAACCGCTCCTCATAGCTAATGCCCTCCATACCAGGCTACATCCTGGTAAATCTCTTCTGCACCCTCTCTAAAGGCTCCACATCCTTCTGGTAGTGTGGCGACCAGAATTGAACACTATACTCCAATTGTGGCCGAACTAAGGTTCTATACAGCTGCAACATGACTTGCCAATTCTTATACTCAATGCCCCGGCCAATGAAGGCAAGCATGCCGTATGCCTTCTTGACTACCTTCTCCACCTGTGTTGCCCCTTTCAGTGACCTGTGGACCTGTACACCTAGATCTCTCTGACTTTCAATACTGGGTTCTACCATTCACTGTATATTCCCTACCTGCATTAGACCTTCCAAAATGCATTATCTCACATTTGTCCGGATTAAACTCCATCTGCCAGCTCTCTGCCCAAGTCTCCAAACGATCTAAATCCTGCTGTATCCTCTGACAGTCCTCATCGCTATCCGTAGTTCCACCAACCTTTGTGTCGTCTGCAAACTTACTAATCAGACCAGTTACATTTTCCTCCAAATCATTTATATATACTACGAACAGCAAAGGTCCCAGCATTGATCCCTGCGGAACACAGCCCTCCAATTCAAAAAGCACCCTTCCATTGCTACTCTCTGCCTTCTATGACCTAGCCAGTTCTGTATCCACCTTGCCAGCTCACCCCTGATCCCGTGTGACTTCACATTTTGTACCAGTCTACCATGAGGGACCTTGTCAAAGGCCTTACTGAAGTCCATATAGACAACATCCATTGCCCTACCTGCATCAATCATCTTTGTGACCTCTTCGAAAAACTCTATCAAGTTAGTGAGACACGACCTCCCCAACCATGCTGCCTCTCACTAATACGTCCATTTGCTTCCAAATGAGAGTCGATCCTGTCTCGAAGAATTCTCTCCAGTAATTTCCCTACCACTGACGTAAGGCTCACCGGCCTGTAGTTCCCTGTATTATCCTTGCTACACTTCTTAAACAAAGGAACGACATTGGCTATTCTCCAGTCCTCTGGGACATCACCTGAAGACAGTGAGGATCCAAAGATTTTTGTCAAGGCCTCAGCAATTTCCTCTCTAGCCTCCTTCAGTATTCTGGGGTAGATCCCATCAGCCCTTGGGGACTTATTTCATAGAATTTACAGTGCAGAAGGAGGCCATTTGGCCCATCGAGTCTGCACCGACTCCTGGAAATAGCACCCTACCCAAGCCCATACCTCCACCCTATCCCCATAACCCAGTAACCCCACCTAACACTAAGGCAATTTGGACCCTAAGGGCAATTTATCACGGCCAATCCACCTAACCTGCACATCTTTGGACTGTGGGAGGAAACCGGAGCACCCGGAGGAAACCCACGCACACACGGGGAGGATGTGCAGACTCCACACAGACAGTGACCCAAGCCGGGATTCGAACCTGGGATCCTGGAGCTGTGAAGCATTTGTGCTATCCACAATGCTACCGTGCTGCCTCACAATGCTACTGTGCTGCCTCTATCTATCTTAATATTTTTCAAGACACCCAACACCTCGTCTTTTTGGATCTCAATGTGACCCAGGCTATCTGCACACCCTTCTCCAGACTCCACATCCACCAATTCCTTCTCTTTGGTGAATACTGATGCAAAGTATTCATTTAGTACCTCGCCCATTTCCTCTGGCTCCACACATAGATTCCCTAGCCTATCCTTCAGCGGGCCAACCCTTTCCCTGGCTACCCTCTTGCTTTTTATATACGGGTAAAAAGCCTGTGGTATGAAGTGTCAAAAGTTCTGTTCCTTTTTCACCAACAGACATTTATTTCATTCCAACAGACTCTGCACAAAACTCTAACTACACATCACCAGATACAGAAGCCACCTGAAGACCCTTTACATATCAGTGTCAATTATTGGATACTTAACAGAAATGAGACAACTAATTGCAATGTCTCTTAACCCATTAGTTAACATCTGGAGCGTTACACTGGATCCCTGGCTTACTAGTCCAATGACAATATATGCCATTGCCTCACCTTATGTGACTCCGTATTCTAGCAATGTGGTTGATTCTCTGCAGTGTCTTAGCAAACAACGTTGTTATATGATAAGGTTTCAGAAAAGGTAAATAACATTAAAACTGAATGAACCATCCGGTACAACCTAGGCCGCGGACACTACTTGTTAGACCTTGTAATATCCCCCTCACTAATATCTGGGGTCTTATGCCAAAATTTGAAGAGTTCTCTCACAGACTAGTCGACATAGTCATATTCAGAATCATATCTTTAAGGAGATAATGTGGGAGAGCAGCCAGGAGTGTGTTGTGAAGTACCATCTTGCAGTCCCATAGCAACATAATAGTTACCTTTGTTCAGTGATGGAACCTATACCCACCATCACATCTTTCAAAGTCAGATCGGCCTTCCTGAAAGTGAACCCTCGGAAAGCGTCGGGTCCGTTCAGGATCCCTGGTTGTGCACTCAGAGCCTGTGTGTACCAGCTGGCAGATGTGTTAGCGGACATCTTCAACCTGTCCCTGCTCCGCTCTGAGGTCCCCACCTGCTTCAAGAAGACCACCATCATACTGGTGCCAAAGAAGAACCAGGCAACATACCTCAATGACTACTGTCCGGTGACCCTGACATCAATCATAATGAAGTGCTTCGAGAGATTGGTCATGAAGCGCATCAACGCCATACTCCCAGAGCTCCTAGACCCACTGCAATTCACATACCGCTGCAACTGGTCCACAATAGACGCCATCTCCATTCATCCCTAGAGCATCTCGACAACTAGGATTCCTACATCAGACTCCTATTTATTGACTACAGCTCCGCCTTCAACATCATAATCCCAGCCAAGCTCATATCAAAGCTCCAAAACTTAGCTTTTGGCTGCTCACTCTATAACTGGATCCTCGACTTTCTGACTATAGACTACAATCAGTAAGAATAAACAACAACACCTCCTCCATGATAGTTCTCAATACCGGGGCCCTCAATGTTGCATACTTAGCCCCCTACTACACGACTGTGTGGCAAAATGTGGTTGCAACTCCATCTACAAGTTTGCTGACAATATGACCACAGTGGGTTGGATCTCGAACAACGACGAGTCAGAATACAGGAGGGAGATAGAGAACCGAGTGGAGTGGTGCAATGACAACAATCTGTCCCTCAATGCCAGAAAAACTAAAGAGCTGGTCATTGACTTCAGGAACCAAAGTACTGTCCACATCCCTGTCTGCATCAATGGGGCCAAGGTGGAGATGGTTGACAACTTCAAATTCCTAGGTGTGCACATCACCAAAAATCTGTCCTGGTCCACCCACATCAATGCTACCACCAAGAAAGCACAACAGCGCCTGTACTTCCTCAGGAAACTAAGGAAATTCAGCATGTCCACCCTGACTCTAACCACCTTTTATAGATACACCATAGAAAGCATCGTATCTGGCTGCATCACAGCCTTGTATGGCAACTGCTCGGCCCAAGACCGCAAGAAACTTCAGAGAATCGTGAACACAGACCAGTCCATCACACGAACCTGCCTCCCATCCATTGACTCTATATACACCTCCCGCTGCCTTGGGAAAGTGGGCAGCATAATCAAAGACCCCTCCCACCCGGCTTACTCACTCTTCCAACTTCTTCCATCAGGAGATACAAAAGTCTGAGAACACGCACAAACAGATTAAAAAACAGCTTCTTCCCTGCTGTTACCAGACTCCTAAACGACCCTCTTATGGACTGACCTGATTAATACTACACTCCTGAATGCTTCACCCAATGCCGGTGTTTATGTATTTACATTGTGTACCTTGTGTTGCCCTATTATGTATTTTCTTTTAATTTTATCTTCTTTTCATGTACTAAATGATCTGTTTGAGCTGCTCGGAGAAAAATACTTTTCATTGTACCTCGGTACCCGTGACAATAAACATATCCAATCCAAATAGAACTTCGAGCAGCATCCTGTCCCCTTGAAACCAGGTCAGGCTGAAGTTCTAATTAATTACATTTCTTGTGATGTTCTCTCCTTTGACAGGTTCAAAAGTGAATGAGATTAATTATTATCAGCATGGTGGCACAGTGGTTAGCACTAATACCTCACAGCGTCAGGGACCGAGGTTCGGATTCCGACCTTGGGTGATTGTGTGGAGTTTGTACATTGTCCCCGTATCTGCGTGGGTTCCCCCCGGGTGCTCCAGTTTCCTCCCACAGTCCAAAAGATGTGCAGATAGGTGGATTGGCCATGCTAAATTGCCCCTGGTGGCGTTGGCATAGGTAGGGTGCTCTTTTGGAGGGTCTGCAATGATTCTATTATGAATATCATGCTTGCTTGGATCTACATGTGGCCCAGCATGACAACTTTACCTGCTTCCACCCCATCTTGTTGGATTTGCAGAAATTTTGTGGAGTTTCACACCAAATACAGGTGCCTAAGCCTCAGCTTCACCAGACGTCTACCTCAGGACAAAGCAGACTTCCTCAGATTTTGTGCCACATCCTCACATATTTCAATCCTTGAAATTAGCAGCCCTTATTTATTTGAAGTGATTGTATGATTTCAGCGGGGAGCTTTTCAAATGGAGTATGTGGCTGGCGATAGGACACAATATAGGAGTCCAATCTGCACTCCATGTGAACATTGCTTGCAGCTGTATATTTCTCCCACAGAAATAGGACTAATGTTGTAATTGCAGCAATCTGTATTTGTATGAGAAACTGCCATTGTAGTCTGAAACATTTCATGTGTATGGTTGTTTACAGTACAGCTACTTTTATTTCAGGTATTAAGGGGAATGTTATGGTACTTAAACAGGCACAAAAGGTTTTGCATGGGGAGGGTTTACTGTTACTGCTGATAAAGCTATCAGGGAAAATTAAGTTAACATTTGGTGAATGGTCTGCATCAAGGACACCAGCAGCTGCTAATTATTTTTCTTATTTGCAACTTTGCCAACCAGCACTCCAAAATTGGAGTTTTTTTAGTCCCAGAATAACTGGAAAACCACATGATATTGATGCACTCTTTTCCAATAGCATTAGGAAATGGAAATAGAAGAGATTGAAAAAATGCATAGCCCAATTTCATTAAATTTAATGAACAGAAAATCATGAGCTGATACATGTAGGGCGGGATTCTCCGATTGCCGACGGAAAAATCATGTTCAGCGATTGGCCGGAGAATGTGTTTTTACGCCGAAGTCAGGGGCGGCGCTCTTTTTCGGATTCTTTGCCCCCTCTAAAACGGCGTAATCGCTGAGTACACCGTATGCTGTTGGGACGGCCTCAGCACGTCACCTGAGGCCCTCCCCCGATGCTCCGCCCCCAATGGGCCGACTTCCCGACGGCGTCGGTCGCGTGTTTTCACAGTTTTCGGGGACCTCGCGTTGCGGCTGTGGACTGTGTCCAGCGCCACCACAGTCGGTGGGGGGGTGTTCCACGGGCCGGAGGGGGGCTTCAGCGGGGGCTGGTGGGGGTTGGTCTGGGGGGGTTACAGGGGGGCACTATCTGACAGGCTGGGTTTGTGCGCAGCTGCCGAGTGCGCACGTAGCCTTGGACCCGGCAATTCTCTATCCATATCTGCAGATAAAGGCTTTAAGTGGCGCGCTGTTAGACCCCACCAGGCGGAGCATCGGTGCGGGGGCGGTGCCGACTTTTTCATTGTAAAACTAGACACTTACTCCGGACATAGCCTCAAAATCAGACAATCCAGCCTGTATTGATGTATGCTCCTAGTATGTGCCAGGAGTGCTGAAGTAAACATTTTCTCCTGCCATCCATTTTTTCTTAATAATGTTTTTTATAAATTAATGCTAACCAATTTTGGACAGATTCACAGAAGTAACCACAAGCTATAAAATAAATGTCATGATTCTTTTAAAATAATTCATTTTTAATTTTCCATTTTTCAAAGTTGATGCCATTACTGGTAGTAGAAATTTTGAATCAGACGCCTGGAGTTGCTGGACTCTTCGTTGCCGGTGCATACAGTGGCACATTGAGGTATGTAACATGTCAGGAGGTAGTCATTTATCAATTTCATGGGCCATTGACAGAATAACAATGCTGAGCAAAGAAGAAAATAAGTTTCTTTGGATTTTTTAACAAAATTTGCTTGGACTTCTGTAAACCGTGAACTCATACGTCACATATGCTGTTTCACTTAACTTCATCTTTGCAGTGCCAGTACAAGTAATGATGCTCGTTTCTGTGCGATTGTGTTTTTAAGCTATTTATTTAATTGTAGCTCAACAACTACCCAGGTAGTGCCAGGGGCTGGTGAGGGGTGAGCTTTTTGGGAAGCCCCATTGGTGAGGCTCTCCCTGTGTGCGTCAGGGGAGATTGTGCCAGTGCTCGTGTTGGGGCAGGGTTGTCCCGATGCTTGTGGAGGGGACCCTGTGTCTGGGTGGGGGGGTGGGAGTTGGGGGGTAGAGTTTCTTCTTACCGTAGATCAGGACGCTGATCTCTGTGGAATCGCCGTTGCTGACTCTTATCAGTACCTGCCCCGCTATAGTCGTGGCAGAAACCACGCCCCAAGATTCAATGTGGGCCAGAGAATCTGGAGAGAAAACTTGGCTGCGCAACTGGAGAGCTACACTGCGGTTTTCTTATTCGAACTGACACTCTTAAAAAGTATTAGAAGATTCCAACCACTGTATCTGAATGGATGGAGCATTCACAATAAGATGGATGAATTAACAGCGCAAATTGATATGAAGAGGTACGATATGTGGGCAGCACGGTAGCATTGTGGATAGCACAATTGCTTCACGGCTCCAGGGTCCCAGGTTCAATTCCGTCTTGGGTCACTGTCTGTGCGGAGTCTGCACATCCTCCCCGTGTGTGCGTGGGTTTCCTCCGGGTGCTCCGGTTTCCTCCCACAGTCCAAAGATGTGCAGGTTAGATGGATTGGCCATGATAAATTGCCCTTAGTGTCAAAATTGCCCTTAGTGTTGGGTGGGGTTACTGGGTTATGAGGATAGGGTGGAGGTGTTGACCTTGGGTGGGGTGCTCTTTCCGGGAGCCGGTGCGGGCTCGATGGGCCTAGTGGCCTCCTACACTGTAAATTCTATGATAATCTATGATTGCAATTACAAGGCTGGAAACTGAATATCCAAGGGGAACATTTAGGATGGACAGGCAAAGAGGAAAAGGAAAGAGGGCAGCACGGTGGCCTAGTGGTTAGCACAACCGCCTCACGGCGCTGAGGTCCCAGGTTCGATCCCGGTTCTGGGTCACTGTCTGTGTGGAGTTTGCTCATTCTCCCCGTGTCTGCGTGGGTTTCGCCCCCACAACCCAAAAATGTGCAGAGTAGGTGGATTGGCCACTCTAAATTGCCCCTTAATAGAAAAAATAATTGGGTAATCTAAATTTATAAAAAAAAAGAGGAAAAGGAAAGTGGGGTGGCGCTGTTAGTTAAGAATGAGCTCAGAAAATCTAGATGTAGAATCAGTTCTTCCCCTTTTGAGCTCTCATTATCTCACAGGGGCAGCACAGTAGCACAAGTGGCTAGCACTGTGGCTTCACAGCGCCAGGGTCCCAGGTTCGATTACTCACTGGGTCACTGTCTGTGCAGAGTCTGCACGTGGATAGGGTGGAAGTGAGGGCTTAAGTGGGTCAGTGCAGACTCGAGAGGCCGAATGGCCTCCTTCTGCACTGTATGTTCTATGTTCACCCAGTTTCTTCAGAACTGCTCTTCCAGAATTGATTAACTCACAGTAGCATAGTGCTTAGAAAGTTGCTTCACAGCTCCAGGGTCCCAGGTTCGATTCCTGGCTTGGGTCACTGTGCGGAGTCTGCACATTCTCCCTGTGTCTGCGTGGGTTTCCTCCGGGTGCTCCGGTTTCCTCCCACAGTCCAAAGGTGTGAAGGTAAGGTGAATTGGCCATGCTAATTTGCCCTTAATGTCCAAAAAGGTTAGGTGGGGTTACTGGGTTACAGGGATAAAGTGGAGGTGTGGGCTTAGGTAGGGTAATCTTTCCATGAGCCTGTGCAGACTCGATGGGCCGAATGGTCTCCTTCTGTACTGTAAATTCTATGAACTCAATCTCTTTCCTTTAGCTTTTAGAATTTAAAAGTAAAGTAAACTCCCTATTTACAACACCTTTCTTTCACCTCTTTGCTTATGTTATCCTTTGAACCACAACACCCGTTCAAATCTATTCGTATCTGAGAACCATCCTTGCTAAATTACGTTGGGTAAACATCTGTTTGAACTCTAATGAGGCTCATTAACATATCACATTAATAGTTTAAATTCACAAGTCATTCTGTCCCTTGCTTTAATTACCATTTGCATACCCCAAGAGTTTAAAAATATGACCAAAAAAAATTCGTGGGCCATCGGGCACCCCGGGGGAGGCGAAGGTGCTGGGTGACACCCCCTACCCACGACACCCTGGGTAGGAGAAGGTGCTGTAGGGGAGGTCCCGGAACACCGCGGCACCTGGGACTCCCTCCCTTCCGTCCGTCCCAGGTGCTTCTGGTGGACAGCGGGCAGGACAGGCTGGCAGCTTGCCACCCCAGTCGCCCGAGCCGCAGCCTGCCCATCTAGGCCGGGCTGCCCCAGGAAACGGCCGCCAAAGGGATCCCGAATCACAGGGCAGGAATCACAGTAGTCCACCTCCAGTTCTGCGGTACCATCTGGGGAACCACCTAGGCGTAGTCAAAGGGCCCGTAAAGCCAAATAATTAGGCACGGAGTAAGTTGGCACTGGTGAAGGGCACAGACGAATTTTAGGGGCTAGGGCACGTGTATGGACAGTTTGTAATTAAAATCACTTTCACACCTACAGAAGCTGCCTTTGTGTTCTGTCCGAAGCGTGTGGGGGTGTCATGTACGTTGAGCGCCAGTGTGTGTGTGTGAGGGGGGTGGTCCCTCTCCACCTAGGCCGCCATCTCCATCCCCCCGGGCAGAGGATGGGACCGTGAGCTGCAGTATCACGGCCGCATGCAGGAATGGTCCGGGTGGATGGTGGTACTGTGGCCATGGGTCAGATATTGTCCAACGATGTGGAGCGAGGAGCTCATCGTAGAGCGGGTCGTCATCATCCTCCATGGCCTGCAATAGACACACTTCCACCGGCGACCGTGTGAGCCCGGCCCGTCATGCCGCAGGTGGATCTGCAATGGAGGGGTGGTGTGCATGCGGGTGGGGTGGGGGTGGTTGGTGGTGGGTGGGGGGGGGGGGGGGGGGGGGGGGGGGTCATGGTGTTGGTGCTGGGTGGATCAAGGGGGGTCAGGGTGTTGCTGGGTGGGTCGGGGGAGGGGGTTAGGGTGTTGGTGCTGGGTGGGTCGGGGGGGGTGTGAGGCTGGTCGGATGTTACCATGGTGTGCGGTATGTGGCCATACTCGCCGATTCGCACGCCCCCTAGTCAGTGAACCGGGCGGCTATCAGCCTGTCCCGTGCTCGCTGGCCCAGCCGGTAACGGTGGGCAGCCACCCGTCCATGTCAAACCCGTCTGCCCTGACCATTGCCCCCAACTCCCTCATCTGGGGAGGTCTGTGCCTCTTCCTCCTGCTCCTCCACTCCCCCCTCCTCTGCCTGCGGCACATCGCCCCTCTGCTGGACTATGTTGTGCAGGACACAGCACACCACAATGATGTGGCCAACCCTATCTGGCGGGTACTGGAGGGCCCCCCCAGAGATGTCCAGGCACCTTGAACGCATCTTCAGCAGCCCAAAGCACCTCTCTATCACAGCTGCATGGGCATCATTGTAGCTGTTCTCCGCGACACACTGTGGCCTCCGTATAGGCGTCATCAGTTACGACTGCAACGGGTAACCCCTGTCGCCCAGCAACCAGCCCCTCAGCCGGGGGTGGCTTCCCTTGAACATGCTGGGGATGTAAGACCGCGACATGTATGAGTTGTGAACACTTCCCGGGTACCAGGCGCAGACATGCAGGATCATCATGCGGTGGTCGCAGACCATCTGGATGTTCATGGAATACGTCCCCTTCCTATTGGTGAACATAGCCCTGTTATCTGCAGGTGGCCGCACGGCGACGTGCATCCCATCGATCGCCCCCTGGACCATGGGAAAACCAGCCACGGCAGAGAAGCCCACGGCCCGGGCATCCTGGCTTGCCCGGTCCACAGGGAACCGGATGTAGCGGTCCGCAATGGCATAAAGGGCATCTGTCATTGCCCGGATGCACCGGTGCACCGATGTCTGCGAGATGCCGGACAGGTCCCCACTCGGTACCTGGAATGACCCCGTGGCATAAAAAGTCAGGGCCACCGTGACCTTGACGGACACGGGGAGAGGGTTTCCTCCCCCAGTGCCACGCGGGGCCAGGTGTGTCAGCAGGTGGCAGATGTGTGCCACGGTTTCCCGGAGTCTCCTCCTGCATTCCCGGTCCGTGAGGTCCTGGTACGACGAACGGGGCCGGTACACATGGGACCTCCTCGGGCGTCTCCATCGTTGTGGTGCCACAACGTCCTCCACCCTCTCCTCGTGCTCCTCCTCGTCCTGTCGGGTGGGTGGCCCTCCAGCCTGGGCGCCTGCCGACTGCCCCTCTGCAGCATGCTCCTCTGCGGCAGCCTGCGCCGCCTCTCTGCCACGCTCCTCCTCCTCCTCCTCCAGGGCAACATGTAGAATAGCAGCTGCCGCCACGGTGGCCAACATCGCTGGCTGATCAGAAAACATGATGGCCTGTGGTGGGGGGGGACGACAACATGTCATCATTGCCCGTAACCCCCCCCCAGGCAGCCAGGTGCCATGGGCTGCATGGGTGCGACTGTGGGAGGATGGCACATGGCCAGGCTGACGACCTCCCCCCCCACAGGCTGAGGCCACACCGTCACTTCTCCTGCGGCCACCCCCACGCCGTGACCTACCTCCACGCTGAACGGTGTCAACCATCAGTACTGGTTGATGCCGTTAAATAGGTGTTTTAACTTCGGCCCATCCAGCCGGGAGAATATGGGCAGCACCAGGGCCCATAGCCTCTTGCCGGCCCCCGGCATTCTCCGAGGCGGGCGACGGGATTGACGCCTCGCCTCGTCGGAGACTTCAGGATACGGCGGGGGCGGGATTGACGCGGGCCCCGGCGGTTCTCCGACCTGGCGGGAGGTCGGGGAATCCCGCCCAAGATCACTTACATCAAAAGCCAATTTAAACTGTTTGGTATAATTAGGTGTCACTCAACCGTGAGCTGGTCTCATCACAGATTTTAGATTTCACATGACTGCATGTTGGTACTCTAATGTCCAGTTAAAATTCTTGTTATTTTTTAGGTGTTCCGTTTTTTACTTTTTTAGAAAATTTGGAGTACCCAATTATTTTAAGGGACAATTTAGCGTGGTCAATCCATCTGCCCTGCACTTCTTCGGGTTTTGGGGGTGAGCCCCACGCAGACATGGGGAGAATGTGCAAACTCCACACGGACAGTGACCCGGGGTCGGGATTGAACTCGGGTCCTAGACGCTGTGAGGCAGCACTGCTAACCACTGAGCCACCGCTCCGCCCCAAGGGTTCAGTTAATCGAGTAACCACACTGTTAAAATTCAACACGAACTTCCAATTGAATCAATCATACTCAGAAATCATAAAACTTCCCTTTTTGTTGAAGGCACTGATAATTTTGTAATTGCCCTTATTTTTGCATCTCGTGGGACCATCTGACCGTGTCCAACAGTATGGCCTAGATATTTGATTTTGCAAATTCTCTTTCAGCCAAGTTTACAACTAAATTAGCTCCTTGCAGGCAGTCAAATAGTTCTTTTAGATGCTGTTAAGTGTTCCTCTCAACTTTGATTTAATACTACCAAAATATTGATGTACACAGTGCAGTGATTCAGTTTCATTAAAGTCCTATTTGTCAACCTCTGGAAAGTTGCTGGAGAATTTTTCATTCCAAATGACATGACATGGAACTGATAATGGATTGGCCATGCTAAAAATTGCCCTTTAGTTTTCAAAGATGTGCAGGTTAGGTGGGGTTATGGGGATAGGACAGGGAGCGTGGACATAGACAGGAAGTTCTTTCGGAGGACCGGTGCAGACTCAATGGGCTGAATGGCCTCCTTCTGTACTGTAGGGGTTCTATTGATAAAGGCAATTACAAAAGCTGAAACCAGTCTTGTAGGTAAACCTGACAATATGCCCTCATCATAGTCTTTACGGACTGATGCCATTCCCCAAAATCTTGTGATTCTGGATGAAAGGCTGATGATTTAAACTGCTTTATCTCTGGGCTGTTTATAACTTCCTGAAACAACTGTGACATGAAATTTGAACACGAATCCAACAGTATTTATTTTGGTAAACCTTATCTGGTAAATAATTTGTTCAATTTCTCTACAACCCTTTCTGCTGTAATATTTCTCAATGGCATGGCTTCTGGGAATCTGGGAGATACATCCATGCTTGTCAGTATGTACTGATTTTTACTTATGTCTCAGAAAGAGGTCCTATACGATCAATTAGGACCTGAGTTTTGTTGATGTGTGGCATGCCTGGTAGAACCTTACTACATCTTCATGCAATCCAGACCAGTAAAACTGTGTCTGTATTTTAGCCTGAATTTTCTGAATTGCTAAATACCCTCCTAATGGAACTTCATGAGGTACTTGCAAAATGTCCTTCCTTTGTCCAGAAGGTACCACTTGATCCATTTCTGCCCAACTGTCATTCGCCGGAACATGAGACGGTCTCCATTTCCTCACTAAAACAATGGGCGAAATTCTCCGCCCCCCACGACGGGTGGGAGAATAGCGGGAGGGCCTTCCCGACTTTTTTGACGCCCTCCCGCTATTCTCCCACCCCCCCGCCGAAATCCCGACACGAATCGCTGCCGCCGTTTTTTTACGGCCGGCAGCGATTCTCAGCTGTTAGAAGGGCCGAAGTCCCAGCCCTTTACAACCTTTTTACGAACGGCAAACACACCTGGTCCTGCCGTTCGTAAAAACGTCGTGACTACCTGGAAAAAAATAACCATGGCACCGATTGGCACGGCAGTACCACGGCCGTGCCAAGGGTGCCATGGGCCCGCGATCGGTGCCCACCGATCGCGGGCAGCGGGCCCGATGCCCGCGCACTATTTGTCCTTCCGCCGCCCCGCAGTATCAATACGCGGGGCGGCTGAGGGGCAACCCGGACCGCGCATGCGCGGGTTTCGCGCAAAAACGCGATGACGTCACCCGCGCACGCGCGGGTGGCGTCTTCCCACCTGCGCATGCGCGGCTGACGTCATATGACGCGTCAGCCGGCGCTAAGTCCGACAAGCGGGCTTAACGATTTTCGTTAAGCCCGACTTGTCGGAGCCTCCGACGTCGGGCTGCTAGCCCCGACGGGGGACCAGAATCGGTCCCCCGTCGGGAAGGGGCGCGATGCCGTAAAACCCGCCCGGGTTTTACGGCGGTTTGACGATTTCTCCCGTTTTGGGAGAATTTCGCCCAATATCTTTCAGATAATAGCATTCTGGAATACACTGCGCCTCTGATTCTGAGAAAGTTGTTTGGTACATTTGTTTTAATTTTGGATACCTCTGCTACAACTCTATCAATTCCCCTCAGCCAATCACTTCAGCTTCATTCTCCTCAATTCTCTCAAAGATAGTGGCTGGAATTCTTACGATTCGCTGGCAAAGGGATTCTCTGGTCCTGCCGGCAGTGCACCCTCGCCCATGGGTTTCCTGGTGGCATGGGGTGGCTTCAATGGGAATTCCCATTGACAGCGGCGGGAACAGAGAATCGTGCCGCCAGTGAATGGCACACTGCCTTCCAACGCCAATAAATATGCAGCTGGAAGGCCAGAGAATCTTACCCAGTATCAGCTAATTGCACTTGAATCTCTTTGCCCTGTCTTCCATACTCCTTTTGCTAAAACACAGTCAGGAAACACACCAGGATGTTCTAACTGCAACACTTCTGTGGATTGCCTTTCCGTAGGTTGTTCAACTACATTAGGCATCACCACCATATGTGACCCAGCTATGTTATATCCTATGATAAATTGAACCCTTGCAGTGGACAATTTATCCACTACTCCCTTAATTACTTAATCTCCCTTCAAGCTACTTTTAAATTTACCTGACGATATGCAATTTTCTATGCTTCTCCGTGAATTCCACTTATTAAAACCTCTTACAAAATTCTCTTTGGACAACAAATGTTGTCACATAACATTATGGATTGACGCACTCTGATATCTTTTAAGATTTGAATATCTTTGCAATTTCTATCTTGTCCGCATGAAAATACTTTTCCTTCACAGATAAATAATCTTTGAATATAACTATAACCTGCTACTGCGCCTTAATGTGAATACGTCGTGAACACATTTTCACACCTCCAACTAATAACGTTTTTTTTTAAATTTAGAGTAACCAAGTCATTTTTTACAATTGAGGGGCAATTTAGAGTTGCCAATCCACCTACCCTGCACATCTTTGGATTGTGGAGGCGAAACCCACGCAAACATGGGGAGAATGTGCTAACTCCACACCGACAGTGACCCAGAGCCGGGATCGAACCTGGGACCGTGGAGCCGTGAGGCAGCACTGCGCCACCGTGCTGCCCTCCAAATAATATTGTTGTTTGCTTTTCTATTTGAATAAATCCTATCAGCTTATCTTGTTATAAAGTCTCTGAATTCTCAACATGCCTCTTGGTCCATACTATACTAACAGGTTTGTCAAATATTCTCCCACGCATTGACTTTGTTTGGCCAATCTTATTGCAATTAAACCATTGGTAAGATCCCGGACTAGACCCCAACATATGTTAGGATAACAGACAGAATCCCAAACAGTTAAAAAAAAAATTACAATAATGTAAGGAAAGGATACTTCGCTCCAGGAATGATTCCACCGACTATTATGTATCTTTTATATTGAAACAAACTATTCTTAACACAAGATTAAACACATTAACATCACAGAAAATAACTTACAATTAACAGTTAAACAATTATTAACAATAAAAGGAAACACTTTAACTTCTAACTCGCACCGTCTCTATCGCCAATTAAGCAAAGCCCATCACAGATAAAAAAAGCCACTTAGAAATAAAATTAGCAAACACAGGGCTTTCCTCTGGATAGAGATTTCTTGGAAAGACTGGTAGGAGAGAGAGAGAGAGAGAGAGAAACCATTTCATACACCAGCTGCTTTCTTTTTGAAGTCTAAAAGTTAAACCTGACAGCCTTTAACAAAAGCCCCTGCTCAGTTTCAAGCTCCGAGCAAACCTAAAAGCTAAACTGCGTACTACAGACCTGGCCCCTCCCATTAATTGCATAATCTTGGTCGGCATAACATAATGGGCCGAAGGGCCTGTATTGTGCTGTACTGTTCTATGTTCTATATATCCTACTAACTGGGCTATGACTAAGGCTGACACAACCCCTCAGATATTTAAACCCCAAGAAACCATCTTTTTACAAACAAAATTCCATTAGCCCATTAGGTAAACAGTATATAAAGTTGAAATGAATGAGGATCTCACCTTTATGACATCTTAATTGCAGGTTTTTCAGCCACAGAGTCTGGGTATCTGAACCAAGATTCTTTAATAATATTACTGCAACAGATATGTACATATATATATATTGCTCACCTCAGGCTTTTAAAAACATTCCTACAACAGTTAAAAAAATACAATAGATTGTTATGGGCCAGGGTTTAGAGAACCCCAAAGTGTATCATGGAGTTCACCTGACCCACAACATTTACTGGACTGGTAAAGGGAGCACACGGCCCACTCTATAGGTATGATACAGCAGAAATGGAAAAGTATTTTTTAAAGCAAAACAATGTTTATTCTATGAACTCAAGTTAACCTTTTAAAGCATGCAGTGAACATCTTAGCAACCATTAATTCCAATATAACCCCCAAAGAATACAACACTAAGTAATCCTTAATAAATTCACAAACAACATCCAGAAGACAAAAGAAACACCTTTTAACAGAAGCACATCCGGTTTAAATTCACTATTGAAAACTGTTATAATTCTGAATTCACCAAATAATCAAGAGATAGTATTTTCATGGCAGAGAGAACAGCAGTACACCTGCTTTGTTTGGCTTCAGCTCCAACACTAAAAACGAAACCCGTAAAAACACAGACACACCCAAGCTTTTCTCAAAGTGAAACTAAAAAGCAGAGCCAGAGCTCAGCTCCACCCACATTCTATCATCACTGCAGTAACATGAGCAGCCAAACATTTCTTAAAGGGACATTCTCATGACAATACATAAGAAATTCCTACATTCACCACATCGCCCCACTTAAGAAAATGAACCAGTAATATGTAAAGATGGCTTCATTTTTCCAAAGCCTTTACAACTTTAAACTTTCATTACTAAACACTACTGATATTGGATAAGATACGTATCTTATATTTAGGCATGCAAATTTGAACATTCGTATAGTCCAGAATTTTTCAAATGGGTGGGTCGCAGGCGGGTGTTGAGAGGGTTGCAGAGCGATCGGTCGTGGCGTTCCCAATCGTGGGACAAATGCCTATCAACCGTGACTGGCTTTTAGGTTGAGAATGCTGACCGCAACTGCCAGCAACCCCAGCATTTTGCTTTGTTCCAGGAATCGGTGGCATAGTGGTATTGTCACTGGACAAGTAAACCAGAGATCCAGAGTAATGCTTTGGGGACCCAGTTTTAAATCCCACCACTGCAGCCGGTGAAATTTGAATTCAATAAAAAACTGGAATTAAAAGTCTAAGGACGACGATGAAACCATTGTCGATTGTCGTAAATACTCATTTGGTTCACTAATGTCATTTAGGGAAGGAAATCTACCATCTGTACCTGGTCAGCCTACATCTGACTCCAGATCTACAGCAACGTAGTTTATTCTTAACTATCCCCTCAAGGGCAATTAGGGATGGGCAATAAATGCTGGCCCAGCCTGCGATGCCTACGTCCCATGAACAAATTAAAAAGAAAATCCGATTGGCGCCTAGATGATTCAATGGGTGATTAGCTTTCCTAACGTCACATCTGGCACCCCGTTGTTCGGCTGACCAATAGGAGGAGGCGGGGGTTGTAATTCCGGCAAGGGACTGTTGGAACTCGGGGCCTGTGAAGGACATGGAGAACAGCCGAGTGAGGTTTGTGTGAGGGGTGAGAATGGCGGAACACGATGCTGGCAGTCAGCACCAGTTCACTGGCTTCCACAAGTGCTTGAATGCCTTCACAGGGAGGAGGAATTATGTGATAGTTGCATATAACGGGATTGTTTGTTCTTCAAACTGAGATCCAATAAGAAGGCCCCAACAGCAATCACAGAAAATAAATGACTTTTGGTTCTCCTCTTGGGCAGGGCAAGTGGAATTTAAGGACCACCATGTGAAATTGATGTGAATGTTTGAAACCTTTGCAATCTTGTCACTATAATGGTGTATTATAAGTTATCAGTCTTCACAAATAAAACTCATGGGATTCCAAGTGCTGTTCAAAAGAAAAAAGAATGCCGTCCGCATGCATGCCCCCTCAGGCGAT